>NC_059336.1:108465831-108770498 GCF_018350155.1 Leopardus geoffroyi
TCTGCACTACGACGTTGCGGCCCTGCCAGACGTTGCCCACCGACACAAGGCGGCGGGGCCACGGCTTCCCCGGCAGCAGGTGCGGCGGCGGGGGCGGGGGCGGGGGGGACCGCTCCGGAAGTCGCCCTGCCCGCGCGCCCTGAGCGTCCGGTTGCCCGGGAGACGCCGCGGCCGTCCGCTCCGCCGTCGCTGTGCGGGTGGCTGCCTGCGCACAGCGACCCCCGCCGGGTTGGGGCCGCTCGGGGCTGCGCGAGATTACGTCGCCGCCGTCCGGGTCCGCGCCGTAAGTGGAGGCGCTAGCGGTGGGTCGGGGGCCTGCGGGCTGGCGCGAGGGGCTGATGGCGAGAGAAGTGGGGTCTGCTCGCACGCTCCCAGAGAAGGGAGAGTTCCCGAGGGCAGGGGAGCGGGCTGCCTTTCCTTCTGGTAGCCTCCGGAGGGACGGGGAGGGTGGGGGCGAGGGGCTAGAGGTGACAGGGTGCTCCCGCCAGCCTCACGCCTAACCCGCTGCGGCTCCCTAGGAGCTAGAGGGAGATGCGGTCCTGGAGTGGCGAGCGGCGGCGGGGGCTCACCCGCGCTTTGGGAGACCCTTGTGTGGCCGAGAGGCTGGACTGCCATTGAAAGGTCGAGACCTCTTCAGAGGCCTGGAAATAAAGAGGACTATGCCACGCTTCCAGATATGCGTACAGATGAAATGTGGTGGTTGTTTGTTTTTTTTTTTTTTTTTTTTTTTAAACAAAATTAGTTTCTTGGGTTATATAAATTATATGGTCTTCTGGTTTCCTGGGGAGTGCTTTCAATTCATCTGTGCCATCACCAAGACAAGCTTATTAACAGGTGTGTGTACTTTCGAGGTTCTGTAATTCAGGGTTATGTTCATAAGATAGATGCAGATGGGTCTTGTAGCCCACTTTCCAGGTCAGTTTTATAAAGACGAATACTGCAAGTTTGGTTGCACTGGAAACACTACTAACAACACAGCACATGGTGAGTTGAAGTCTGCAGAATCCAGCTGGTCTGGCCTGGTCTTGAAAAGGTCTCCTTTCCCCCTGATTCCTAACGCCACCATTTACACCAGTTTCTTATAAACTTTAGGAAGTGTGTCAGTATTTTTTCACCCCATTACTCTCCTGTTTCTTAATTTTGTTTTTCTTCCCCCTGCGCATTCCATAGGCTTGCTTGAGCCCTCAGGACGTGCTTTGTGATACAACCATGGAAAACAATCTGCCTCCCAGTGTTTTCTGTTTCTGTGTGTATCATTTCCTTAAGACTAAGGAAATTAAAAAGAAAACTTTCAAAGAATTTCATGATCCACTCAAGTATCGTATCCATCTTTCTGTATTTACCAGTGGGCCTAAGTGTATATCTGTTTTTACCTTTGTACACAGAACTTCATGAATTTAACAGATATTTGGTAAATTGTGAAGTCAGGAGACCCCATAGCCAAGGTGTGTGTGTGTGTGTGTGTGTATATATATATATATATATATATATAGAAGGTCACTAAGGACAGTGAAAAATATTTTCAACCAATTTCATCTATTCCCTGGCAATAGCTATATCTTGATTTCCTGCCCAGATACTATATTAACAACCAAAACGTGATTATTTCCTTTGCTTAAAAGAGAGTGATTTCACATAATTAGCAGAAAGGTTAGAGAATAAAATTACGGAAGGACTTCAATAGGTTGAGCACCTGCCATGTGCCAGCCGATGGGCTAAGGATGCAAGTCGGATGTAATGAATAATGCGTAAAAAAGGAGTGGGGAAGTCATGAACACAGTATGTGTGCAGAGAAAGATTGGGGTTGGGGAAGGCTAAGAGAAAGGACATTTGAATTGAATTGCAAAAGATGAGGATTTCAGGGTCAGACCTTCCCAGCAGTGGCATAAGCAGAGACAGATCTGAAAATGTCTGGGGAAGAATCTGAGGAGCATCGTGGGAAAGGTCCATTGGGACCAGAGTGTAAAGGACTGTAAATATCATACTGTAATCTGAAGTTTATTCTGTGGCATTAGAGGCCATAGGACATTGCTGAGGAAAGGCAACATCTGAGGATATTGATGTTTGAGAAAGATGTCTTTGGTGTAATGGAAGTTGATATGCAGGAGAAAAGTGAGTTAAGACACTTCAGTCCCACCATATATAGGTTTTTTAAATAGCTGCATTTTGATATAATAATTTCAAACTTGAAAGAATAGTACAATGAACTCCCATACATCTATGTGATTCATTAATTATGCTCCATTTGTCTTATTTCCTTCCTGTCTCTCCATGTATAAATACATGTATATTAATTTTTCTGTCTGTACCTTTTGAGAGTAAGCTACAGACATCATGCCCCTTTACCCTTACGTATAGTTCAGGTATATTTCCCAAGAACTAGGCCATTTTCTTACATAACCACAGTACGGATTACATAAATCAGGAAATTCAGTACCTATTCCACAGTCAATATTTAATTTTTTGTTTTTACATTTATTTATTTATTTTTTAATTTTTTTTTAACGTTTATTTATTTTTGAGACAGAGAGAGACAGAGCATGAACGGGGGAGGGTCAGACAGAGGGAGACACAGAATCCAAAACAGGCTCCAGGCTCCGAGCTGTCAGCACAGAGCCCGACGCGGGGCTCGAACTCACGGACTGCGAGATCATGACCTGAGCCGAAGTCGGCCGCTCAACCAACTGAGCCACCCAGGCGCCCCTTACATTTATTTATTTTTGAGAGACAGAGAGAGACAGAGCACAGCGGAGGAGGGGCAAAGAGAGAAGGAGACACAGAATCTGAAGCAGGCTCCAGGCTCTGAGCTGTCAGCACAGAGCCCAACGCAGGGCTCGAACTCACAGACTGTGAGATCACGACCTGAGCCGAAGTCAGACACCTAACCAACTGTGCCACTCAGGTGGCACCACAGCCGATATTTAGATTTCATCAATTAGCCCAAGTATAATTCTTTATAGCTATCCCATTCAAAAATTCAATTTAGCATCACACATTGCATTGCATTTCCTTTTCAATCTTTTTAGTCTCCTTCATTCTGGAACAGTTCTTTGACCTTTGTCTTTTATGACCTTAACATTTTTTTAAGAACACGGGCCAGTTATTTGTAGGATGCCAAAGTAAATTTGTCTACTGTTTCCTCGTGATCCGATTCAGGCTTTGCATTTTGAGCAGCGGTACCACTGAGGAGATGCTGGGTCCTTCTCAGGGGTACATTTGCCTTTTCTAGAAATTTCATGTAAATGGAATCATATAATATGTGTGTGGGTGGGGAGTTGTCTGGCTTCTTTCACATAGCATATGTTTTCAGTTTTATTTTTTTATGCACATCACACTATAGTATGAATCAATACTTTCCTTTTAATGCTGAACAAGTATATCATTGCATGGATTTTCATTCATTAGTTGATGGGCATTTAGATTGTTTTTAACGGGAGCTCTTATGAATAATGATACTATAAACACTTGCATACATGTCTTTGTATAGACCTATTTTTATTTTTCCTGGATAGATACCAAAGAGTGGAAGTGCTGTTTCTGTTTAACTTTTATTTTAAATTTGTGTTTAACTTTTAAGATATTACCAAACTGTTTTCCAATGGGACTGCGCCATTTAGCCTTCCTACCCTTAATGTGTGAGAGTTCCAGTTTCTATGCATCCTTATCAATCCTGGATATTGTCACTCTTTGTCTTTTACTCCTTCTGGTGGGTACATAGTGGTATCTTATTGTGGTTTTAATTTACGTTTCCTAATGACTAATAGCATCCTTTCATGTGCTTATTAGACATTCATATATCTTCTCTGGTGAAATATCTATTCAAATCTTTTGTTCATTTCTGGGGTGACTGGCTGGCTCAGTTGGTAGAGCATACAACTCTTGATCTTGGGATCATGAGTTCAAGCCTCATGTTGGGGGTAGAGTTGACTTAAAATCTTTTGTCCATTTTTAAGTTGGGTTATCTGGCTGCCTGATGAGTTGTAAGAATGCTTTATGTATTGTGGATACAGATCCTTTTCTTTTTTTTTTAATATTTATTTTTGAGAGAGAGAGAGACAGAGTGTGAGCAGGCAAGGGGTAGAGACAGAGGGAGACACAGAATCTGAGCTCCAAGCTGTCAGCACAGAGCCCAACTCAGGACTCTAACTCACAAACTGTGAGATCATGACCTGAGCTGAAGTCGGACACTTGACCGACTGAGCAAACCCAGGCGCCCCATGGATACAAATCCTTTATCTAATGTTTTCTTCAGACTCTGTCTTGTTTTTTCACTTTCTTACTGGGTCAGTTTTTTTGAAGAGCAAGAGATTTTAATTTTGATGAATTCCATTTTATCAATTTTTTTCTTTTATGTATCATGCTTCTGGTGTCGGATCTTAGAAATCTTTGCCTAACTTAAGGTCACAAAGATTTTTCTCTTAATTTTTGCTAGAAGTTGTACAGTTGTAGCTCTTACATTTTGATCTGTGATGCATTTTGAGTTAGTTCTGGTATATTGTGTGAGGTACTTAAGTTTTTTTGTTTTTGTTTTTATTTTATTACATATGTACACCAACTGTCCTAGCATCATTTGTTGAAATGATTGAAATGATTGAAAACAATCTTTTTTCATTGAATTGCCATCGCATCTTTGTGAAAAGCAATTGACTATAAATAAAGGGGTCATTTCGTGACTGTCCATTCTGTTTCACTGATACATATGTCTGTCTTTATGCCAGTACCATATTCTTTTCATTTACTCTAATTTTATGGTAAAATTTGAAGTCAGGTATTGTAAGTCTTCCAGTTTCTTTTTACTCCAGTTGCTTTGGCTGTTCTGGGTACTGTGAGTTTCCGTACCAATCTTAGGTTCATCTTGTCAATTTCTATCCCCCAAAAAGAGTCTGTTGGGAATCCATTTTTGTTGTTTTTGTTGTCTTGTTCTCCCCCACCGCCCTTGAGTATCAGAAACACTTTCCTTTTGCTTAGCATCCCTCATAACGTTTTAATTGGAAACCGGGCATTTCAGATAATACATCAATGCTGGATTACAGTTTTCTCCACTGAGGATTTTTTTGTGGGTTGGTTTTTGTGTTTGCAACCTGCCTGTATTCTAGAATCTACCTCCTTCCAAACGTGTGACTGTTGATGTCTGTGTTCAGTTTTTTAATTATTTTAGCCTGGCTTTCTAGGACTCACCACTGTCTGCATGGTTTGGTGGTCACCAATAATTTGAGCAGCAGTGGTACTTAAACACCTCTAGGCATAATCCTTCATCCTCTTCCAGTGGACCAGTGCGTGGGTTGGGCAGCGCATTCAGAGTTCAGTCAGCCCTCAAATCTGCCTCAGGACCCTACTGGGTCTTCCCTCTGTATGCCTCAGAGTTTCCCAGTTAGCCAGAGATATGTGGAAAGCCAAACTACCCCTTCTGGGGCTCTTCCATGATCTTCCCATAAATTTTTGGCTAGTCTGCAGCTCACTCCACCTGGAAGTACATCCTTAGGCTTACAAAGCTGTGGGGCTTTCCCCCGTTGGTTTCCTACTGAATTTTACTGACAGTCCTGTCACGGGTTTTCAGCCTGTCACGGGTGTGAGCCATATCAAGCACATTTTCCCTTGGACTAAGGCTTCTGGTTCATGGCCAGTTCACCGTAGTTGTGGCGGTGCCCCTGCTGAGCTGGGGGGATGAGGGTAGAGGAGGAATGGCAGCAGGTCCAGGCAGAAGCCACAGACCCCCATTGTTCTTAAGTGGAATTCTAACTGATCATGAATAAGTACTTCTCAATTTGTTTTTTTACCTTTGGTTGATTTCCAGAGCCCCCAAATTGTTATGGGTTGGTTCGGGCTTTCATTTTACTTTTTTGACAATTTTCCCTGGCCTTGTGTTTTCGGGAGAGAATTTACCAACCTCTTTACCCCACAGTAGTCAAAGTCTGACCCCTGGTGCTTTTTTGTGGGATTTTTAAAAAATAAACTTTTTATTTCTTATGCAGAAACCACTTTATTTTTTTTTAATTTTAATGTTTATTTTATTTTTGAGAGAGAGAGAGAGAGAGAGAGAGAGAGAGAGAGAGAGAGAGAGAGAAAGCATGAGCAGGGAGGGGCAGAGAGAGAGGGAGACACAGAATCTGAAGCAGGCTCCAGGCTCTGAGCTGTCAGCAGAGCCCGATGCGGGGCTTGAACCCACAGACTGGGAGATCATGACAGACCCTTAACCAACAGACACTTAACTGACTGAGCCACCCAGGTGCCCCAGAAGCCACTTTAAATTCTCAATCTTTAATCAGGTAAATTTTCGTAAATGGTATTTTTCTAGAAATTACCCATTTCATCTAAGTTTTTAAATACATTTTTATAGATGCCTGCATGGGGCACCTGAGTGGCTCAGTTGGTTGAGTGTCTGACTTCAGTTCAGGTCATGATCTCACGGTTCGTGAGTTCCAGCCTCGCGTGGGGCTCTGTGCTGACAGCTCGGAGCCAGGAGCCTGCTTTGGATTCTGTGTCTTCCTCTCTCTCTGCCCTAACCACCCTCCCTTTCTCTCTCCAAAATAAACGCTTAAAAATAAATAAATACATAAATAAATAAAAATATAGATGCCTGCAAAGTAGACTCATGATTTTTGAAAAAAAATTGTTCTGTTTTATTACCTCTTGTTATTTCTTATTTTGTATATTCATTCTTTCTCCCTTTTTTCTTGAATAAGGTAGTTATAGGTTTGTTTAATTTTTTTAAGGAACTAGGATTTGGGTTTATTAATTAGATCTATTATTTCTGTATTCTCTATTAATTTCTGCTTCAATGTTATTGTTTCTCGTGCTTTATTTTGGTTTATTTTGTAGTTCTTTTTTAGATTATTACATTTATTTATTATTTTTACTCTTTTATCTTTTCTTCTATATAGTTTTGATGCCTGGATTTTTTCTCTCAATTTCTATATGTCAGGGTGTCTCAATCATGGCATTATGAACTTTTCAGATAGACCATTCTTCTTGTGGGGCTCTGTCCTGGGATAAATATTTAGCAGCATTCCTGGCCTCTACATACTCATAACAATCAAAAATGTCTCCAGACATTGAAAAATTCCTCTGAGGAACGAAATGACCCCCAGTTGAGAGCCCCTGCTTTAAATGGATCTCATTGATTTTGATATGCAGTGTTTTCATTATTTTTTTTTTTAGTTCCATCATTTCAGTTTGCATTTCCCCCTCTACCCAATAGGTATTTAAATGAAGGCTTTTTTGGGGCGCCTGGGTGGCGCAGTCGGTTAAGCGTCCGACTTCAGCCAGGTCACGATCTCATGGTCCGTGAGTTCGAGCCCCGCGTCAGGCTCTGGGCTGGTGGCTCAGAGCCTGGAGCCTGTTTCCGATTCTGTGTCTCCCTCTCTCTCTGCCCCTCCCCCGTTCATGCTCTGTCTCTCTCTGTCCCAAAAATAAATAAACGTTGAAAAAAAAAAATAAAAAATAAAAAAAAATAAATAAATAAATGAAGGCTTTTTTAGTTTGTAGGTAGAAGGTCTTTTTTTTTATTATATATATATATTTTTTAATTGTATTAATTTCTAGTTTGATTGTGATCAGAATGTTTTTATAATATTTCTAGTTTTTTAAACCTTCTGATGTGTGCTTGAGAAGAAGGTAGATTTTAGATTATCAGAGTATATAATTCAATATATCTGTCTCCTAAAGATCTACCTTATTGGTTACATTGTTTAGGTATTCTGCATAGTTACGTGTTTTTTTGTTTTTGTTTTGTTTTTTGTTTTTTGTTTTCCATTGGCCTTTCCTTTTCCTCAAACTGGTGTGTTTAAGTGTCATGATTAATGCGTTTCTATACATGTCTCCTTACATGTCCTAAATAAAGTTTCTGCTTTATAACAGTAATTGCTATGTTATTTGAGGGCTGTTATATCTTCATTGTGAATTGTGGCTTTTAGCATTAAAAATTGCCCCCCTTCTGTTGTATTTAATGCTTCCTGTAGCTTTAATTCTATTTTGTCATAAATCTCCTTTCTTAATATTTCCATTTGTTCTGAATACCTCTGTTTGTCTTTTTATTTTTAACCTTTCTGAATCACTTTGTCTTAGATGTGTCTCTTGCATATAGCTTATAGTTGAATCTAGCTTTGTGAGCCAAATTGAAATCTTTTTCATTTAATCAATGATTTAAGCCCACACATATTTATTGATATAACTGATATTAGTCTTTACCCTGTCATATTGTTTTATATTATAATTTTTACATGTATAATGTTAACCCTGTGTTCTTTCTCTATGTATTGTGTTTGATTTTTATTTCTTAGACTTCTTTGGGTATTTTTTTAGTGCTCTCAGTCCATTTTCTTTTTTTTTTTTTTTTTTTTTTTTTTTTTTTTTTCAATGTTTATTTATTTTTGGACAGAGAGAGACAGAGCATGAACGGGGGAGGGGCAGAGAGAGAGGGAGACACAGAATCGGAAACAGGCTCCAGGCTCTGAGCCATCAGCCCAGAGCCCGACGCGGGGCTCGAACTCCCGGACCGCGAGATCGTGACCTGGCTGAAGTCGGACGCTTAACCGACTGCGCCACCCAGGCGCCCCTCTCAGTCCATTTTCTTATTTAACTTTTTATTCTCTGGTTTGTCTGGTTTTTTTTTTTCAAGTTTATTTATTTATTTTGAGAGAGAGAGAGAACACACACGTGTAGGAGGGGCAGAGAGAGAGAGAATTCCAAGCAGGCCCCACACTGTCAGCATGGAGCCCGATGCAGGGCTCAAACGCACAAACCGTGAGATCATGACCTGAGCCAAAATCAAGAGTTGGAGCTTAATCAACTGAGCCACCCAGGTGCCCCTGGTTTGCCTCTTTTTAATGGTGTATTTTACTCCCATCTATTTAGTTATCAATTTATTCTGCTTTCTTTGTTCCCTTTCCATTTTTTAAACAGATCTTTAATTGCATTGCATTGTCAGCACTTCTAACTTTTATATATTATTCTTCCACCCTTGTCCCCATCTTTGCTCTAGTCATCAATTAAATATATTAAATGCTCACTATAAATCTCTTCTTGAAGTTTTCCCAATCAGCTCTTGGCTGGGTGAAAGTTTCCTCTTGTAGATTCTTTCAGAGGGTTCATGAATACAATACTCCTGGAGGTCTTGCATATTTTAAACTGTTTATGTATGATTTTGCTACTTGAAGGACAGCTTGGTTGAGTGTAAAATCCTTGGCCTTCACACTTTCTTCTCTTGAATCTCTTGAAAAGGCTACTGTTGCACTGTGTCCTCTAGACAAGGCTGATGTCACTCTCTTTCTCTTCTGGCTGCAGGATATGAGAGTATTTGTTTTGATAGTTTTATTCAAATATGTCCGAGTTGATTGTTTTGATTTAGTTTTGCCAACTACCTGACGGGCCTTTTCAGTATGTACGCTTTGACTTTATTTTGCTGCCAGAAAAATTTCACGGATTATACTTTCAACTATTCGTTCTGTTCCACCATTTTGTTTTCTTCTTCGGAGACTCTAATTACGTGTGGTGGGTCTTCTTTGCCTGTCTTCCATTTCAACCACTTTCTCTCTAAACTCTCTTACTTTTTCTTTTCTCATTTTTAATCTCTTAATTGTTGTTCTGTCTTTTTTAAATGTCCCTTACTAAGTTTTCATTGGAATCTGTTCCTTCATTGGTGTTTCATTTTTTAGCCTTTATTTCTGAGATGATTTTGTCTTTTTCTTGTATTTTTTTTCCTGAGTTCAATCAACTATCTTTTTTTTTCTTATTTATTTATTTTTTTGTTCATTTCTGGTCTTATTTGAATTTCTGATTCCAAGTGCTTTTCATATATCCAGATGAATGTTAGAAGATATTTAAATCGGTTTGGAGTGTTGTGTTAGTTTTCTTCTGCTTCACTGTTAGGGTTTTTGGACATGATTTTCATCAGCTGAAATGTTCCATTCTCATTTCTATTTTCTTCCAATAATAGGTTTGTGTGGAGACCGCTTTTGTCTATTTGATTTCCTGGGCAAGTTTTGGCCTGTGATAGTTGACAGCAATCCTAGGTCAAGAGAGTCCGCTCTGTCAATGTACCAAAGTGCAGTTTCTTTAATGAGTAGCACTTTTTTTTTTTTTTAATTAGGGGCAGAGAGATTTGCATGTCCTTCAGTTTTGGGGTTCTCTTTTGTCTTGCAGGGGCACAAATTTACCCTCTTGCTTCTTTTACTCTTCACTCTCCAGTCTCTGACAGAGATTGGATTAGCCTCTCCCTTCCCTCTTGCCCTTCCCTTCCCCAATAGTGTCACACTGACTGATGCCTTCTCGACATCCGTAACTTTTAAGTCCTTTCCCTGTGGTGACTGCTCTGATCCACTGAGACACTCTCAGTATTTTTGCATTTGTGATGTATTTTCTCTTTGGGTGGGGGGAAGGGAGGATGATTTTAAGTCTTTCCCAGGCCCTTCATTTCCTCTCCTGTCTCCTTTACAGTTTTTCCAGATCCCACTGCATTTCTGTATTCATTCTCTGCAAAGGCTTCTAGTGGGATCCTAGGAAATATCTCTTCCAGAATTTGGAGTATACTTTTCTACTTAAGTTTTTAAATTCCTCTGTCTTTCCTATTATGTTGGAAGCATTTCATTTATGTGCATTTTCTTATTAAGTTTATTTTAATTTAAGAGAGAGATAGAGAGCAAGCCACATGTGGGGCCCAAACTCCCGAACTGTGTGATCATGACCTAAGCCAAAATCAAGAGTTAGATGCTTAACCAACGGAGCCACTCAGGCGCCCCAATATTTATGTGGTTTTATTGTTCTGGTTGATTTCTACAGCTTTTTAAAGACACGTGACGAGATTAGAGTTAGACAGCCATCATTATCCTTGGCTATCTCAAAGTTCCCCACCATATACATCTTTACAAACCGTTTGGGTAGAATGTGGAGCAGGTATGTGAACTTTGGGTAGAGGTAGAGGTAGAGGATAAGAAAGAAGGCATTTGGCTTAGAACAAACTGACTTTGAAACGATTCTATTTGTGTAGAGATAGTCATCAAACAGATAGTTGGGCTGTACCTCAGATAAGAGATAGAAATTACTGCTTCTTAAAACTCTGCTAGAGTCCTAGTAAGCTGGAATTAAAGCCATAAATCCCTTTGAGGAATTTCTGTCGTGGTCTAACTCCTGCCTGCATGCTCAGACCCATCTTCCATGAACATATAAGCCCTTTAGAAAGCAGATACCATTGAGAGGTTAACAGGTAAAGTACTATTTTTCTGGTGTTTTATTTTATCATATTCAGAAGTTTGGTTGATGTGTCTAAGAAATCTAAATATTAGTCTGAGAACTCAATCATTATTAAGCCAGTTAGGGAAAAAAAAAAAAAAGAAAATCATAGATCAATAGATCAAAATATCTATCTAGAGGGAAATAAGAACATAATACATAGACGAACATCATGAGTAAGCTTTCTGGCATATTCATAGTTTCTTCCAGTAACCATAGGGCTTATCGAGTAGGTTAAGTTCATAAATCCACAAAGATCTATACTAATAACTTTCTAAAGCAAATTCCTAGTTTCTACTGTTTTATCACCTGTAACTAGGCTAAAGAACAAATCTATGCATGTTTATATATAAACAGATTTAAGATAATAATACCTATATAAAAATACAGTATAACTGATAGAGATTTCAGAACATAATCTGTGATGAATTTTCCATGTGTTATTTAAGAGTGTATGCTTCAGTTTTCTCCCTGTAATAAGAAAGAATAGAATCTACAAAAAAAAAAAAAAATGAGGCATTGTAAATGGTTTAGTAATAGTCATTTACCAAGGTAAACACTCCCCCAGTTGTGTCTTTCTATGGTGACGAGTGAGAGTAGATGATTTCTTTCTCCATTGAGACAATCTGTGGGTGGAAAAGGTGTTAGTGAAGTAAAAAAGAAAAAGAAAGAGGATACTCACTTGAACATGAGAAATCTAAAAAGGGGTCACCTCTTTTACTTGACATTTTATTAATACTAAGACCTGGATAAAATGGTTCTCCTAACTGTGCATTCTTTTGAATTAACTGAGAGGCAGTATAACCTAGTGATTGAAATTGTGATCTCTGGAGCTTGACTCCCTGGGTTCTAATTCCATACTAGCTTCACCTTGCCTTGGTTTTCTCATCCATATAATTGGATGAAAATCGCACTTACTTCATAGAATGGTTGTGCAAATTATATGTGATTTTCCTAGGACAATGTTATTTAAGGGCTAGCTCTTATTATCACTATTAGATTATATTAAGATTCTGGTGGATAAAGTGGGGTGGGATTTTTGAGACTTACTTGAATTTTTATATTTTTAATTCCTACACTGATTTCTTTAATTATGGTGGCCTTATTTGTTACTTACCATGTAATCCAGTCACCACAAAATTCACACATGGGTGATGCAGGACCAACAAATTAAATATTTCCATGGAAATCATTATGGATATGAAAGCATTCGTGAAAAATTAGAGAAATCTGTCCTCTTTTTGTGCTTTTTCTTTTCTTTGGGAGCTAAGAATTTAAGGATATGTTCCTTCATACATATAAGAGCTAAGAGCTAGAAAGATTTTGTTACTGTTTTTAATGGCGGCTTTATTTGACAGTCCATATCTGCTCTTTCCTCTGTCCACCAGGTGGAAGTGTAGCACTTTGTACCTTGTCTGGTTCTCAGTTCTTCCTAAACCCCCTTGTCAAATGGGTGAGGAGAGAAAAGAGAAACAATGTAATCAAGAGTATAAAAATGTTCCTTCAGTTGGATTTTACAGCATCGTATTTTAATCATTTACTTGAGGATAATGGAAATAGACTAGATAAGATTCCTTTCCACGAATTCCTTAATTCAACTGAAGTAAATACAGACCCACTATAAGAAATATATGAGATCTTGGGGCACCTGGGTGGCTCAGTCAGTTAAGTGTCCGACTTCAGGTCATGATGTCACAGTTCATGGGTTCAAGTCCTGAATTGGGCTGTGTGTTGTCTGCCAGTGCAGAGCCTGCTTGGGATCCTCTGTCTCCATCTCTGTTTGGCCCCTCCCCACATCTTCTCTCTCTCTCTCTCTCTCTCTCTCTCTCTGTCTCTCTCTCTCTCTGTCTCTCTCTCTCTCTTAAAAATAAATAAATGTTGGGGCGCCTGGGTGGCTCAGTCGGTTAAGCGTCCGACTTCGGCTCAGGTCATGATCTCGCGGTTCGTGAGTTCAAGCCCCGCGTCGGGCTCTGTGCTGGTGGCTCAGAGCCTGGAGCCTGTTTCAGATTCTGTGTCTCCCTCTCTCTCTGACCCTCCCCTGTTCATGCTCTGTCTCTCTCTGTCTCAAAAATAAATAAAGGTTAAAAAAAAAATTAAAAAAAAAAAATAAAATAAATAAATGTTAAAAAATTTTTTTAATAAAAATCTTAAAATAAAAAAGAAATATATGAAATCTTTGCAGTAGCTCAAAGAACCACATAAAGACTGAACTAAACTGCCAAAATAATGTTCACATCTTTCTAAGTGTATTTAAAATTAATCGATGGAAATAAATCTCTGGCATCCTGAGTAAATTGGTTTTATGTAAAAGATTGTGAGAACATTGACCTTGATGACTTGATCAAGCTGAGTCGTCTTATTTTCCAGGTGCAACATTGTGCTGCAAGGCAATCAATACAGTACCTTAAGTCACTTCAACCATAATGGAAAAGTATGAAAAATTAGCTAAGATTGGAGAGGGGTCCTATGGGGTTGTATTCAAATGCAGAAACAAAACCTCCGGACAAGTGGTAGCTATTAAAAAATTTGTGGAATCTGAAGATGATCCTGTTGTTAAGAAAATAGCACTAAGAGAAATACGTATGTTGAAGGTAGGTTAACTTTCTCTATATATCTATAACCTCATGGTATTGGATGAAATATGTATGCCCAAATTACAATTTGAATGCATCTTAAAGTGGTGTTGTTTTTCTGATTGGACTTAAATTTCTCGGTATCAGCAACTATGGAAAATGAGTTGATTATCACTTTGGACTTTAGCAGCTCTGATGCTGAAGTACTTTCCATTCTGCCTGGTAACTATCTACTGTCCTGAGTCCCTTCATCCCAGTGTTCACCCTCCCCCACCCCCGCCTTTCTCCACTCATCCCCCACCCAATCCTCCTCCCCGCAAACAGGCAACTAGAAGAGCATCTCCCGGCACAGGATCCCCCAGGACTGGACTGTGGCATCCATAGGGGTTGGTCCTTCCTGTGTTCCACTGGTTCTTAGACCTATTGAGTATCTCCCCCAGCTATGTATACACATTTTTCACAAATAATTTGTTAGTTAGTTGTTGTCGTTGTTGTTGTTGTTTAAGTAAGCTCTATCCCCAATGTGGGGCTTGAACTAGGGCCTGGAGGTCAAGTCACATGCTCTACCAACTGAGCCAGCCAGGTGCCCCTAAAGTTGTTTTTACTCTGATAGGATTTGACACGTAAGATTCATAATCTTCAATGGAAATGTTTTCCTGTCCTAGAAATGTTACGGTTTTAGAACCAGAAAAGAACCTAGCGACACTTCTCATCCAGCACCTTATCTTATCAGGGAGGAAACTGAGGCACAGGGCAGCACCTCCCAAACATTAATGTGCATTGGAATCCCCAGGGGACTTTGCTAAAATGCATGTACTGAGTTGAAGGTGTGTGGTCAGCCTGAGATGCAGCATTTCCAGCAAACTCCTTGGTGGCACAGAAGGTTTGGAGACCAACTTGGAATAACAGAAACGTGATTTATATCCTCAAGAACACACAGCCGATCTTCGCTTTTGACATGTGTCATCTTTTTTTAGGAAAACCCCAGAAGTCAGTTTTTAAAGGGAGATAATAATGATCATATTATCTGTCCTTTCCAAGTATTATTTGCAGCAGGATTCCTAAAACTAATAATAGTTTAAAATATAATTTCATATACACCGGCTGAGTTTTCAAGTACATTCATCATAAAAACCGGTTCACTGTTACCTCGCAGCCAGCAGAGGGCGCTGGTCAGCAGACAACATCACAGAGCTAAGCTCCAGGGTGTGTCTGACCTGGCTGTGGGTTGTTTTCTAATGAAAGTAATGCTTTTTTATCCCCCACCTCCCGCCTACCCACGTCTGCAAGTAAGGTTAATGCTCGTAGTACCTCCTGGATCACAGTGCCCCAATTTGACTTGAACATACCCCTTTTCTGCTTTTGGTATGTTATACCCATGCATGCCCTGAACAGTTTCCTTCCATGATAAACTTCCCTTCCCTTCCTCCTATCCTCCTGTTATTTAAATGTGGTTTGATTTTTGTCCTCCTTATCACCTGTGTTACTGATACAAGTCACTGTTTTCCTGGGCTAAGTTAATTTCATTTGCAAAGGGGATATGTATTGCTCATCTACCCCAAACCGGGTTTGACCAGGTTAGCATCTGTGAATCCCTTAGCCTCCTGGTAGAGACACTGTTTCATTTCCATCCTGTGGTTTTCAGTGTAGCACAAAGCAGCTAGCTTACCTGTGCGACCTGTTTCCTCCCGTTTGCCTCTCTGCTGTCTTAGGCAACGGCAAGTTGATTTTGTGCTCTGGACATATTTTTAATATGTAATGGAGTCCTTTTTCCCAAACTGTTGAACAGCAGACACATAGTTGCAGACTCATTTTTTTTTTCCTTCAAGTCATGCTTACAGGTACTAAAGTAGAGGAGGCTATCGCTATTGGGCCTGCAAAGTATTTATGCAGCTCCTACTGTATACACAATACTGTGTTCCCTCTCTATATCTTTCTGAGTAAGTGGTAGAGGGTTTGGAAAGTGATGTATCTATATACTGGAAAATAATAGGGAAGATGAGTTATATGTAAGTAGGAGTGATCAGATGTCCTGATTCATAGCTTTTGTCCCAGAATCCGGTCTGGTTAGCACCCTCTTTCAAAAGCACCCTAGGGTGTGAGGGCGATCTCTCACCCCCTGGACTGCCAAAGGTGATTTGGCTGATCTGGCTGGCTAGGCTGTTTTCCTCTTCCTCCCTCACCACTCCATGTGCATCTTGGAGCTTGGAGCTACATGCTTGGCCGAAGAGGACGACCTTCCCTGATACAGGAGGACCGCTCTTCGTCAAGGGTCTAGGAGTAGCTGTGTTCCCCTGCTGCAACCTCCAAATGAGCTCTCAAAAGCCTCCTGGTTTGTGTGCTAACTTACATGGTGGCCCTAGCTGTAGGCAGGATGACCGTATCTGCCTATGTGCCTGGGACAGTCTTGGCTTATGCTTGTTACCCTGATTGGATGATAAGTTATATAGTTAACTCTATGATGGATTGTCTTCGGTAGAATTTTCCCTCTGGTTCATAGCATTAAACAGATGCCTTGTGAAATCCTTCAGCTTGAGACGGAATTTAGCACATAAGACGTCTAAGCATAAGAGAGAACAATAGAATCAAAGAACAGAGATGAAAACATGATAAATAAATTAAAAACACACTGTGGGGACTCGTAGAATAGGCAGCTTAATCAGAGTTGAATGTTGGGATCTGGTATTTCTGAAAACCAACACGCAAATCCAGACAGGGTTTAAACCCATGACAATATGTAAACTTAGTGGGGATTAATAATTTTTAGAGCCTTTTACTCAGTAATTCCATTTCTTCAATTTTTTATTCAGGTTATTTTATGACCTGGATGTTTAGAATTTTCACAAACTACATAAAGTATTTGTGATATCAGTGCCTATATTTTAAGTTGTGCACTTTATTTGCTATCTCCAGAGAGATTCAAGCAGTTTAATTACCATCTATACAGGTACATTAAATAAACTCTTAAAGAATTTATTTTAAAGAAGAAA
Source organism: Leopardus geoffroyi (assembly GCF_018350155.1). Lineage (NCBI taxonomy): Eukaryota > Metazoa > Chordata > Mammalia > Carnivora > Felidae > Leopardus > Leopardus geoffroyi. The sequence continues at coordinate 108,482,621 of NC_059336.1, forward strand.
AACATCTTCTTTTTCAACCTCAAGTTTCTATGATTCTTACCAAGAGTAGTTCCTCTTGTGAGTAACCATAATGAAATTATCCAGAAGAGATGCACGGGGAATGGTAAGCAAGGCCTTCTATTGTTCAAATTGTAAGGGATCTGGGGAGAAACTACTATAAGAAATAAAATCACCAGACTTTGTATTTCAATTCCTTTGCAGCAATTAAAGCACCCAAACCTTGTGAACCTCATTGAGGTGTTCAGGAGAAAAAGGAAAATGCATTTAGTTTTTGAATACTGTGATCACACACTTTTAAATGAGCTGGAAAGAAACCCCAAAGGGTAAGTGACACAGAAACTGAGGCTCTTGTGGCCATTTGGTTTCATCATATGTGGGATTAACTGTGGCAAATTTCGAGTATGAAACACAGTCCTCTTTCTACCAAGATGTGTCTGCTGGCTACCCCTTTCCCATCTGAGTTAGGATGTGCTCAGAGGAACACGAATATTAACCTAGAATAAAAATATTTAGGAAGACAAATCTACTGCAAATATAAATCACAACGTGTTTTGAGGCTAACTTCCCTACAGACATACCTCGGAGATATTGCAGGTTTGGTTCTAAATCATTGCAATAAAGGCGACATTGCAATAAGGTGAGTCAAATGAATTATTTGGCTTCCCAGTGCAGACAGAAGTTATGTTTACACTATATTGTAGACTATTAAGTGCCCAATAGCATCATGTCTAAAAAAGCAATGTACATACCTTCATTTAAAAATATTTTATTGCTGAAAAATGCTAACCATCCTCTGAACATTTAGCGAGTCATAACCACTGGTCCCAGATCACCATAAAATACAATAATAATGAAAAAGTTTGAAATATTAGGAGAATTACCAAACACAGAGACACAAAGTGAGCAAATGCTCTTGGAAAAATGGCGCCAGTGGACTGCCTCCACAGGGGATTTCCACAAACCTGCAATTTGTGAAAAAACACAATGTCTGTGAAGTACAATAAAGCAAAGCATAATAAAGCAATAAAACGAGGTATGCCTGTCTTGGATTGTCTCAATTCAAGGAATGAACCATGGTTCAATATTTGGATTCCACTAAAATTAGAATCCATATAATTCACTAAAAGGTTAAAGGAGAAAAAATACATGTGGTTGATAAAATTTGAAAAGGCAGTTGATAAATTCAACATCCTTTCCTGATTATTAAAAAAAAAAAAAAAACTTAGCAAAGTGGGGTTAAATGCTTTCCTAGTGCATATGCGTGCACACACACGCCCCTCTTCAAATCAACAGCTAGTTTTATACTCAGTACTAAAGGAACCACCATTAAAGCGAGAAATGAGGAAGTCAGTTGTCACTACCATAAGGCAACACTGTTCTGAGAGCTCTAGCCAATGTAATGTAATAAGAAAGACAAATAGAATATGTAACTTTGGAAACAAGATTGAACTGTCTTTATATGGATGATAGTATTCTACAAAATCTAAGATAATTGCCTAAAGGATCATTAGAACCAGTGGAATTCAGTATAATGAGTACAGCACTCCAAATTCCACACATAAAAATTAACCGCTTTTGTATCAATGAGCACTTTAGGAAAGCTAGTGGAGAAGGATCTTATTCAAATATCAGTAACAAAAAAGTTTGAAATAAAGATAAAAAGAATTGTCCAGACTCTACATAGGAAAGACAACTACAAAATTTAAGTGAGGTACATAAATGATTTTATTTAAATGAACATGTATTTCTGGGTAGAAATATTCATTATTATAAAGATATTGCTTCCCTAATTTATTTATTTATTGCACAAAATCTAATCAGAATGCCAATGGGATTTTTTTTTTAACTTGAAAATCAAGTTCTCTAAATCAAGAAATTTTTTAAAAAGAAAAAAGGGGACTTTAACTGCCAAATATTAAATTATATCAGCTTTAGAGATTCCTTTGACAAAATGTACCATAAACAAAACTAAAAAAGAAGTGGCAAATTAGGTAATTATTTGCCAGATGAAGAATTAATATCATTTCACTTGCAGATTTTGCAAATCAAATGTTTTAAAAGATTAGTGCCCCATTTGAAAATATATTCATTCAAAAAAACTTGAGTAAAATACTATTGTTTTTCCAGCTAGGTGCTAAGGATATAGCAGCAAACAGAACACATTAAAAAAGTTGCCTGGGGGTGCCTGGGTGGCTCAGTCGGTTGTGCGTCCGACTTTGGCTCAGGTCATGATCTCATGGTTGGTGAGTTCGAGCCCCGCATCTGGCTCTGTGCTGACAGCTCAGGGCCTGGAGCCTGTTTCAGATTCTGTGTCTCCCTCTCTCTCTGCTCCTCCCCTATTAACACTCCACCTCTCTCTCAAAAATAAAGATAAATAAATAAATAAATAAATAAATAAATAAATAAATGTTTGTTTATTTTTGAGACAGAATGTGAGTGGGGGAAGGGCAGAGAAAGGGGGGGTTCACAGATTTTGAAGCAGGCTCCAGGCTCTGCGCTGTCAGCACAGAGCCTGATGCAGGGCTCAAACTCATGAACTGTGAGATCATGACCTGAGCCAAAGTTGGCCACTTAACCTACTGAGCCACTCAGGCACCCCTAAATGGTTTTCATCTTTTAACCAAGAAAGGACATTTAGAGAAATTTGTAGTAAGAAAATAATCAGATAGGTGCAAAAAGTTACACATAAGAATGTTGAACACATCATTATTTATTACAACAACAACAAACTGGGACTGACCTAATTTTCCATTAGTAAAGCTTTGGTTAAATGCACTTTGCTATATCCATACAATGGAACACTATGCATCCAACCCATTAATAAGGAAGTTGGATAGTTCATATTCTGGGGAAAATGTTCATGAAATGTTATGTGAAAAAAAAAAGAGATTATAAAGCATAATTTTCAGTGTAATTGAAAATTTATTTTGAATTGTCCCTATATCCTAGTGAATGCACATATTTTCCTCTGAAAATAAAAATTAATTAAAAAACACAGTTTAAATGAGGAATTAATTCATAGTTCAACTTTATTGCGAACAAAATAGGGTTTTGTATTGGCTTAGACAACAGATTGTTCAGCCATCCTATAAGTTAATTTATAAATTACATTTTCATAAAACTTAGAAATATAATTTTTTTAATGTTTATTTATTTTTGAGAGAGCGAGAGACAGAGCGTGAGTGGGGGAGGGGCAGAGAGAGGGAGACACAGAATCTGAAACAGGCTCCAGGCTCCGAGCTGTCAGCACAGAGCCCGACATGGGGCTCGAACTCACAGACCATGAGATCATGACCTGAGCCAAAGTTGGACACTTAACTGACTGAGCCACCCAGGTACCCTCATTTTATTTTTTAGAGAGACAGAATGCAAGCAGGGGAGGGGCAGAGAGAGGGGGGGGACACAGAATCCAAAGCAGGCTCCAGGCTCCGAACTGTCAGCACAGAGCCTGATGCAGCCTTGAACTCACTGACCACGAGATCATGACCTGAGCCGAAGCCGGACGCTTAACCAACTGAGCCACCCAGGTGCCCCTTTGAAACTTAGAAATATAATTGTTCAAGGCCCTGAAAATAAAACGTACAGTACATACTACACGTGTACCTGTTTAATTGAACTAAACATCTTTCTCTTCCCTCTATGATGCATAAGCTTTCCTGCTGGTAGGACTTAGCTGATGCTCTTCCTTTAATCTAGAATATTCTAAACTTTTCCACTTTCCCTATCTCTATCATAATCTCTACAATGAGAAATCCTACCCCCCACCCCCTTCTTAAAACCTACTTAGAGAACAGCCAGGAGAGTGTAAAACCAGTGACTAGCAAACAGAGGTAAACAACCAGGCCACATACATACCAACCCTCTTTGAGCCGTTGTTTATTAGGGTAAATTCGTGGTTTGGGGAAGTCACGGTGTGCAGCCAAGAGACAACGGACGTGGTGGATGTGTGGGATGGGCTGTGGGATGGTGAGATGATCATCCAGAGACCCGAGGACTAAGTTACCTCGTGAAGAAGAGCTGATTTAACACTAAGATGGTGAAAGTACTGCTTCCTCTGCCAGATGGAACCTCTGGTGTCCTCTACCTTGCGGGGAGCACAAAAAGCATTTGTTAGATAATAGCGGCATAGCGAGTACTGAGTACTGCGACAGTGTCGGATTTGCTCGGGTAAAGAAACCACACGGATGTACAGCAACTGAAATTGGCATCATCTGGTTAAACTTAAAACGATCTAGTCCCGTTCTGTGTTCTACAGTAAGTACAATGGGTAAGTTAATTGGTGATGTGATAGACATTGCCTTCCCGCCAGAGAAAGGATTTTCTTTCCCATTGCACCATGTATAATGGAATAATCCTGCCTTCAGGAAGCTTAAAATCTAATGAGGAATCAGAGACACAAAAGAAAAATTAGAAATGATTATAATGTTATAAAACTACTAATGGGTTTATAAAACTATGGCTGTCCACTCCACTTCTGGCTGACAATAGCATATTATGTACATCTGTAAACCAGGGCTTCAATTTCTTTTTTTTTTTTTTTTCAATTTTAGCTTTATTGAGTTATAGTTGACACATAAAAGGTTTGAATTTCTTTCTGTTTCTCAGTTAACTGTTCACAGAAAATTTCCCGTGAGACCGGGTGTGGTCTGGTGGAGAGATAGCAGTGAATCATGAGTACTGAGAAATACATTAGTGAGGGTTGCACAAGCGTCATGTCCCAGATTATGAAGTGGGGAGATCCTTTCTCTGAAATGGCTTCCTGATTTCCGCGGGGATGGTGGGATCGCTGGATGACAGAAACCAAGTAGTAGTACTTCGTTTCCAGAATTGCTGTAATAGGCAACAGAGCCATAGTGATGATCAAAATGTTTTAATTAATCATAGGTTCTCTCAAACCAAAATAGATGGGCAGATCACTAAAGTCCCGTTTGTTCTATAAAAACTGGGGACTAGAAGCTTGACTTGAGTCACCACAGTAGCCAATTCACAGATCCGGCCCTTGTGAACCAAGGGAAGACGGCTGTCCTTGAAGCATAGCCCTACAATGACATCACACATATGTATTTAATTCTTCCCCTTAGCCTGCCCTAAAGTAGTCTGCCGCCATTTACAGGACAGTTGTGCACTGGGAAAAGAGAAATACCCTATCTTTTGGGAATTACTGGACAATGCTCTGAGGTAAAACCAGTCCCCAGTGACTTTGAAAGCCACTGTGGTTCATCAGTTTTGGGGGGATGGGGAGCATTAAGCATTAGGTCTGGTAGTAAATGAAATCTTGACTCAAATCCATCTCATGATCATCCTACCACATCCACAAATCCACTCTTGGGATTATTTCCCCATTTCCTAACTGGGTAGTTGAAATAGATACACTAACAGATGGAAAAAGAGCCAGTTGGCTCTGACCCAAGGAATGAAAACTCTTGTGGTAGGAAGAACCTAGTAGAAGTGTCTGGTAGGCTGCTTCTTTACCAAAATAGAAAACTGAAAGCCATACTACGTATTCGAGGAAGAGCATAAATTGGTGCTACCATTATACACTTTGAGGAGACACAGTTGGGAGGTAGATAAGCATGTTGCATGTGCAGAATCCTCTCCAACACTCCTATCTCCTCAGATCTTTGGATCTCCTCCTCCTCGTTTTCCTAATTAATTTCTGGCAGTCAACTTCAATTGCCATAGACAACCATTTCGTCTAGGTTTCAATCAACTAATTTAGCAATCAACTAGACCCACTCCTAGCTGCTCCAGATAGTCTGTTGAAACTAGAATCTCTAGTAAGTTTGCCCATAGTGTTATAATCAGCCCAGTCTAAAATTATGATTCTTCCTGTCTGGTCCTACATCAGTGAAATCCATTTTTACATGCATTCACCACTGTAAATTAGCAACATCTTATAGTTCCTTTTTTGCTGCACAAACCCTTTTCCTCTGTTTGACTTTGTAATAGGCCCCCTGGGACATGCTGAAATCTGACTTTGAGAGGTGATGGGGGGAGGAGCCTTGAGAAGAGGCATCCCCAGGCCATGCACCTGCCTCAAGTGAGAACACTAGAGGCTTCTTGTCAAGGCAAAATCAGCCTCATCATACAAGTCTGGCCACTGCTTTGCATGACACGGGATGTTTGGTGGGAAAGTGGGGTGCTCTTAGTAATATGAATACTCCCAAGAGTCACATTTCAATTCTTGAGGCTTAGATAGCTCTTTCTCAGTTAATTAACCGAGAAACTAATTAAACTCACACAAGTCAAATCTATGTTGTCACTTAGTGCCCTGTAGGATTATTCTCAGTGTCTGATTTTTCAGTCATTTCACAGTATTCCTATGGGTCCACAAAGTGAGCCCTATAGACATAAGTAAAAAGGGGTTCTTTTAGGGCAAGCATTGAAACTCTGGCTTCTTAACTGTGCCTTGAACCAAGATATAAAAGCCCTAAATGTGACCTCTTTAAAAATTTCTCATGAAGTTAGAAAGAGCCAGCACACCCCACTCTTCTTTGATTATTTACGTTTCCCATATTATTCTATCACATTCAGTCCACCAAAGCCCTGCCTTGAGAAGGCACTTTTTCCAGATGACCACAGATGATGATTTAACAATTATCTCATCACGAGGTGCCCATCTACCATCTATTCCAGTCACTAATGGTAATTAAGTTCTCCTGTCTTCAGACCTAATTAAATCAGATAGCCAATCCCCAATTCCCAATCCTTTTTGCCCATATCTACTTCTGGTATTGAATTCTGAGCAGGTTAGGATTCCACAACATAATTCACTCCAGCTAGTTTAAGCAAAAAGGGATTTATTACGGAGTGTTAGTTTATAAAATTTCTGAGAGTGCCAGAGAAACAAGCTTAATTTAAGTACCTAATGGAGGGGCGCCTGGGTGGCTCAGTCGGTTAAGCGTCCGACTTCAGCTCAGGTCACGATCTCGCGGTCCACGAGTTCGAGCCCCGCGTCGGGCTCTGGGCTGATGGCTCAGAGCCTGGAGCCTGTTTCCGATTCTGTGTCTCCCTCTCTCTCTGCCCCTCCCCCGTTCATGCTGTGTCTCTCTCTGTCTCAAAAATAAATAAACGTTAAAAAAAAAAAAAATTTTTTTTTTTTTTTTAAGTCCCTAATGGATACCAGGTACCTTTCTAGGCCTCGGAGTCACAATAAGGGACAAGACAAAGTCCTTGAATTGGAAGAAAGCACAAGGAGTCAGGAAATGCCTAGGGAAAAGAGGAGAATGGACCATAAACACAAAGATCTGGGGGTCACAAGCCTAGGCATGTTCAGGGAATGGCAGGAACCGATGGGGCTGGGGCAGAGTACCTGTGGGAATGTGGGAGGAGACAGAAGGGAAGGAGGACAGTGTGAAGGGGCTGGTAGACCAGAGTAATTAGGTTGGCTTTCATTCTAGGATAGCAAGGGTTTACCGAGAAGGACTCCTTTCATCTCGGGTCCTGACAATGAAATCAGGTTTTCCCATATTAAGTTATATAACAAATTAAAACAAAGATGCTGCGTTCTGATGTGAGCATCAGGATTCCCCTGAGTGACCGAGAGAGAGAGAGAGAGAGAGAGAAGTCCCCTGAGCAATCCAGTCTGAATTCCCTGATGGCGCCACCCTTATTACAGTCTTGAGCTAGGATGTCTAGTTTTTGCTCTGAGGCCTTCATTATTCCTTGCAATATCCGTTTCTGCACTCCCCCAGAGGATGATATTTAAACACTGAGTGTCAGTTGACTTCTTCAGAAGGTTTTATTTCCCTTCGGAACACTTTGAGAAATGCTGCCTGTGGCTGAATAATGTTGCAACTCTCTATCTTTCTGGAATGAGCACTGTGTGAATCTGTATTCTCTTTGATAACTATCTTCTCTTTGTAGGGTCAGTGGTATTTGTTTGTAGTTGGTATTTTGTATATATGTTGTGTTGCTTGCGATGGAACCTGCCTTCTTGGAATCTGAGCTGACTATTCTGTTTAGGGCCACGCCATGACACTTGATGTGAGATGCCATGAAACAAACACTCCTCTTCCACAGTGAGAGCTCGGGACTTCCCTATGGCATTGGTTCATGCCCGATTCCATGTGATCGATGCTAGAACCCTGGGTTCTGCCAGTCCCCACCTTGTTTCCCGATCCCAGGGCTTGAGCCCCTGTGCCAGCCGTCCTTTGATCCCACCTGGCATTCCATTTCTGCATGAATCGTGTCCAGTGTTACTCTTACTGGTCCCTCCCAAGGACTGAAATCCACCTCCCTTCCCTCCACCGCCACCACTGTAATCAGAATCACCCGATCTCACCAGCATTATTAAATTTGCCACCTAATTAACCTTCCTGTATCTGCTTTGCCCCCAGAAATCCATTCTCCATATTATGCCACTTGCCTTCTTGAGTCCTTTCAATGACTTTCCTTTAGATTCACAGTAAAATCCAAACTACCTACCCAGATCTGTAATCCCTCCGTGACTTGGCCTCTGCCAGCCTCACCTTCTTCACTCATGCTTTGGCCACACTGGCCTCCTTATTGCTTTTCCCACACTCCCCATTCTTTCTTACCTCAGGGCCTGTTGCTAGTCTTTTGAGGCTCTTCTTGTCTTTGTATAGCGTCTGAGTCCCATCTACTGGCCTCACCTGATCTCAGACCCACATTTCCTGAACCTATGGAGATACTAAAACCCAGACTCTTAGGGCATAGACTTCTTAATAAACTTGCAGGGCACTGTTCCATTTTTACACATGAGGAACACTGAAGGCACATATAACTGGCCCAAGGTTATAAAACTTGGAAGCAGGGATTTGAACCATGCCTCATCGTGCTCAAAAATGGCTCTACGATTCTACTACAAAAACATTTAAGCAATGTCTCCAGCTTGGCTTTGGGCAAAGAGGGGAAAAAGATCAAGTTATATCAGAATTCAGTGTGGGAAACAGAAATGGCTCTAGATACTTCCAGTGGAAAGGGATTTAATACTGAGAATTAGGGGCTTTCACAATATTAATAATACTTAATAATTAGAAGAGCTGGAGTCAAAGGGCTGCCATCAGCCTGTGAATATCAAGAACATGCCTCCATAACTGTGACCTGAGATCAGAAAACTGCCCTGAGAAAAATACCTCCACACACTTGCTGCTTCTCCACATATGCCCCAGCTTCACACAGTGATGTCTTATGTGGACCAGCTACACCTGCAGGATGAGTTTAGTTTTTAAGAAGTGATCTAGGGGCGACTGGGTGGCTCAGTCAGTTAAGTGTCTGGCTCTTGATTTCTGTTCAGGTCACGATCTCACAGTTGGTGAGTTCGAGCCCCACATGGGGCTCCTCACTGACAGGTGGATCCCACTTGGGATTCTTCCCCTCTCTCTGCCCCTCCCCCACATGCACTCTCTCTGTCTCTCAAAATAAATAGAAACTTCTAAAAAATTGATCTCAACATAGGATTTACATTTCCAAATATGATAAAATATTAAAGCTGAATGACTAGGTGTGTTTGGGATATTCGATAATCCTAAATTTTTTAATTAAAAAATTTTACAGTAGGCATTTAGCAAAAGACATCTTGTGTTTCAGATTTTTGAAACTATGCAACCAGCAACCTCCATCTCCATGAATAGGGTTGAAAAACAAACAACACCCGGATAAAAATATTTGCGGCACATATGCTGACTCCAGTGTATGTTGAGCCTTCATAAATCAACTTAAAAAAAAACTTTTTAAAGTTTTTATTTATTTTTGAGAGACAGAGAAAGACAGAGCATGCGTGGGGGAGGAGCAGAGAGAGAGGAAGACATGGAACCTGAAGCAGGATCCAGGCTCGGAGCTGTCAGCACAAAACCCGTTGCAGGGCTCAAACCCATGAACCATGAGATCATGACCTGAGCCGAAGTCGGACGCTTAACTGACTGAGCCACCCAGGCATCCCTTCATGAATCAATTTTAAAAAGAGTAAGCAGTCCAGTCAAAAAAGACATAAAGGCCATGAACAGGAAGTACACAAAAGAAGAAATGTAATGTCCAATAATCATGTGAAAATTAAAAGTCACTAGTAATTAGTAAAATGGAAATGAAAACCAAAATGAGCTTTTTATTTTAACCACAGATTGGCAAACATAACATTGGCAAAACCAGCTGTTGGCAAGACAATGAGGGGACAGGGGCTTCGATGCGCAGATGTTTGGTGGGAGCGTTAATGGGTCTAACCTTTCTTAGAGAAGGTAGTTTGGAAGTATGTAACTGAAAGCATCTTCAGAGGGACAGTGATGTGAGCAATGGCAAAATGTCAGCAGAAAGTTACGGGGAATGTAATTGCTATCATCTATAGAGATAGCTACACGAAGTAGACTCGTCCCAGATGGAGTGGAAGTTACCCAGATCCCCATTTCCGCAATGGAAAATACCTTCCAGTATTTCCAGGGCTCTGCAGGGACAAGGAGCATCCAGCCTTCCATCTTCCTGGGGGCTGCGTTCTCCCTGGCTTCCCCTGTCTGGGGACCTGCCTGCTTACCGGGTGTACGAAACTTACAAAACAACTGTAGCACGTGTTCGAGTGTGTTTACCACCAAACCCTCGGAAGTCAGTCTTCCAGTTTGCCCTTCCTCCTACAGGTCCTACCTGCAGAATCAAAATGTAACTTGTGCCTACCGTTAGCCTTAGAAATCCCACCTCTAAAACTTACCTTAAAAAGATGATTACAGATGTTCATTGACATGTTGTTTCTAGGCATAAAATTGGGTCAACCTAATTGCTCACCAGTGGGAACTAAGTAAGTAAACTATGACACATCCGTATAATGAGACCATGAAATAGGTGTAAACGTATTAGTATTTGTGCCGCTATGTATTAAAATGTTTCTGAAAGAGGTGGGGGGAGTTGCAGAAGATGAAATGTATGACTAGCCAGGTGTGAGAGAGATTTCGTCACGGATATGCTTTTATACTCTTTAAATGTTGAGCTATACAAACACATATATTTAAAATTAAAGTTAAGGGGCGCCTGGGTGGCGCAGTCGGTTAAGCGTCCGACTTCAGCCAGGTCACGATCTCGCGGTCCGTGAGTTCGAGCCCCGCGTCAGGCTCTGGGCTGATGGCTCAGAGCCTGGAGCCTGTTTCCGATTCTGTGTCTCCCTCTCTCTCTGCCCCTCCCCCGTTCATGCTCTGTCTCTCTCTGTCCCAAAAATAAATAAACGTTGAAAAAAAAAATTAAAAAAAAAAAAAATAAAAAAAATAAATAAATAAAATTAAAGTTAAAAAGTAAATGCAGGGATCCCTGGGTGGCTCAGTCCGTTAAACGTCCAACTTCAGCTCAGGTCATGATCTCGCGGTTCGTGAGTTGGAGCCCTGCGTCAGGCTCTGTGCCGACAGCTCGGAGCCTGCTTCGGATTCTGTGTCTCCCTCTCTCTCTGCCCCTCCCCTGCCCTTTCCCTCTCAAAAATAAAAATAAAAAATGAAAAATAAAAACAAAAAAATGAAAAGTAAATGTAGAGAGAGACAGAGAGAGGGAAAGGAACAGAGATGCCTGAAGAAACACAGATACCTGTGCATTCCAGCAATTATTTTGGGGTAGCAAGTTTTGAGTCAACACTCTGTATTCTTTTGCTTGTCTGTAGTGTTTGGATTTTTGTGATAAGCATGTCTCATTTTTGCAGATCTAAAGTTTTTAAATTACAAAAGAAAATTGTATATCTATAATGAAAATATAGTAAAGGAGTTTTCATTAACATTAAGAAAATGTATTTCCAACACACCCTTTGCACCCTGTTTGTTGGCCATGACAAGCCCTATGCATTCCATTTCTGTTCCCGGCTCTTGGCCCTGACGCTTCAGCTTTGGAGTTTTCAATTCCTTTTTAATTTTCTTTCCCCGCCAGAGTTGCTGATGGAATGATCAAAAGTATATTATGGCAAACACTTCAAGCTCTTAATTTCTGTCACAAACATAACGTAAGTAACATTTTCTAATATATTTGTCAATTTATTCTTTTCTTCTCAATAGCTCAACGATCTATTTAAAGAGCCAAAGACAGAGGGAAAGGAAGAAAGCTACAGAATATGGGAAAAGCAAGTCATGGCTTTTTTTCCCAATTTCTGTAAGAACCAGATTACTAATTCCTTATGAATTAAAAATTTGTATAAACTTGCTGATCCTTTTGCTATCCTGCTGATGATTCCTGTGGTCATATTTAAATTGAAATAAGTTTGCAGGATGTGTAACTCCCCATGGCACTTGATTTGATTTTGTTTTTGTTTTGTTTTTTTAATTTTTTTTAACGTTTATCTATTTCTTAGAGACAGAAACAGAGTGTGAGCGGGGGAGGGGCAGAGAGAGAGGGAGACACAGAATCCGAAGCAGGCTCCAGGCTCTGAGCCGTCAGCACAGAACCCAAAATGGGACTCGAACTCACAAACTGTGAGATCATGACCTGAGCTGAAGTCAGTCGCTTAATCGGCTGAGCCACCCAGGCGCCCCAGTTTGATTTTGTTTTTATGTTTCTTGAGTCTTTTATTCTCTAACAGTCCCCCTTCCTCTATCCTTTTTCTAAAATGTTTTCATTATTAGTTTTTTACACCCATAGTTTTCAAACTTGAGCATGTATCAACCCCCTTGGAGGTCTTATGAAGACAGTTTGATGGTGACTTTTGAAATCTATTATTTCTTCTGCATATATTAATTCAAATTCTATGGAGAACAACCTACCCTCATGGACTCTGGCTACTGTAAAATACTGTCAGAAAAAGATGTGATTATTTCCTTTACTTGTCAGTGCTCATAGTGATAAGTTGTTATGTTAACAACCTCCAAGAGTGAATAATGAAGGGTTTGGGGTGGAATGCAGGCATCATTTCAAATTTATGGGTTTTAGGGGCGCCTGGGTGGCTCAGTCGGTTAAGCATCCAACTTCGGCTCAGGTCATGATCTCGCCATCCGTGAGTTCGTGAAGGCCCCATCTCGGGCTCTGTGTGGACAGCTCAGAGTCTGGAGCCTGTTTCAGATTCTGTGTCTCCCTCTCTCTCTGCCCCTCCCATGCTCACACTCTGTCTCTCTCTGTCTCTGAAAAATGAAGAAACCTTAAAAAAAAGTTTTTTAAAAACAAATTTATGGATTTTATATATTGATGTGTTTCAATCCTTTGCTTTCATCATTCTCTCTGATGTTCAAATTGTCCCATCTTGGGCCAGTGGGAGCTTCTTTAAGTTGGCTTCTGGGGACTCTTGCTATAATGATAGTTTTTAAAAAATAACTCTAGACCTTTTGAGTTGGTGCCTAGACAGAGGCAGTGCCTGCACAAAGGTACAGACTACCTTATGGTCAATTTAATGCCAGCAGAATGTCTATCATTGTCTAGGATCGCTGGAAAAGAATGCAAAATCATGGAAATGGATTTCAATACTTAGTGGAAGCTTCCTTTAGTTGTAAGGAAGTTAATGAAGAGTTCATTAGGATCAATCAGAAGCTTATATTTTGTATTAATAAAGTATAGAGAGGTGTGCCTGGGTGGCTCAGTCGGTTAAATGTCCAACTTCGACTCAGGTCATGATCTCACAGTCCGTGAGTTTGAGCCCCGCATCGGACTCTGTGGTGACAGCTCAGAGCCTGGAGCCTGCTTTGGATTCTGTGTCTCCCTCTCTCTCTGCGCCTCCCACTCTCATGCTCTGTCTCTCTCTGTTTCAAAATAAGTAAAAACATTAAAATTTTTTTTAAAAGAAGTATAGAGAAATAGTGTTCACAAGATACATAAGCCTGTTCTTCATGATGCAAACTGTGCTTTTAAATACTTACTGAAGATGATGCTGAATCAAAACCACATCTCTGTTGCTTCCCACCATGATATCAGAGGTATTACAGTTTACCTAAGATTCCTGTAGGAGTCTTATGGGTAATTAAAATGACTTTTAAAACTTCTATTTACCATAAGTGTTTGTACCCCATCCTTATATAATCAGGCACTTACCTGTGTACTAGGTTATAAGCCTGAATGCAGTATCTGGACTGATTTATCTCTGTATCTCTTTAATACCTAGCCTGGGTCTTTTTATATAAAAGGCTCTCACTCAATAAATATTTATTGAATAACTGGATGAATGAATGAATTAATCAGACAGTCAGACAGTCAGTCAATCAACTTACCTACATGATTGTGACTTACTATTTCACAAATCCAAACATTATTATAACTCAGTGCAACTGCCATCATTTCTCTGCTTGGAACAACATGTTCTATATCTTAAGCTTTAAAACCTCCAATCAATTATCTTTGACCTTTCTTTTTTTTTATGTTTATTTACTTATCTTGAGAGAGAGTGAGAGAGAGAACACAAGTGGGGAGGGGCAGAGAGAGAGGGACAGAGAGACTCCCAAACAGGCTCAACACTGTCAGCATGGAGCCCAATGCACAGCTTGAGCCCATGAACTATGAGATCATGACCTGAGCTGAAATCAGGAGTCAGTGCTTAACCGAGTGAAGCCACCCAGGCACCCCAATCTATGACCTCTATTAAAAATGGATATTTTTTTCAGACAAACTTCCCTCCTCCAACATAGGAATTACTTTTGAACTCTGTTTATCTCATTTTTTTATGCACTGGTAAGCCTTTGTGTATCTTTTTATTTTATCACTGAAATGCATGCAAAGGAAACAAGTTAGGTCATATATAAGACCATGACTACCTTATTATCCCCAGAGTGGTGATCCTAACCCAGACAAGGAAGGTTAAAGTTATAAGGGATTGAGGCCTTGTTACTCAAAGTGTGCTTCACAGAGATCCCCTGGGAGCTCTTTAGGAATGCAGAACATCAGGCCCACCCTAGATCTACCGAATCAGAATCTGCATTTTAACAGGATCTCCAGGAGATTCATGTGCACATTAAATTTTGAGAAGCACTCGACTCGAGAAAATACCTACTCATTTTGTTCTTTCTTACCCTTTAATATTGCCAGGATAAGTTATCTAAGTGACCCATTGAGCATCATTATGAACGCATGGATTTTTATATACTTGATATAATAGACAAAAAGAACTTCATCTCAAAATGACAAAACTACAGTGACTTTCAAAGATGTGTGTCTTTGGGGCTGTAACATCCATCATCATCTTGTTAATGTTAACGTTCTCATTGTCAAGAAGGAGGTCCCTTTCCTCACTGCTGTATCAGTATCCATCTCTAAAGCTCAAAGAGAACAATCTTCTCAAATAATAGTAAACTTTTTGAGAGAGAGAGAGAGAGAGAGAGAGAGAGAAAATACCAAGCAGGCTGCACACTCATCTCAACCATGAGATCAGAACCCGAGCCCAAATCAAGAGTTGGATGCTCCACAGACTGAGCCACCCATGTGCCCCACAAACTATTATTTAGGGGCATCTGGCTGGCTCAGCCAGTGGAGCATGTAACTCTTGGATCTCAGGTCATGAGTTCAAGCCCCACATTGGGTATAGAGATTACTTAAAAAACAAAATCTTTAAAAAAAAAAAAAAGAATAGAAAACCATTATTCGATCAGGTTGTATAAGAAGCAATTTGTAGAAGTTTCTGGAGATGATTCTTAACATTGGGGGTCATGGATACCTCTTCTTGTTGGCTTGTGAGCCAGTAAAAAAGAGATTATACATTAGCCACAATGACCCAACTTGAGCAACATTTTCTAAAAGCCGTATATGCAACCCAAGTTACTGAAAGGACCTGCTTCTGTCACACTGACAGGCAGGTTTCTTGCTCTTTGGTGGAAAGTAACCTGATTGCAAGAGGCCTGCAGAGTTTGCACTGAGTGTGGCTTTGCAGCGGGGAAGCGGATGCTGTCTGCCTAAGCATCTCCCCTTCTCCGTGCTGGATTTCTTACTGTTCCAGGGATTTTTACTTTTTTCTTCTTCAACATCCTATTCCTCTTAATAGTAGTCTCTCTTACCTGCACCTACATCAATAATTTTTCTATTTCTTTGGGACACATCAGTGCTTCGTTTTTGCCTTTGTATTTTTTGGTTGGAAAATAAATTGCTAAAAATTTCACATGGATTTGCATTAGATCCAAAAATCATATTTAAATAGGCCAAAAGTCAAATGTCAGTGTGAGCCCATTTGCTTGGTAATGCCACACATAGTCCAGAATTTTTAGAATATGATACAAACTCTTTTAAGGGGCATAACCTGTTCCTAGTAAATCACCAACTGTTGTGAGTACGACTCAGCGTTAATTCAAGTTTCATAAACGTATTGCTTAAAAGGTCGGACGTCAAAACTGTGTTGGTTTATATTACAACAATGTATTTTTTTAATTAATATGCAAGGCCTTAGGACTTTAAAGGGACCTAGAAATTTCTTCTGTTAGTCATATAAATTATGAGACAATTGATAATAATTGAGACCAAATAGGAACCAGCTTCTACTACCACTGCCATTTTTGTGACCTAAACTGAATTTAAGACTCAGCTTTTTCTCTTCCCAGATAGCTATCATAGAAGCAAAGAAAAATTATTGCAAAATTGCTATTTTGGCAGGAATATATAAAGGGACTGACAGCACAGCAGAGAAGTGAGGCAAAAGGAGTGGATGATTGTGACGCTTAATCCAGAGACGCTGTCAGTGGCCATCTGCAGTCACAAGATTGTTGCAGGAATGAATTCGTGGGCAAGTGCTCTGAAAAGGACAGAGCTCTGTATGAGGGCTGAGCTGTAGAAGAAGAGGGACATCATTTCTAGCTGTTTGCTTGTTTGGGAAGGAGGCACAGAAAGATAAAGTTCTGAAGAATAGGGCCCGAGTTGTGTTCTGGGCGAGAGGGTCTCCATTACATGGAACAGCCATTTCTGGAACAGCAATGAGTGAGGCTCACTCAGCCCGGCTTCATCCTTACCCCAGCTTGGCCCTCGCACATCCAGCAAGGGGCACCTGCCCCATCCAAGGCCATTACAGTGAGGCAGCCAATTGTAAGGTCCCCGCCTCTAGAGGGATAGCGGGAGCCTGTCGGAGGTGACAGCGCCTCACGGTGGTGTCCCACTCTCCCAGCGGGAACCCGGACAGTGCTGGGTGGGCATCTCTCAGGAGAGCTGCTGATCCTTCCAGGTTAGATCATGCTGAGGAAGAATCAGTGGTTCTCACCCCCTGATGCCGAAGGCTTTAGTGTCTCTCCAGAAGTAGGTGACCATACATCTCAGCTTTCCCAGGACAGTTGTGGTTTGTTTCTGTTGTCCTGGCATAGTTACTAACAGAGCCCCTTTCACACGTCCCGATTCAGGCAACAAATAATATGGTCACTCTAATTACAAGCCAATTTTTAAGCGAGTTTGTTCTTGTTGCTATTGTTGTTATCATTCAGATCTTTTCCCAGTGTCTCAAATCTGCAATACTTATTCAACCTAGATTGTGATTCTTGGCTGGCAGGAGTTATCAGAGCTACATGGAGTCTAATCTCATCTAGGGCTTCACCTCTTCTGGTTTAAGTAGAGTGCAGTAAAAAGTGGCAAAAATACTTGTGTGACACCACCTTCTCCAAGAAAAAAAAAGTTTTCATATCTAACAATTATGATGTCAATTTCTTCACTTATATAGCAGCATTTTGACTTTTTTTCTTTTGTTACGGTAAGATTTACAGGTGAAAATTTGCCCACTAACGTTCTTTTAGGAAAATGAAG
The DNA here is from genome assembly GCF_018350155.1 of Leopardus geoffroyi. Taxonomy (NCBI): domain Eukaryota; kingdom Metazoa; phylum Chordata; class Mammalia; order Carnivora; family Felidae; genus Leopardus; species Leopardus geoffroyi. The sequence continues at coordinate 108,500,219 of NC_059336.1, forward strand.
GAAAAGCATATTTGTTTGAATCTCATAGGCTGTGTTTATCATTTAAACTAATAGTTAATGTTTATGCTTTGTCGTTTTGATGGCTCAGAGAAATGATCCAGTGTTATCTTACAGTGTATTCACAGAGATGTAAAACCTGAAAATATTCTAATAACTAAGCAAGGAATAATCAAGATCTGTGACTTCGGGTTTGCACGAATTCTCAGTAAGTAGCATTTTTTTTTAAGTTTATTTATTTTGAGAGGCAGGGGTGGGGGAGAGAGAGAGAGAGAGAGAAAGAGAGAGAATCCCAAAGAGGATCTGTGCTGTCAGCACAGAGCCCGATGCAGGGCCCAAACTCACAAACTGTGAGTTCATGACCTGAGCCCAAATCAAGAGTCAGAGGCTTAACTGACTGAACCATCCGGGTGTCCCACAAGTAGCAATTTTTTATGGACTCATCCAATGCAGAGGATTATGAAATGATATAAGATCTTACTTTAGATACTGAATGTATGCTGAATGTGATGTTGTTATTATTCAGAGAGGAAGAGTTCACTTTTACCTTCTAGCCAGGACATGGGTTTGCACTTCAACTGTGCTCCACTCCACTAGAATTTATTGGATGTCACATGTATGTGCTTTGCCTTGTAGAGAAGAGGAAAAGAATTATAAGATGTATGTCTGCTCTTCATGCACTTATAATCTGAAGTAAAAGAACCAAAAGAATAATACAAAATGATTCGCAAAGAAGTACCAAAGTGAGGGTCCAGTTCCTTCCCTGGAGAAGGTTCCCTGTGTGCTAGAGAGGTCGGGAAAAACTATGTAGTTGGTAAGACTAGGAGAGTAAATGGAAAATTAAGGAGAGGATTCAGAGACAGTGCAAAGAAAAGGGAAGTCATCCCAGTCGTGGGGATGGGGGTAACCAAAGGGAAAGGGGAATAGACCATTATTTCTCCCTGAATCTAGAACTGCACCGCAGGCAAAACCTGTATTTGCAACAACTCATTGGAAGGCAGGTGTGTCCATAATCGGTATCCTGATAGGACCAGACACAAGGGGCTTCACAATGCACTAGGAAGTTGTTTTCAACCTGAAGTTGCACTACAGAAATCCTCATTCCCACCTGCCTCTCTGTGGGGGATGATGTAGAGGCTCACTAGCTGAGGGACCCCCGGGAGTTGAACTTACTGACCGAGTGCACAGTGGAACTATTTACTCAATCAGTGCCTCACCGCATCAACGGTTAGGAGTGCTGTGGCCTCCGAGTTACTGAAGCTTGCCTGAACGCCTGATCTGCTCTCGGGAGTAGTTCATGTGTTACAAGAATGTGACCCACCTGATCTGATTGACGCATTTGCAGTTCCAGGAGATGCCTACACTGATTACGTCGCTACAAGATGGTACCGAGCTCCTGAACTTCTTGTGGGAGACACGCAGTATGGCTCTTCAGTAGACATATGGGCTACCGGTTGCGTTTTTGCAGAGCTTCTGACAGGCCAGCCACTGTGGCCCGGAAGATCAGATGTGGACCAGCTGTATCTGATCATCAGAACACTGGGTAGGAGTTGCATCTTATGGCTTACAGAGTTGCTAAATTGTTATAGCAATGGTACATTCCTGTAATGCGCAGCAAGAGCTTTCTTGCTCCTCCAAAGTGCTGCTCAGGATGCTTGTTCTGGGTTGTAGCCAAAGCCCAACCATTTTCTCAATGTGGAGCCATAACTCCTCGCACTGAGGAGTTTTCAGATTCCTTTCCAAGTCAAGCCAATTAGCCGTGGAATAAACCACACACTTAACTTTCCACATCAGGCTAAGATAGGGGATATGAGTCATCCGCATAGAGCTTACTCTAAGAGAGGTTTGATCAAATGTGATTTCTGCCCACTGTAAAAGAGGAGTCTTCCCCCTTTACTGTAGAGCAGGGGTCAGCAGACTTTTGCATAAAGGGCCTGATGGTAAATATTTTAGGTTTTGTAGGCTCTACGGTCTCTGTTGCGACTCCTTGACTCTGCTCCTTTGTATATAGCACTTAAGAATTTATGGATCACTGGGGCGCCTGGGTGGCTCAGTCAATTAAGCATCTGACTCTTGATTTCAGCACAGGTCATCATCCACAGTTCATGAGATCGAGACCCTCAACGGGCTCTGTGCTGACAGCACGGAGCCTGCTTGGGATTCTCTCTCCTCTCTCTCTCTGCCCCTCCCCCGTTCTCTCCCTCTCAAAATAAATAAATAAACATTAAAAAACAAGAATTTACGAATTACTTTCAAACACATCATCTTTACCAGTCTTAAGAACAACCCATGATGGGGCGCCTGGGTGGCTCAGTCGGTTAAGCGGCCGACTTCGGCTCAGGTCATGATCTCGCGGTTTGTGGGTTCGAGCCCCACGTCGGGCTCTGTGCTGACCGCTCAGAGCCTGGAGCCTGTTTCAGATTCTGTGTCTCCCTCTCTCTATGACCCTCCCCCGTTCATGCTCTGTCTCTCTCTGTCTCAAAAATAAATAAACGTTAAAAAAAAAATTAAAGGGGCGCCTGGGTGGCGCAGTCGGTTAAGCGTCCGACTTCAGCCAGGTCACGATCTCGCGGTCCGTGAGTTCGAGCCCCGCGTCGGGCTCTGGGCTGATGGCTCAGAGCCTGGAGCCTGTTTCCGATTCTGTGTCTCCCTCTCTCTCTGCCCCTCCCCCGTTCATGCTCTGTCTCTCTCTGTCCCAAAAATAAATAAACGTTGAAAAAAAAAAAAAATTAAAAAAAAAAAATAAAAAATAAAAATTAAAAAAAAAAATTAAAAAAAAAAGAACAACCCATGAAGGACATTGTAACATTTTTAATCTTGCCTATGTTACACATGCGGAAACTGAGGCTCAGGGAGCTTCCGCGATTGGCCCCGAAGGCATACAACAGTGAAGTGCACAATAGGGATGCGACTCAAGCGGCCTCTGTCACAAGCTTCCACGCGTGTCAGCATCCGTGGCAGGTGGAAGAGGACATCAGCCAGAAGGGGGGCTGTGGCTTTTCACACCAGCAGCATGGACGCAAGGAAAGTGGTACACACACACACACAAGATGGGCATTTCCGTGTTCCTTTGCCCCAGGCTCTCCTGGCAGTCTGGCTGCTGGGCGATGGGACCACTGCTGTTTGGTCTGATGCACATCCCTGTTCCAACACATCCATCTGGAGAATTCTACAGCGTGAAAACTGTGGGGGAGAATGTCACCATAGGCCACACCTTAGGTGTGTATATACCTTAGGTATATATTGTCTGACTGATTTCCTGAAAGGCGTGTGGAAATTTACCTGATGCAATCATTAGACAGACTTGAGTTCGAATCCTGGGTCTTTTAATGACCATGTGACTTTAGACAGGTTATTAAACTTCTTCTTTTTGTAAGTTTATTTATTTATTTTGAGAGAGAGAGAGAGCATGCACGCAAGTGGGAGAGGGGCAGAGAGAGAGAGGGTAAGAGAGAATCCCAAGCAGGCTCCATGCTGTCAGCAAAGAGCCCCACGTGGAGCTCGATCCCACAAACTGTGAGATCATAACCTGAGCTGAAACCAAGAGTCAGACGCTTCACCGACTGAGCCACCCAGGTGCCCCGGGGTTACTAAACTTCTGAGCCTCGTTTAACTCACTGGTGCAGTGGAGGTGAAAAATAGCAACCACTGTAGATTGTGATGAGATCATGTGTGTAGAGCCCTCAGCATGGGTTTCTTACCTCTTCTCTTGGTGGGAGATGAAGGGCAAAGAGAGGTGCATGGAGAACTGACCTCCCCTGAGAAGGCAGGAGTTTGCAGCAGTTCAGACCTCCCCAACCTGAAAGGAATGATCAGGCTCAGCATTTCTGGTACATCTGGACCTCAGAAGTTAACCATTTAAACACTTTTATTTTTATTAAATTTATCATGAGTTACATGGTTTGTATTTTACAGGAAAACTAATCCCAAGACATCAATCTATCTTCAAAAGTAACCAGTTTTTCCATGGCATCAGTATTCCTGAACCGGGAGACATGGTAAACTTGCTCAATCTTGGATATTTTATTATTTGTGTTGCAGCCTTCTCTAAAGGGGGATTTTTAAAAATATGTATACTGGGGCGCCTGGGTGGCGCAGTCGGTTAAGCGTCCGACTTCAGCCAGGTCACGATCTCGCGGTCCGGGAGTTCGAGCCCCGCGTCAGGCTCTGGGCTGATGGCTCAGAGCCTGGAGCCTGTTTCCGATTCTGTGTCTCCCTCTCTCCCTGCCCCTCCCCCGTTCATGCTCTGTCTCTCTCTGTCCCAAAAATAAATAAACGTTGAAAAAAAAAAAAATTTTTAAAATATGTATACTTTTGGCTCCTGTTTTCCTTCTAGAACACACTGACACGGATCAAAGAAGTTCTGTAAAGCTACACATATTAACCAAGAGAATGCTTTAAAAGCCTACTTGCCCTAAGTTAAACTCACAGTTAAATCTGAAGTGAAAGTATATTTAATTCCTTACATAAACACCTTGATCCTTTTTTTTTAATGTTTATTTATTTTTGACACAGAGAAAGAGAGAGACAGGACATGAGTGGAGAAGGAGTAGAGAGAAAGAGAGGGAGACACAGAACCCTAAGCAGGCTCCAGGCTCTGAGCTGCCAGCACAGAGCCTGATATGGGGCTCGAACTCACGGACCGCGAGGTCATGACCCGAGGTCGGACGCTTAACCGACTGAGCCACCCAGGTGCCCCATCACCTTGATCCTTTTAGTCAAAACACTCAGTACCTTTCTGTTAAACAGTACTTACCTACCATTAGGTACTTACTGTCATCTTCTTTATTTTGAAAACACGCAGCCTCTATTTTTTCAGCTTGTAAAACAAAGCCCAAATCAATAAAAGCCATTTCTCCACAGCGGATATTTTCACGTGGAAAGTCCTTCTACAAAGTGATCCTCATTGTGTCCAAATCAAAACTCCGAACCGCATTGATCACTGCTAGGCTCTTGCTGTGGTCTCTGCCTTTCTTTGGGAATGTGTCAAATAAGAGACCCTCTTATTCTCTATAGACATTGATTTCCTACCTGTGTTACCTGAGTGTGGCCTATGGTTTTTAAAGCTCCATGTGGTTTAAATTCTGCCCATAGGATGAAAGGGCAAGAGGTGTGTGCCCACATTCAGGCTGTGTTGGTACAAGAGGGGTGCAGGGGTGGGGTGATCTGGAAAGCCACTTCATGATTTATGGCACATGTGACAATCTGAGGTTTGAAAGGTCCCAACTCTCTCTCTAGCCACCCTTTCATTTTAGATTTGGTATTTCGTATAATACTTTGAGATATAGATATAGATAGATATAGATATAGATGTAGATGTAGATGTAGATACAGATGCATACATACATACTAGATTTCTTTTTTATATTTGTTAAAGCTTTTAAGAAATACAGCAAAAGGTTAAAATTGAATTAACAAGGCTAGAGGTTGAATTACAGAGGAATATTTATATAATGTATTTAATTTTAAAGAATGAAATACACATTCACAAGTACACGCTGCCTCGTTAAAGGGCACTATTACCGTTTGTCTTTGAAGCTTACCCTTCCCCAGGTGCTCCTCCCTCAATCCCATCCTCTTCCCTCCCTACTATCCTGAATTTTGTGTTTAGCATTCTGTTGCTTTTTTTTTAAGTTTTTAAAAATGTGTTTAAAATTTATTTAAAAATTTTTTTAATTTTTTTAAACATTTAAAAAATGTTTAAAATTTATTTTTTAAATAAATATAAAAAAGTTTTTATTTTGAGGGAGAGACGGAGGGAGTGTGCTCACAAGTGAGGGAGGGGCAAAGAGAGAGGAGAGGGAGAGAATCCCAAGCAGGATCCATGCATGGAGTCTGAGGCAGGGCTCTATCTCACCACCAGGAGATCATGACCTGAGCCAAAATCAAGAATCAGACACTTAACCAACTGAGCCACCCAGGGTCCCTCATTCTGTCGCTCTCTGTAGTTCTCACACATGTAACTCAACATATTTGCACTAATGCACAAAGGGTCCCTGTAACAGATCTGGCACAGATCAGATATTAAAGTACTGTTGTGGAAAAAATAAAATAAAACAAAATACTGTTGTAGGATTTCAGGGACATTTGAAGGTCACATTTACAAAGCATCAATTGCAAGACATCGTGAAATTAAGAAAATAATTCCAACTTTTGTTTTTTAAACCTTTACACTACAATGTAAAATTATATAAAAACAGGACTTTTTAAAAATCCTTAAAAGGAACCATCTAACCTATGGGGGAAAGTCTTTCACCAAAGTGTTCTTATTGCTAATGTTTTCAAAACTAAATATAACTTTGTAGTTATGTAACATTGAAATTCTTTATTTTGTTTTCTAGGAAACTCTTGAAGAAAAGTTTTCAGAAGCTCATCCCATGTCTTTGAATTTCATGAAGGTACTTAAGAATCAAGTATAACCATTATTGACTGTTAATTGTAATAATTGAAGCTGGTAATTCTGGGAGGGGTTGATGGTAGGGCAAATAATGCCAAGGTAGGATGTAGTCATTGAAAATAATAAGGAACTGTAAAATAATTACAGTTAAAGGAACATCAGTAGTTGAAGCTGTAATCTTTCTAACATGTCCATTAAAACTAGTTGAAGACAAAAGAGTATAATTAGTGTTTGCTGTGATGAACACCATTACTTCTTTTGCATTTATTAGGAAGTTTACTATTAAGTCAGTATATTCAGACTATAGAAATTTATAAGGATGAATGTACTCCTTAAATTTGAAGGTCTAGAATTGTACTGTCCAAGATAGTAGTCACCAGCTACATATTACTATTGAGCACTTGTAATATGGCTAATTAGAATGAAGATGTACTAGATTTCTATGAAAATAACTCTAAAATAATATTAAATATTTCATTAAGAATCTTTAGGATATTAATTACATGTTGAACTGATAATGTTTTGGATACACTGGGTTAAATACAATTTAAGATAATTTGAAAAAAAAATTAGTAGACCAGGAAAACACAGAAGACATGCAGACACCAGATATAGCCCCTACACTATGCCCAAAAGAAATAGTCTAAAGATGAATTCTAATAAAAAGCAGAAGAAATTCACCTATTACTAGTCTGCCATTCATGCTTGACCAACAGATCCAATGCTAGAAGGTGTGACTCTTACATCCACCATGGATTCTAAAAGCTCTTAGTGGGATACAGATGGAGATATCAGTAAGGATATCTATCTTTAACAACCAATTAAATCCTATCTATAGCCATGGCTTCAATACTATTCATCAGAATGACTACTCATCAGAATGAGCTTTTTAAAAATATACATTCCAGTATCTAACCTCAGATTTACCAAAGTAGAATCTCTATGAATAGGGCCTTGGAATTTGTATCTTTAAACATCCCGTAGGTGATTATGATTTACAGCCTAGCTTGGAAATCATCTGATCTAGAAGGTAGAACCATCTGAATGACCTAGCGTCCATTTTGTAGACTAGCCATTGTGCTAGTGTTGGTCGCTGCCAAGGTGCTATCCAGGGTGCTGGATGCCTCTGGTCTGAGTCCTCCTGAGAGCCTGATGCCTCAGACTTGCCTTTACCACTGCTTCACTGGCCCTCACCTGCCTTTTGTCTGCCTCACTGCTCTGACCTGCCTTAACTTAGCACTCTGCAGGCCCTGCCCTAGAAGTCCAGTTCCCCAACCTTGTTCTGGACAGGTTGTTCTGACCCATCTGCAATTTAACAAAACCTCCTGCAGGGAGGGTGTCTGTCAAGCATTGTAATCCCAACCCATTCTGAGGTGCAGGCCAAGCCTTGTTCTGGTTACTCCTCTAAATAACCAGAGAGAAAACTTAAGTTGCCCTGCAACTCCAGGGCAGAAAAACTCGCAAGGTATAGGACAGATCCCTATCCTCAGCTCCAAAGGTGAAGTACTCTGTTGCCCTGCCCAAGATTCTGGATGAAGCTGGTTTTGTCACTGAGCCATTTGATTTATACCTGTAATGTCTGACCTGAGATCCAAGGATTCTCTAAGTGCATCAAGGATTGTGCTGTTCTGTGGGTCACACCCTATCTCCTAGACACCTGCCCCAGGTTAGATGAAGGAAGGCTTTCTTTCACTAATTGCAATTGAGACATCTTTAACAACAAATAAATACCAGCTGCCATAACAAGTCATTATCCCATGGAACGAGGCCATCATCTATGCAGGCGGCTGCTCAGATGGATGAAGTGCCAGCCAATGACTGTGCCAGAGTCAGTGGTGGCCTGCAGTGGCCAATCTATGGCAGAGTTCTTGTGTTCTCTTCATTATGAGACACAATAGACACTGGATTATTTATTTCCCAGTTGCTTTCATAGGCATAACATCCTGTCACTCTATCAGTTTAATCTGGTCAAAGAAGTCTGTCGACTCTTGGAAATATTTTTAAGGGTTTTCTGTGAAATTTGAAGTTTCGAGAAAAGGATCCTGACATGTACTTTGCAGTTCCAATTTCTCGTCCCTCATCTTTAAAACCTTTCCCAGGTTGGGAACACTCTGATCAGGGAACACCTCTGAGAATTCATCAGCCTCTTGGTGCATAGAAAGTCATTAACCCAGGCAGTCAACAACTCAGAAGCCTCAACTCCACCCAGTTCATCGCACAGCTCCTAAAACTAACAAAACAGGACATCATTCTAGCCCAGGCCCCATGGAACAGCTCAGCATTAACAGCCTCATCTTAGAATCTAAAAATATTCTTTATTAAAAAAAATTTTTTTTTACATTTATTTATTTTTGAGAGACAGAGAGAGACAGAGCACAAGTAGAAGAGGGGCAGAGAGAGAGGGAGACAGAATCCGAAGCAGGCTCCAGGCTCTGAGCTGTCAGTACAGAGCCCGACACGGGGCTCGAACCCACAAACCGTGAGATCATGACCTGAGCTGAAGTCGAATGCTCAACCGACTGAGCCACCTAGGCGCCCCTCTAAAAATATTCTTCATAGTAAAAACCCATAGGTATTTAGTAGACTAGATTTCAACAGATTGAAAGCCCACTAAAGAAAATGAATGAATTCAACGTATGATTGGAAGTAAAACTGGTAGGACTCGGTTATGATTCAGATCTAGGGAGTAAATAGAGTAGAGGGCAGCGAATGTAAGCTATGTGTACCAGTTTCCTAGGACTGTTGTAGCCAAGTACCACAAGCTGGGTGGCCGCAAGCAGCAGAAATTTATTCTTACTCTTCTGGAGACTAGAAGTCTCAAACCAAGATGTTAACAGGGCCATGCCCTTCCTGAAACTTTCAGGGTGGATCGTTCCTGGCCTCCACCGGCTTCTGGTAGCCCCAGACATTCTTGAGCTTGTGACAGCAGAACTCCGGTCTTGGCCCCTGTCTTCTGGTGCTCTCTCTATGTCTGTCTTTGCGCTGTCTTGCCTCTTACAAGAACACCATTCCGTTGGAGTAGGGCCCACCCTATTCCATTATGGCCTCATCTTAACTATTTACATTTGCAAAGACCCTATTTCCAAAGAAGGGCACACAGGGAGACACTGGGGGGTTAGGACTTCAACACAGTTTGGGGGAACACAGTTCAACCCATAGCAGTGCCCCTGAGATAAATCAGAAATGTTAAGGAGGCCATTGCATATGTGGGTCTGGAGTTCAAAGGAGAGGTCTGGACCAGAACTATACACATGGAAGTCTCTGGTAAACCTTAATAATTGAAGCCATTTAACATCAGCTAGAAACAGGTAAGGAGACAGGGGAGCATTAAGGAATCCCATCCACCCATTGCAGAGTAGAAGGTAAGTCAACACAGGTTGGTTTGAACAGTGGTGGTCATGAGGTAGGAGGAAGGAAAGGGAGGCATCGGAGAAGCCAAAGGGAGTTTCAAGGAGGAGGATATGGTCAGTAGTGTCTAACACCATGGAGATGAGAACACAAGCTACCTATTGGACTTAAGGATATACAAGTGTAGATAGAGGTCATAGATGTGAATAACGAGAACCACTTAAGTGGAATGGTGGAGGCAAATGCCAGAATGAAGTGATAAAGAAATAGAGACTCCCACAGTTTACATTCAAAGTTGTCCTTCTGTGCTGGTTATAGTGCTGACAGTGTTAGGGTTTGAGGAGACAGACTCCCAGTAGTAGCTAGACTTAATTATGGCATGGATCATTAACTTGGGGGTGGGATGGGGGGAGGGGGTCTGCTTGGAGCACGTAGTGGCCCCTGCAAGTCGGGACAGGAGAATCTAATTATGCCAAGCAGGGTTGTTTCTTAAAACCAGGTCCAATCAGGCGGCTCTGAAGGGCAATTGAGACTGTAGGGGTAGTGGCATTTGCAGGGATCTTAGAGACCTGAGGTCAGCCGGGGTTAGGAAGGAACAGACACCACAGAGCAGCCCAAGCTGGGGTAGTCTCAGTCAATGCAATTATGCCTCAAAACTAAGTCCGTTGTGTTGATAAATTTTACTTCTCTAGTACGGTCACAAGGCAAGAAATTTCAGGTCTCCTGTGCCTCGGTGATCTGAGGCTGCTCTAGTTCTTTATAGATCATAATCTGTCTTTCTTCATGGGAAAAGTCCCATTCTCTGAGTACTCAAAGAGTATCACGGCTTTTTGAAGAAAATCTTTGTGTCAGGATTCTACCAACCCCACGGCTGCCAGAGTCCTCCCCACTCTTGAAGGCAAAGCGAGAGGCTTCTAGTAGCCTCTCGTATAAAGGGTGATGGTGCTACATTTTCCTTTTTGCCTCTAGTTATTCCTATATGAATATATATACCTATTATCCAGATTTTAGGTTTGTTTCATTACTAAGACTAATACTTCAGCTGTCCCCCTAAACCAATGGCTCTCAAACTTGAGCAGATATCAGGGCTTCTCAAATGCAGATGGTTAGACCCCACCCCCAGTGCTTTTGATTCAGCAGGAACTACATTTACAAGTTCCCACGTAACACTGATGCTGCTGGTCCTGGGATCATACTCGGAATCACACTTGAAGTGTCTCACAAACTATTTGCTTTGACGAGTGATGAAGAGCTGTCATTGGTAGAAACACCTGATCTACCTGTCGCCCCCTTCCAGAGACACCAGATGTTCATTTCTACCCTCAAAAGACTTTGGAATGACAAAAGAAAAGCAATTCTAGTTATTAACAAGTTTCGAGTACTTGATGGTACACAAACTTGAAGATTTTGTAAACTCCTATTTGCTCTTAACAAGTTATTCAGTTTGGGGGCACAGTAAGAAAATAGCAACAAAATTCTAATACCTTTTTTCTTTTCTTCCAAAGGAGTGTCTGAAGATGAATCCTGATGACAGATTAACCTGTGCCCAACTCCTGGAGAGCCCCTACTTTGATTCTTTTCGAGAGGACCAAATTAAAAGAAAAGTACGCAATGAAGGAAGGAACAGAAGACGTCAGCAGGTACCTCTGTTCAAAAGTTAAAATGCTATAAAAATGATTCTTTTTTTCCTTTTCTACCTTTCAAAGTGAGACCAGGTGGACACCAAGACCTTTGTTTGCACTGGTTTAGTTGTATTTGTTTACCTTAGTACATTTCAGTGATTGGCATAATACAACCATAAAACTACGAAAATACCCAGATCATTGCAGAATCTTATTCCAAATACACTTGAATCAACTTTTAGCTACACTGATTAGATAGCTCACCTATTGGATAGCTCACCTGCCAGATCGTGTACCCAAAATACAACAACTTCGTACAATAAAACCCAGATTACAGCAGGACTGAATGTCAACATCGCAGAGGAATCTGGAACCTTCTGTAGCCTCCAGACACACCATAGAGGAAACTTGACTCTTCCTGTCTTTTTACCAATGGCAGGCAGCAAAGTCCACCTTCCCTAGGCTTTCCTCAAAATCAAGGACAAGCTCTGACAGATACTAAGAGAAGAAATGCAAACACCTGGGAACCAAATTTTACCCCAAAATGTGCCGATATTGTAAGATAACACGAGGAACGTGACAGTGACTCTGCAGCTTATTAGGGGACTACCTTTCACCTGGTTCCAGAAAAACCTTGAAGCTAAAACATAAACCCCACAGAAGTAAGTTTGTTTTGGTTTGGGGTTTACTTTTTATCTTGTGTCCCCGGCACCTAAAACAATGTCTGACCCACACATAGTACTTGGTAAATATTATCCAAAATAAATAGATAAGTAAATAGATGAACACTGCTTATTCATAAGTGGGGATGTAATTCTCAATTGATCAGACCGACAATCATCCCATTCTGTGTTTACTTAATCTTCCACCTTTGATCTACTTATTGGTCATTGATCTTCTCCTTAGCATGTCTACCGTAAAGGGAGAAAGCAGGTTTTGTTGTTTTCAGCCTTTGGCTCACGCAAATTGAAGTTTGTTGAGAGAGAAAAACCAAGCCAATCAGTAAGATGACATGTTAAGATGATTTCCCAGTTTTTACCACACGGACCGTTTTACCTTCTACTGTTTAAGTTATGTGTTTCCAAGCCAAGCCCAGTACACTTTACTTAACCAAAAGAGTAGGGTTTGCTCAAATATGTCTGAGGCGGCAGTCTGAAATACAGGGTGAACTGTGTGTAAAAACACTGTCGCCTTACAAACAGCTCACCAGATTCCCCACACTTAACCCGGGAGGGTGAACAGCAACACCGCTCCATCCCGCCCCTGGGTTCCTGATTCGAGTTCTATCAGCCTCGAGGGAGTAGGGATGCTGGCCTCCTAAGTCTCCAGGTCATAGTGCTTTCCATTCCTTAATACCCTGTAGCCTGGCTGATACAGCTCAGGGACTTTATTTCTCCAAAAAAAGAAGCACGAAGAACAGCACATACAGAAGTTACTTCACGTTCTCTGTGTTTAGTCAACTGCATCCTGTCCCCTTTATGAGAAAGCCTTTCTAGAGCACCCACTATTAAGACCAAGCCTAAACATCTTCCACCACCAGGTAAAGTCTCTGGAGGGCAAGGCCAAGAGAAAGACAGGGATGTCTTTCTTTCTTTTGTCCTTTTTTTTTAAATGTTTATTTATTTATTTTGAGAGAGAGACAGAGAGCATGAACAGAGGAGGGACACAGAGAGGCACAGAATCCGAAGCAGACTCCGGGCTCCCAGCAGTCTGCACAGAGCCCGACTGGGGGCTCAAACTCACAAACTGTGAGATCGTGACCTGAGCCAAAGTCAGAGGCTTAACCGACTGAGCCACAGAGGTGCCCCAACAGGAATGTCTTTCAGGTTCCGGTTTTCTTTCTGATATGCACCTCTTGCCTAAACATTTTACCATATCAGAAAATAAACTAAAAATTCAAGAAAATCTTTTCATTCAGTGTGGTTTCATTTTGTGAGTTCAAATTCCTATCTGGATATCATCTAGATCTCTGATGAGTGACCAGCAATTTCCTTAAAGACTAAATTTTGTTTAAAATGTATAGCATGGGGCACCTGGGTGGCTCAGTTGGTTAAGCGTCTGACTTCGGCTCGGGTCATGATATCGCTGTTCGTGAGTTCGAGCCCCACATCAGGCTCCGTGCTGATGGCTCAGAGCCTGGAGCCTGCTTTGGATTCTGGGTCTCCTTCTTTCTCTGCCCCTCCCCTCCTCACTCTCTGTCTCTGTCTCTGTCTCTCTCTCTCTGTCTCTCTCTCTCAAAAAATAAACATTAGAAATTTTTTAAATGTATAGTAAAGAGGTTTTAAATCTTTACTGTTTTGCCAGTATCCTAAAATTAAAATTTTGAGATAGGTAGAATGTAGACTCTTGGAATTATTGTCTAACAGCTGGTGGGCATCTAGCTTTTAAACACTGCCTGGATACTCAAAAATGAACATCCTGAAATAAATCAACTACATCCATGAGAATCGTAGAATAAGTAATGGAAACTAATTTCCAAGTATCAGAATATCACAATTCTTGGAAAGGTAACCCTATTTGATTTTAAAATTGATGTCTTTTGACATCTTTGTACCGTGTGTATTCTTTTTGTTTTACCATCTTTAAATCAAACTGTACAAATAGGAATTCTTTTCAATTTACTTTCTTATTTTTGTCTTGTTCTGCTATTAGAATCAACTGTTGCCTCTCATACCAGGAAGCCACATCTCCCCCACACCTGATGGAAGAAAACAAGTCCTCCAGTTAAAATTTGATCATCTTCCAAACATTTAGGAAAATGTTCTTTCAAGTGGAAAGTAATTTAATATGTACACATTTCCGTACAAGAGAGATAGGAATTCTTAGTGTTTCAAATGCAAATGAGCCATATGAAAATTAAGATGCCTTCTAGAATTGTTTTGCTCTGATCATTACTGATTCCTCTGCCCGTGCTTTTTACATGCCAACTTTATCTTCTAGAACATTTTCTTTAAATGTTATGGAGTCTGAAACTGCACATATGGAGGAGACATTTTCAATTTCATCAGAGCAGCCCCTCCTGAGGCAATTTATGTTGAGAATTTGTGGGCTTGTACTTTGATTCTTGAAAGAGATTTACATATATCGTTTTGGTTTACCTGACCACATAATGTCTTAGAGCATTATCCAAATAGCTTGCCTAGCTGTTGTTTGTGCAGGGAATGATATCATGTTTCTTTCTTTTTTTTTTTTTTCTTTCAATTTCAAAAACTAACTTTAATGAGGTATGTTTTACATATAATAAACGTACTTATTTTAAGTGCAGAACTTTTCCCTGGATTTCAGCAAATGTATACACATGCACAGCCTGACCAAAGGAAGATATAAAACATGGTCATCAAGCTTAAAATGTTCTCCACAGCCTTTTGTAGTAAATCTTCCCAAGATCACTGGCCCCAGACAGCCATGGATCTGCTTTTTCTGTCACTAGTGATTAGTTTTTCCTATTTGGGGATTTGAAATCAAGGGAATCATAGAACCTACATTCTTTTGCACCTGACAACTTGTGCTCAGCATGATGCTTCTGAGAAAGGAATGACATTATGTTTCTGCATTTAATCACTCTTGTTGTAACCAGGACTTTTGAGTAATGCTGGATTTTATATTGGTGCAGAAAGGGAGCCTGAAATGTCATGTAGTTTATCCCTTGTTTCCAGGGCAGATTCCAGAGCTACAAGGTATTATCATGCTCATCACATAATGCTGTCCTTTGGTACATTATGGTTTCTTACTCTTTTCTCCTGGCTCAGTCATCTCAGTACCTAGACCTATCCTGTGGGTGTGTTTCCTAAATAGTTCACTGTCGATACTTTTCCAAACATTTGCATCCAAAGCCTCTGTGAATTTGTGCAGCCCTAAACTTGTGTATCATGCCAGATCAGGTTTGTAAATGCTTCCGACAGCAGAAAGATTATCTTTTCAGTTAACTTCATTTTGTGTCTGCTACCAAAAAAGAGAAGCAAACAACAAGATACCTCACTAGGCGAGCCCAATTTACACTGAGATATTTTCCCAGGTGAACTTGACAGATATTCCTACATACATACATATATAAATGTATACACACATATATATACTTATATATATATATATATGTACATGTATGTATACACACATAACACATATATATTTATAAGTTTTGAAACATCATGGTAGATGCCTTTTATCCTAGACGTCTAAGAACAACGCCGTCTGTGTAACGGACTTTTAGTTTGCTAACAAGGAACTCATGTAAAACAATAGCATGGGGTTGTCTATCACTGTCTGGCATAAAGGCACAAGATAGTCAATAAATTATTAAGGTTATTAGCTCTTTTCTGCTCCTGGGTCTGGAATGCTGGCCTGAACGTTGTCTAATTGTGCAAATACACATGATTCCAGAAATGCCTTGTATCAGGAACCAAAATATCAAGCATAAATTGTTTTTAGGAAAACACACTAACATCTGATGTTCATCCTCTAAAAGTTTATTGCATTTATAAACATGGCTATGTAAACTTCTAGAGAAGCCTGTTGAGTTACTTGGGAGCATCTCTTTACTTGGGAATTATGGCATCTCAACAATGGTTTCTTGCTCACCGGAAGAACATTTTAAGTGGACTTATTTGGCCATTTAACATGCTTAGTGTGAATATAAGCTGCTACGGTCTTCTTATTGTCATCTTATCATTAAGAAGGCACCTCTTCTCATTTGTAAGTTTCTTGCATTTTTAATCAGATGATGATACCACAGGCACAAGGAATTTGAGAAATAAAAGATACAAGGCATCTTCGATGAAAGATTTCTTTTTTATTTTCATAGTGTTTTTATCATGTAAGCCTTCTTACTGCCAAGCCACTCATGCTGCTCCAGCTCTCCTAAATATCTAGATTCTATCACACACACACACACACACACACACACACACACGCACACACACACACACACACAGAGAAGTTCAGAATACACACAACTCCAATACCCATTTTGCTTATAATCATGCTTCAGACAACAGTGGAGAGTTTGGTAAGGGTTGATAGGGTGACTGCTTTTCCTATTTTTGCTTACATTTAAGAATTAACGAAACTGGCATCTCTCTCTCTCAGTTTTTTTCCTTAGACAAATCCATCATCTAGAGAGCACTGGGGAGGGGAGGGGAGAGGAGAGGAGAGGAGAGGAGGAAGCACCCAATGCTTGGGAAAATGTTCTTTCACCACCAGGGAAAACACTCTTCTGACGACTTTTGCACCCCGCACTTTCCCTGGGCGTCCCGGGGCCACGTAGCCCTGTCGCCAGCTCAGTCAGGCAGGCACACGGACCTCAACCTGCAAGTCTTTCTGTCTCAAGGCCGGTTTCTCAGCCCTTGCATTTCTCAGCCACACGTAAGACAGTGGCACCTGAGGGTCTCGTGCCCAAATTAAGTAGTGGGTTTTGTACAACTTAATCAGGCTCTTCACAGAGGCCCACAGAACTCTGTAACCAGGCGTTTTCTTCCCATCCATGTCCAGTTTCTGGCTTACCTGCTGCTTCTGTCACCGCGGCACTGGTCAGTCTTTTTAATTTACGGATATAGCTCTTTCCTGGTGCCATCCGGGTACCGCGGGGTCGTGGTGAGTAATGCCGCCCGAGTACTCTCCTTTCCTCCACCTCGGCATGACCTGTTCACCCCCCGGGTTTCCTCCGCTTTGTACCTGAGAATCTCCAAGCAGCCAAGCAGCTCTTTTGTATTGTGTTTTGTTTTGTTTTGTTTTGTTTTGTTTTGTTTTGTTTTGTTTTGTTTTGTTTTGCCTTGTTCCGTTTTGTTTGAAGAGCACTTTACAGAGAACTAAAAATGCAGACTGTACTCCTTTGTGCTCTTGCTTCTTCTTCAGGGAAGAGAGAAATGCACCATAGAAAAGGACACCTAAGGGGCGCCTGGGTGGCGCAGTCGGTTAAGCGTCCGACTTCAGCCAGGTCACGATCTCGCGGTCCGTGAGTTCGAGCCCCGCGTCAGGCTCTGGGCTGATGGCTCGGAGCCTGGAGCCTGTTTCCGATTCTGTGTCTCCCTCTCTCTCTGCCCCTCCCCCGTTCATGCTCTGTCTCTCTCTGTCTCAAAAATAAATAAACGTTGAAAAAAAATTTTAAAAAGAAAAGGACACCTCATAGACCTTTACCAGCCCTGTAGGCTACCTTTGGTCTCCATTTCAGTCCTGGTGATATCTGAATGCACTTGTTCCAGCTTGCCCCAACCACAAAGCCCTTTTTTTTGGGGGGGGGGGGGGGGAGGGTCACTTTTTGAAGATTATTTTAACTAGACTGAAATTATTTAAAAGTGTTTGGGGGCGCCTGGGTGGCGCAGTCGGTTAAGCGTCCGACTTCAGCCAGGTCACGATCTCGCGGTCCGGGAGTTCGAGCCCCGCGTCAGGCTCTGGGCTGATGGCTCAGAGCCTGGAGCCTGTTTCCGATTCTGTGTCTCCCTCTCTCTCTGCCCCTCCCCCGTTCATGCTCTGTCTCTCTCTGTCCCAAAAATAAATAAACGTTGAAAAAAAAAAATTAAAAAAAAAAAAAGTTGTGTTTGAGGGACGCCTGGGTGGGTAAGTTGATGAAGCGTCTGACTTCAGCTCAGGTCATGATCTCCCAGTTCATGGGTTTGAGCCCCACGTTGGGCTCTGTGCTGACAGCTCTGAGCCTGGAGCCTGCCTTGGATTCTGTGTCTCCGTCTCTATCTGCCCCTCCCCTGCTCATTCTCTGTCTCTGTCTCTCTCAAAAATAAATAAACATTAAAAAAAATTTTTTTAAGTTGTATTTGAGAGGCTTTTGAATGCTTTGGATTAGGGAGATAATTGAGTAAGGAGTAAAAACAAAGCTCTAGGGTAGGAAAGACAGAAGTGAGCAGGAATAGATGTTCCCTCTTTTAAGTGAGCCATATTACTCTTCTTCATTGATCTTGCAGATCTCCCAGACTATAAGACTAAGAAAATTTGTAAGTTATTTTGAAAAAATTCTCAACTCTGAAGATGTTTTTATGGTTCTTCAGCTGCCTTGCCATAGGAATAGTGTTTTTAAAAAAAGATGGCACTTTCTTTTCTTTTCTTTTTAAAAAAAATTTTTAATATTTATTTTTGAGAGACAGAGCATGAGTGGGGGGAGAGCAGAGAGAGAGGGAAACACAGAATCTGAAGCAGGCTCCAGGCTCCGAGCTGTCAGCACAGAGCTCAACGCGGGGCTCAAACCCACCAACCGTGAGATCGTGACCTGAGCCAAAGTTGGATGCTTAACCAGCTGAGCCACCCAGGCACCCCAAGATGGCACTTTCTTAATCATTTGTCACCACTAATGATTTCCAGTCCTGGGTTTGGAACAGCTTGAATGGCACCGAATTCTGAAAAAACAACCAAAGAAAACAACAGCAGCAACAACAACAACAACAAAAACTAGCTTTTTTGGTTAATTAAAACATACTACCAGAAGAAGAATGATCCTAAAATTCCACAAACCTTAAAATCTTGAAAAAATTAGGAAGTCAGTATAAGGTATTAGCTGAATCGCAGATTCAGAGTTGTAATGCATATATATGCATTATATGCAAATATACAGACTTGTGATGCATGTGGTTATACAGATTTGTGATGCACATAACCAAGACTGAAAGACAAAATGCCACTCACATGACAAGGTAATGTGCTGGGTTTGTGTGTGTTCATTTTCCATTAAAACTATGAATTCAGCAACTTCATTCTTGTTTTAGTAAAAGACAGTCTTTAAGAGTGGTAGGTTTAAAGACTAATATATCATTTGGTCTGGGAGTTAGGACACCAGGTTCTTGGCCTGGCTTGCAAATCTCTGTGTAGCTTCTTCACAACATGTGACTTTTCTGTGCCTTCATTTTCTCATTTGTAAATAAGGGAAGAGACAAACTAGCTGATTTCTAGGGCTCCTGTGATTTTCAATAGCACATGATGTTTCTGTCCTGGACATCTCTCCCACTAGAAGAGGCTTTGTAGAGATTTTTCTCATTAATAATACTGAGATAAAATTTGGGGTTTTTAAAAAATATTTGTTTTTGGAGGGGAGAGTGCAACGGAGGAGGGGTAAAGAGAGGGGGGCAGGATCTGAAGCGGGCTCTGTGCTGACAGGCTGACAGCAGAGATCCCAATGTGGGGCTTGAACCCACGAACTGTGAGATCATGACCTGAGCCAAAGTCAGATGCCCAACTGACTGAGCCACCCAGGTGCCCCTAAATTTGGGGTTTTTTGATCTAACCAGGAGCTAAGAGATCTCTCCCTGTTTCTCCCTCTCTCCTTCCCCCTCTCTCACCTCTCCCTTGCTTGCTTGCTTTCACACTCACACAAACACACACCCACCACCACTCCCTGCTAGTTCTGCCGAGTCAATAGTAGTTTGCAGACAATCATCTAACAGAGGTTACATTTTATGAACTGAAGTGGGCTTTAAAGCTAATTATCGCTAAATTTTAGTTAATGTAAATAAAACAGGTGTGCTTTGAAAATACAGAGTAATATGTAATCATTCTTTGGTTGTTTTTATTTTTTTATTTTTTTTTCATTCTTTGATGTTTTCATCTAACTCCAGTTGGCTTGAATATGACACTTATGCTATGAAATATTAATTTAAGATACCCATTAAGGCAAAGAACTCTTAGGGCATTTCTAACTTCAGCAAAACTTTTAGTACTTTCAGTAGGTGAAAACTTAAAGGAATTCTGCAAATATATATAAATTATAACCATGTTGTATTTGAGCAACACAGACTCAGGTTCGGGCTACTTTATATTTAACCTGCAATTTACTCAAGCTGAAAATCGGTTACCCTACTTAACAGGAGTATAAACACCTTGCATTTATAAAGTTAAAATTTGTCTTTCTGTTGTGAACACTAGTCACTGACCATATCTGTCAATATTGTCACATTGAAGATGTTGTGTCTACTTATGATTTTAGAACATGTTAGTACGGAAGCAGATCTATTTCAAATCGCATGAAATTGTAGCCATATATTAATTAGCATGTGATAATTTGCATAATGGCAACTTATGCTACCAGAAGCAATTCACTACAAACTTTCAGTTGTAGCATGTTAAATATACATAATACTTTTAAAATTTAGCTTAAGGTACTTAGAGAACCTAAATATGGGCTTAAATACTTTGGTGACCTTATATTTGTATATATAACTTAACTGAATATGTTCTCTAGCTTATTTTAATAAAAGTTAGAAATATTCCTGTCTCCTTACTTCCATTCAACTCTCCTGTTAGTCTGTTGCCTAATACTTTGTATTTAAATGAGGAAAAACTCACATTCACATAGAAAGTTCAGAACTCGTTTAATTTCCTCTCCGTTGGAATATCTGAACAGTTGATGGAGTAACTATTCCTTTCTGTGCCTTGGGTTGGGAATTTTCACAAAATGGAAAAACTAACAAAATCTCTTCCAGTCCAACCCGATCGACGATTATCCCTGAGAACATTTCCTTTGAGGCTGTAAGATTCTTTTTCTTGCAATTCATCAAAATATTTCTCTGACCCTTCCCAGCACTTATGCTGCAAAATATGAAATTTTCTCACAACTTCAATTCCAGGTCCTAACAATGGTTTCTGTTGTAGGCTTAAAAAGGTGAAAAGTCTCAAGACCAAACTTAGACCAATGATCAAAAGACAGAAAGACAATTAGTACCATAATGAATGAGGCCATTACTTAAAGATGCTTCCATTTCTTTCATTTTCTTTTGAACTAGCCTTTCTGCTTTCATGATTGTTAATAGCGCTTATGATGAAAGAGAATAGTAGATTCTTTCCAAGGCTGACTGCAACGATTTCTCCCATTCCATGGGCCTTTTGCAATGACACTTTGCCATTCCTTTTATCAAGAGGTGAAGGCTCCCTCTCCCACCCCACCTTGTGACCAGTGACTTCCTTAGACTAATAGAACGCAACAGATGTCCCTCTATGCCATTTTGGGGCCTAGGTCTTGAAAAGCCTGTCAACCTCTGCTTTGTCTCTCTGGGGAAGGCAGCCACCACGCTGTAAAGAAGCTTAGGCTAGACATCCAGATGATAAGATACCGTGTGAAGAGAAAGAGGTCACTGGAGGAGCACCAAGGGGCCAGTCATGGGAGTAAAGCCTTCTTGGACCTTGTAACTCAGAGCAGCCACCAGCTGACTATGGCCAAGTTAAGTGTCGAGTAGAACAGGAAAACTGCCCAGCTGAGGCCAATCCACCTCCAAAATTATGAGAAATAGTCAATTGTTTTAAACCACTGTGTTTTGGGATGATTTGTTATGTAGCAATAGATAACTGAAACAGAGTATGTTTTTACACTGAGTGCCATTAAAGTTGAGAAGCATGTTCCAAATAATGTGCACACTTAAAGTAAGGCATGGGGTCTGAAGTTATTTAGCCTAGAACTATAAATACACTCTTGGGAATCTGAAAATCATTCTTCCCTACTACCCACTGGCCCTCTCTCTTTGGATCCTATTTATTTTAGTCAAGGCTGTTATGCTTCCAAAGAGGACATCATCTTCTCATAAAACATGTGTCACCACCCTATGCAGAAAATCTAAACAACCGTAATGAAGAAATGATCCAGACATTGGATTTTACCAAACACATGCATACGATGTTGGTAGAAATTTACCTGATCTCTTTACGGCAGCTGAAGAGGAAACTTCCTTCTTTTTGCAAGAAAAATATTCACGTCTGTGTTAGATAACTGGATAGATGCCAGACTATTAGCGTCCTCCCTCTTGCCCAAAATAAGAGTCAGTCAGTTTGGGTCCTACTGGGTGTTTTTAACCAGTCTCCTCACTGAGCCTCCCATTCAGCAGATATCAGCCACTGAACATCTTCTGGGCTGTTGAAGAAAAGCCTTATCTAATTGCATGAAAAGAGCTTCTCCTCATTAAAAAAGGTCTCTAGCACCTTTGAGTATTCAGGACGACTGGTACCGTTGTGTTTCCACAATTTCCCCCTTTCTCTCTGAACCAGAAAGACATCCTAACAGAGGTTGTATTTTGGTTTTGCCACTTGCAACATCATGACTTTTGATCATCAGTGTCTTCAGCTCCACAGTGGGAATAATAACACTTCACCTGAAATGAGAATCTTCACACCTGAGGTGGTTAAAAGTATTACATGAAACAGTGATGTCAGTGTGCTTTGTAATTGAAAGAGCTATATAATTAATTACTTTACTTTTTTTATGTTTTTTTTTTTTTTGAGAGAGAGAGAGAGAGAGAGAGAGGCAGAGCATGAGTGGGGGAGGGGTGGGGAGAGAGAGAGACACAGAATCTGAAGCAGGCTGTGCCAACAGCTCAGAGCCTGACACACTTGAACCTACGAACTGCGAGATCGTGACCTGAGCCGAAGTTGGACACCTAATCGACTGGACTACCCAGGTGTCCTTATTGATTATTACTTTTATTACCTTCTAGAACTTTGGGAATATATTAACTTCTACATTAATATGTGGTCCTTTGAAAGAAACCCATAGAATTCTTCTGGTTTGACTATTTATTTATTTATTTATTTATAATGGAAATATAGTTGACATAAATACTGTATTAGTCTCGGGCGTACAACATAGTGATTCAACATTCGTATACAGTTCAAAATGCTCATCACAGAAAGTATATTACCAGCTGTCACCATACAAAGTCATTATAATATTATTGACCATATTCCCCATGTTGTACTTTCCATCCCCATGACTTATTTCTTTTGTAGCTGGAAATTGGTGCCTCCTAATCCCCTTCACCTATTTTGCCCATCTGTCACCATGCTCCCCTCTGGCAACGATCTAGAATATTTTTTTAATACAGTGGTTGCCTCGTTTCCTCCCCAAAAGGTGTGAGACCTCATCATCCTCAACTGCTTCTATCTTGCATGTGCTGGCTTTTGCATTTCCAATGTGAAATTATCTTATCTTCTGGCGGACAGAAATGTCAAGTTTTTCTTTTTACATTGATTGAATTTATTGACATTATTTGAAATGTTTGCTTATTGTCTAGCAAATACTATCAAGCTATTAGGTACTGGGCAGACACAGAAGAAAACAAGCTTTCAAGGGAATATGTAGCCACCAAGAAGAAACAGCCTGATGGGGTTAACCACAAATTAAGACCTCACCAGAAAACTTTGAGAAGACACCAATATCTGCATCATGAGATAATCTGACCATAACTCCAAGAGACTTCCTGAGGGGCCAGAATCATCAGAGACAGAAGAATTGGCTAGGGAGGTACAACTAAATTTTTATGAAAAACCACTTTAGGTATAGGGAGCACACAAAACAATTGTAATATTGTGTTTGTCCAGGATGATTAGTTACTGGCAACTCAACTAGAGAAAAAAAGCAAGAGACCATGCTAGACACAAGTCTTAATTTAATGTGTGTGTGTTGGCGACTGAAACCTTAAGAACAATTTATATTTGCAAGGCAGTGAAGATGTTCTGTGAGTGAGAAGAAGAGTCGGTCTTCATCTTTGAGAAATGCTGGCAGTGAGGGAAAAACAAGGAAAGGGGAGGAACCATCAGAAGTGCACCTAGGGGAAGAATTGGTATTTGTCACTCATCCCTGCCACAGTCCCCGCCATGAGATCTCCACTGTTCCTCCCTTCCTTTTTCTTAATCATCCTCCTTTCTAGCCACGCATCTACTTTTCTCCGATTGGAAACCCTATCCTATGTCATGCATTTCTTCCTTCAGCAAATACCCATCACCTCACTTTCTTCTCTGACAGAAAGGCATAGAAATTGCTCCATTATCCAATGTCCTTCCTCATGAATTTGCTAACCTTCCCCTTCTACTACCTGCCACTTTCAGGTCTGAGAAAATCATGTTGTATTTGATCTTACCTAATATAAGAACCCCAGCACTACCTTATATAAACTAAATTTGAAAATAATCTTAGATTGAATTCAAATAAATCTCTAAAATATGTTTTATTTTCTTTTTATTTATTTATTTATTTTGACAGAGAGAGAAAGCACAAGCAGGGGATGGGCAGAGAGAGAGGGAAAGAGAGAGGATCCCAAGCAGGCTCTGCACTTAGTGCAGAGCCGATGCGGGGCTCAAACTCGCGAACTGCAAGATCATAACCTGAGCCAAAATCAAGAGTCAGTTGCTTAACCAACTGAGCCATCCAGGCACCCCTCTTTTAGAGCACTCAGTTGGTAGACCATGTGGCTCTTGATCTAGGGTTCATGAGCTCTCCCCATGTTGGGTGTAGAGCTTACTTAATTAAAAAAAAAAAGAGTATATTAGATATTGACATTTCTTTAGATGCCATACTCTCTGTTCTTCCTTTAATGGGATCACATTTGGGGAAAAAAAATCTCTCACCAAAATTGATTCCATCAAACATTTCCTCTAAATCACAGGTTCTTAGCCATGAGTCAGCTTCAAGGGATCCATTGGAAGTCCCCTCTTCCATTTCCAAATCCAAATTCTATAATGTAACTCAGGGCTACTGTTGCCCCATACTCCAGAAAGCTCTTCCAGACTAACACTTAGATAGCTCACAGTACTTCCAACACAGGACATACGACCTCGACATTGGACCTCTTCCCTCTTGCCCTGGTACTTCCCAGCTTGCCTTTCCGGGCATCTTGAGCTCTTAGACTCGAAATAGCAAGACCATGACTATTCTGCCCAGAGGTGGAATGGCCTAGAAGAGATAAAAATCTCTTCCTCATTCTGTTTTAAATATTTAACATTTAGAAATCCATCTGAGTTCAGAGTATTCCCACTGAGAAGATTAGGGAGATAAAGTACCAGTTAGGATTTTCATGTGAATTTGTTTAGAGGACTAGCTTTTCCAGGAGCTATTTGTCATCAGTAGGCTGAGAAAATGGAAGAGTGGGCTATGGTGGGTGGGGCTGCTAAGTGGCTGGAGGGCAACATGAGGTCACTAGGTCTCTCTTTAGGGATCAGGAGTGGAGGGCACCACAAGGGGTGAGAAATGGAGATGAAATATGCCTACAGCAAACTGTGAACCTCAAAAGTTTACTACTGCCACCCGCAGTCATCATTTCTTACAAAGTTCATCAGAGCAGTGCAGGGAAAGGGAAATACCTTGGTAGGGTTCTAGAGCCAACTGTGCTGTTGACTGCACTGTGCTGAGCCAATGTTCTCTTTTGTCTCTGGCCCCTCGGTCTGTAATTAGGAGTAGTCAAGCTCAATGTTTTTAAGGATCCCTCTGGCTAAGATATCTTGTGAAATGATATAGACAAACAACCGGCACTTATCTCTTGTCCTGTGCCTGTGTCCTCTTCCACCCTCCTTTTCCCGGGTCTGTCACAGATGGAATAGAGAGGTGAGGACAGACAAGGAGCCTAGCTAGAGAGCATGCTCAGTCTGCCTCCCAGGGCAGGGACTAGTCCTGTGTCCTTCCACTGTCCTGATCTACTCTAAGATCTCTTTTCTCCAACCTGTCTGATGCAGAGAGCTAGCTCCATGGTGGCAGGGCAAAATCCTGAGGGTGCAGTTGTTTTGCCAGAGCCCAGCTTCCAATTTTTAAGCAAACCAGACATATATAAGAGGTATTAGAGGGTTTCCATTATTCAACACCAGGCTTGGTATTGGTTTTGTTATGGCTGTTGTTTTGCTTTGCCTTTGTAAGCACTTTAAACTCCTTGTTGCCACAGATTATGGCATACCATAAATAGATAAGCTGGATGCCACTCTCAAGAGGAAGAATATCATTTTTGCCCAATAAGTGCACAACCTGCCCTTTGATCAATAACATCGACAAAGAAGAATACATACGGCTGAGAGAATAGCTATTAAGCACAAGTGAAATTGAAACTTCAGTTTTCAAATCGCACAATTCCTAAAGATTAAAGTAAATCCTTGGCCAAGATCCCAAGAAGACTCTATCTGGAGACATCGCCAGGAGATTTTCCAGTGTTCTCAATATGTAAAATCCTAAAACATTATTTACAGTATTTTTATTTTATCTCAACTTGTTAACCATCAGACCCTATCTTGCACAAATTTGCCAAGTGCTTTTGGGTTGATTTTTTTAGTATTCAGAATTCCTTTATTTTGTAAAGATTTTTAAGTATAATCTGCCCCCCAATGTGACCCCAAGATCAAGAGTCACATGCTCTACTGGCTGAGCCAGCCAGGCACCCCTTAATTTTCAGAATTTCTGAACTCCCAAGGGAGCAATAATGACCAATACAGTTGAATATTTTAGTAAATTTGACAGGATCCAAGCTAGAGAGAAGCATTAAATAATAATAGAAATCTCAAGCCTTATGTTAGTAAAAAGGAAAGAAATATTTTAAATCAATATTCTAAATATAAAATGGCTATCATGTTGAAATAAAAGTCATTGACACATTATGGAGGCAAATTATGGCTGTTTCAGTTTATCCTTAATTTCAGCAATTTATGTATGTATCATGTATTGGATTATGTATTATCATCTCTCTTCTGATGGCTTTTATGTTTTTGGTAGATTAACTGGTCCAAGGGAACTAAATTGCATTAGGCCCTCCTCAGATGTCAGGCATTGCACTGGGTGTTTTCTATGTACTCTCTCATATACTCTCCCAAACACTGTAGGACGTAGGTATTGGCCACATTTTACAAGTAAGAAATCTCAGGTTCAGAGAGATAGTGAGGAATTGGCAGAGCTGGCTTTAAAATTTTCAGAAAACTGGGGTGCCTGGGTGGCTCAGTCTGTTTGTTAAGCATCCAACTCTTGATCTCAGCTCAGGTCATGATCTCAGGAACCGTGAGATCAAGCCCTGCATCAGGCTCTGCGCTGACAGCGTGGAACCTGCTTATGATTCACTCTCTCCCTTTTTCTCTCTACCCCTCCTCTGCTAATGCTCTCTCTCTCTCTCAAAATAAATAAATAAACATGTTAAAAAGTTAAAATTTTCAGAAACCTTGCACCAAACTTTTCACTTATTTTTGCCCTTAAAGGTGGTAAGCATTAATTGTCTGAAGCCGGGTCCCTTGCTTTAGAGCATTTTCAGTATTTGCTAAATTCTTACATCCTGATATTTGTCATTTCTTTAAGGCCAATCCTAACCAAAATAACTGTGTAAAAACATATGCCCTTCACTAAGTGGCTAGCCCCAAACTATAGCAAGGTGTCTTTGGGGTAGATCTCATCACATTTGTAAATAAAGGCATCTGTATATTCCTCTTCCATATATGCAACGCCTGGCTTGAACCAACATAATGGTACTGAAATTACCATGAAGTATGAAACAGCCATATTAATGCTACCTAAAAAGATAGAATTTAAATCAGAGTCCTTTGTGAGATCACACCAAACATCTGATTTTATAGATAAGAAAACCAAGGCCTTGAAAAAGTTCAGCGCCCCAAAGAAATGTTAAACACAGATTAACTGGGTGCTCAAAACGATTTTGTTTATTTAACTACGTGTGTCTCTTGGTTGCCTTATTTGATAATGCATTTGAAGCAGCCTCTATGTATAATAATTATAGAATAAAATGAGGAAATAATTTCCAAAAACAAGAACGATGAAAATGTTCTAAAATAAGGGAGTAGTGACAGTTGCACGGTCTGTGAATATACTAAAACCATCAAATTGTATACTTTAAAAGGGTAAATTTTATGATCTATGAGTTATATCTCAATAAAACTTACTTCTTTAAGAAGAGCAGGGCTATATTTACTTTTCAGTATAGAATAGAGGATAACACCGTTAGTGACTTTTTTTTAATTTCATTTTTATTTTTTCCAGTCTCTCCTCTGAATTCTGCATTACAGCACTGTTAGTGGGTTGGCCTGCATCACATTAGCTTAATGAATCAAGAACATTGATCTGTTGCCTCCATTTCTCTGTCGTAGACTATTAGCTAGGTTTCAGAGTTTCTATTGGAGTTTTCAAATAAGACTCTGGAATATATTTCAAAGGAGAATACGGTTTTTCCCACGAGAAATTTTCTGAATAAATCAGAGGCCATAAACTAAGAGGTCTTGATGACATCAGTTAAGAAATAGAAAGTTAAGGGGTGCCTGGGTGGCTCAGTCGGTTAAGCATCTGACTTCAGCCAGGTCATGATCTCACGTGGGTTCGAGCCCCACGTTGGGCTCTGTGCTGACAGCTCAGAGCCTGGAGCCTGCTTCAGATTCTGTGTCTCGTTCGCTCTCTCTGCCCCTCCCCCACTTATGCTCTGTCTCTCTCCATCTCTCAAAAAATGAATAAAGGTTAAAAAAAAAAAGAAATAGAAAGTTAAATCTGTTAGCCTTTATATACAAGCATACATGTGTGTACAAGCATACATTTCAAGCAAAATCCTTTAAGATCGGTACACACAAACTGATCTGGGAAGTCCCCTTCCTCAAATTTATCATAGGATATAAAGAGTTCAGTATAAAACTCTTTGAAAACAAAGATATTCATCCTAGAATTATCATTATTTATATGATGAAAAGGTGGAAACAGATCTAAATGTCCAACAGGAAATTTTAGGGTATAGTGGAATATTGTACAGGCCTTTAAAAATGTGATTTTTATTTATTTTTAAAGCTATGTTATTTTTCTTCTTACAGAGATAACAATATACACACTATTTTAAAAATTTTTAAACCTCCAAGGGCACCTGGATAGCTCAATCGGTTGAGTGTCCAACTTCAGCTCATGTCATGATCTTGTGGCTCATGAGTTCAAGCCCCATGTCAGACTCTGTGCTGACAGCTCAGAGCCTGGAGCCTGCTTCGGATTCTGTCTCCCTCTCTCTCTGCCCACCCCCCTCTCTCTCAAAAATAAATATACATTAAAATAATAATAAAAATTTTAAACCCCCAAATATTTCCACATAACTCCTCCCCTTAAGAGATAATCAAAATTATGTGCTCAATGACTATTTTATATGATCATCTTGTAAAATGGCTTTGCAACTGGCTTTTTGCACTTTATAATGAATTTTTATAAATCAGTTCCTGCAAGTCTGCCCCACTAGTTTGTATGGTATATATTTTTTAAACATTATTTTTAAAAGTATTCAAGACTTAGGGAGATGTTCATGATATAGTGTTAAGTTTTTTCAAAAAACAGAATAGAAAAGATTGCATATGGTATGATCCTAAACTGGGTAGGACCTGGGGGGTGGCATAGGTTATACACAAATTTACATAAAAGACCTAAGGAAATACAACAAATTATTAATAATCGTTAGTCCTAAGTGGTAGAATTATAACTTTAGTTTCTTCTGTATAAAATTTTATATTTTCCAAATTCTCAATGATGAGCATGTTAAAAATAGCATTGGCTTTTTCTATTTCCAAGAATAATTTAGGTTCCTTGTAGGCAATCTGGAAGATGCAGATAAACTCAAATAAGAAAATAGGAAATAAGAAAATAGGAAGTCACTCATGATCCAACAACCCAGAGATAATAACTCGCCACTTAGATAGATTCTTTGAACAACTTTTTTCTCTGTGTTGTATGTGTTTTACAAAAATAAAATTATACTGGTCATAATTTTGCAACTGCCCTCTGTCACTTAAATGTATTGCCCACATTTAAAAAATTTTATACTTTTCCACAAAATGATCTTTTGGTTACCCAAGACCATAATTCATGTCTAAGATTCAGTCATTACCAATTTTTGCTTTCACAATTGAAGTATTGAACATTTGCAAGGATAAATCTTTGCATATATGTGCTGTATAATATTTTCATCTGACAAATAGAAGTAGAATTGCTGCATTAGATGGTCTGCAAAATTGCAACGCTTCTGATACTTATTGCCAATACATTCTTCAGAAAAGATTTAACAGCGTCTCTCCCCGGCAATGGTATGAGAAAGTGGTCGTTTTCCACACTTTTCAGCAATGACAGGTGTTAGCAATCTGGAAACTTTTATTATTTTTTCCTCTTACTAGGAAAATAATAAATGTTTAGTATAGAAAATTTTAAATGTATAGTTAAGCAAAGAGAAGAAAATAAAAATCACTAAGGATATCATCAACCACTGATTGTGTGTGTGTGTTCTCATGTGCATATTACCTATATCCTTCTTAATTTAATAAAATTAAATCACATAACAAATAGCAGCTAATATTTATTAAGCAATACCTATTTGTTAGATTCTATGCTATGCGTTTAAATTATCTCATTAAATTCTTATGCCTCTATAAAATAGTATTTTTTTTAAAGATTTTATGTTTAAGTAATCTCTACACCCAACATGGGGCTCAAACTTACAACCCCAAGATCAGGAGTCACATGCTCTTCCAACTGAGCCAGCCAGGTTCTCCAAAATAGTATTTTTAGTATTTAATATGTCCATTTTTTTAATGTTTATCTTTGAGAGAGAGAGTGAATGTGAGCAGGGGAGAGAGAGAGAGAGGGAGACAGAGGATCAGATGTGGAGCTTGAACTCATGAACCGTGAGATCATGACCTAAGCCGAAGTGGGACACTTAACTGACTGAGCCACCCAGGCACCCTACTATGTCCATTTTAAAAAAAGAAACTATTCTTTAGTTTCCCTCCAATACTGTTCCCTCTAAGAGGTGGAGCTCAGTTTCCCTCCCCTTGAGTGTGAGTTGGCTTTAGTGACTCTTTCAAAGAATAGAATATGAAAAGGGACAAAACAGTGACTTGAGAGGAGAGAAACCTGCAGACCCCCCACTCCCTGTGTGATCCAAGTTAGTGTCACCATTGATCAGCCATGCTGATGTCTCGTACCCCCAATCTGGTGTGAGGAGAAGGGTGCTTCATGTCTGGTATTCTTCCCACAACCCCATAACCCCGGTGTCATCATGGCAAAAAAAACATCAGATGAACCAAATTTGAGTGTACAAAATACCTGACCAATACTCCTGAAAACTGTCAAGGTCATGAAAGATAAAGACTAGTAAACTGTCACAGAGCAGAGGAGACATGATTCACTGCCACGTGGGATCCCAGACCAGACTAAAACAGCAAAAGGAAATTGGTAGAGCGACTAGTGAAACCCAAATAAAACCTGGAATTTAGTTAATAGTGATGAACCAATATTGGTTTCTGGGGTTTTAACAAATGTGCCATGGTAATGTAAGATGTTAACATTAGGGGAAACTGGGTCAGGGTATATAGGAACTATAAGTAGTATCTGCAACTTTTTTGTAAATCTAGAATTATTCCAAAATAAAAAGGGTGGGGTTTGGGGGGTTTTGTTTGTTTGTTTGTTTTGGTTTTGTTGTTGTTGTTTTTGTTTTAAGGATGCCTGTTTTAACAGGAACAGCACTTGTGAAGGCAGAGATAAGGTTCCAGCTATGACAGGCTTTTCATACCCTCAGGGTCTGAACTAGTCTCCTCCCTTTTTGTCATTACTTCCCAGTGAGGGTCCAGTTGTCCAGCCCGAGGGAGCCCAAAAGGGCACACTCAGATGGGGCAGCGCAGACAGATCTTGAGGGCCCGATCCCAGGACTCCAGCTAGTTTTTCTATTAATGTTGATTTTATAGTTTCTGCAGGACCAAAAGGCCTGATCACCAATGGTCACTCATTGATCAGTCCATTCCTCTGATACATTTCTTACTCATTTATTAGCGAGCAAAGGAGGTGGGTGAGGGAGTCCACTTCTGGATTGACTTTAAGCAGCAAGGAAGTCTAGGGCTGGATGCTTCTACTACGGGGCTCCTGGCATTACAAGTGGCCCATGGAAAAGAAAAGTGTGTTAAGATCACCCGCAGAATGGCTTCCAAAAGAAGGGTGGAGAGAAGGGTCATTCTGCCATCAGTAGGGTAGTGACCAGAGAATACACCATCAACATTCACACGTACATCACGGAGGGGGCTTCAAGAAGCATAGCCTGCAGGCACTCAGAGACATCTGGAAATTTGCCTTGAAAGAGATGGGAATGCCAGGTATGTGCACTGACACCAGGCTCAGCAAAGTATCTGGGTCAAAGGAATAAGAATGTGCCATACGGTATCCCCAGGTCGTTGTCAAGGAAACACAATAAGGATGTACCTGTCACCATTTTCAAAAACCTGTAGACAATGTGGATGAGAACTAACCACTGATTGTCAAAGTTATAAAACAAAACAAAAGTGAGAGAGAGACAGAGACAGAGAGGGTAAGTATGAGAGAGGGAGGGAGAGAGAGAGAAAGATCACCAAGTACCCAGAGAATAATACAGCCCTGTTCCTTATCTTTAGCTCGACTATCTCTGCAATATTTCTTTAGATTATGAAGCAGGGCTGTTTCCTTGGTTACAAAGGCCAGCTCACTAGGACAAAGGGCACAGTGGTTGAGTCAGTCCAGGAATTTGTAATGGCAAATGCCAAGCTTTCATGTGAATATGTGTCTATGTGTCCTAAGCGTTTACTATCTGTAGACTTGCAGATTACTGTAGTTCTCAACCACTCTGTAATCGGCAGCTTCATTTTTTTTTTTTCACTTAATAAATCACGAACATCTATGCATGTTATCTTTTTTAAGTTTATTTATTTATTTTGAGAGAGAGAGAGAGAGGAGCAGGGGAGGGACAGAGACAGAGGGGGAGAGAGAGAATCCCAAGCAGGGTCCACACTATCAGCATATCTGTGCATGTAATTAAATGTTCTATAAATCCTTTAGGAATGTGATCCTCTCAAAATGGCTTAGGTAAATTAAGGGACACATATCAAAGGATATGGAGGTAACTCTACAGTTACTTAAAAGCATGAGGTCACTATCCATGTGCTTATATTGCATAATCTCTAAGGAGAATTAAGAGTAAAAAGCCAAGAGCAGAACAGTGTGCATAGTATGCTACCATTAAAAAAATACACGTATGCATATATAATTTAATAGATTACATAGTCTAGGATATACATATATACATATACAGGGGAGAATGTCTCTGGAAAGATTGGAAGGGAAACTGGAACATTTGCCTTCAAGGAGGAAACTCAGTGGCTGGAGCATAAGAGTAAAAATAAGGTTTATTTTACATCTGTTTAAAATGTTGTTGGGGCGCCTGGGTGGCGCAGTCGGTTAAGCGTCCGACTTCAGCCAGGTCACGATCTCGCGGTCCGTGAGTTCGAGCCCCGCGTCGGGCTCTGGGCTGATGGCTCAGAGCCTGGAGCCTGTTTCCGATTCTGTGTCTCCCTCTCTCTCTGCCCCTCCCCCGTTCATGCTCTGTCTCTCTCTGTCCCAAAAATAAATAAACGTTGAAAAAAAATTTTAAAAAAATGAATAAAATAAAATGTTGTTAAGACACAAAGTATTTACTTCAAAGGGATAATTTTTAAAAATTACAACATCATAGTTAATGCCTGCCTAGTATATACATTAAGCTGTTTCTAGTTATCACTATCATATATAGAGCTCCAAGCCACATCTTAGTAGCTAAATCTCTGCCTATATTGATGCTGATTTTCTTCAAAAAGATTTCTGCAAGTGAAATTGCTGATTCGAAAGGTGGGGATATTTTTAGGATTTTGATATGTTTTGCTAAATCCTCCAGAAACAAATTAATTTACATATTTCTCTATGCCATCATTTTTTCTCCCTATGCCCTCACTAGCAAGAAAGAGGGTTTTTTTTTTCTTTCCACTTTGGTAGGATAAAACATAATGCCATATATATGTGTGTGCACATGTGTGTGTGTATAGTTTTATTCTGTGAGGAGTTCATGAACAGTATGCTTTCCAAGTTCTCGCATGTATGCGTAGATCTTCATAATTTTATCACTTACAGATTTTAAACTCAGAATATTTTTCTCTCACAACTTGGAGGACAGGGCTCCAATACCTTCTAAAGGTAATGATCTTAAGATTGCTGATTGGCATTGCTGATCTTAAGCCTGACATCGTCTGACTTACATCCTTCGTAAGTTACGAGATTTCTCTCTCTCCTCTCTGGAAGCTTTTAGTTTGGGCTTCATATTAGTCTGCTTTCACCAGATTGGGCTGCAAAACAACCTCAAAATCTTAGTGGCTGACCACAGATGTCTATTCCTTGCTCACGTTACAGGACAGTCAACGGGGGTTGGCTTCAGGCTGTGGGTTGAGAACAGGTTCATGTGTCTGCTCACTTAGGGACCCAGGCTGAAGGAGCGGGTCCTATATGGGGCATGCCCTTCTTGAGGCAGAGGGCACAGGAACGAAAGGCCTGGCAGAAACCTGCAATGCCTCTAGAATCTCCTGGTCAGGAGTGGTGGCAGGACACATCTGCTCACAGTCTGATGCCCGACCTACAGGACCGAATAAAGCCTTCTCCTCAGGGTTCCAAATTTTTCCCGAGGAAGTGTCCTGCCATGAATTCAGCTTCCGATTTTTTACAAAAATTCTACGCATACAAAGTAATTTGTGGGCAGCAGTCCTTACTACGGACAGGAAGAAAATGAGAAGACAGAGGTGGGGTATTTTTAGTGGCTTCAGAAAACTCCAGATTTGAATTTTGCCATTCATGGGTATCAAAGTCCTTTCTCTGCACCCCATCTCCCCACCACCACCACAGAGATCGTTTTACTCTCACCTCACCCCACATCCCGTCTTCTCCCTCCTCTCCAGCACTCTCTCTCTATTCTCCCTTCCCCCCATTCTCCTCAGTTCTTGGAATTTGGGGATTAATATTTTGGAACTTGAGCAGGAAGTGGGTGACCTGACAGAAAAAGATTAAACATGCCTGTTTCGGTTATCTTTTGCCTCATAACAAACCACCCCAAAACTTTGAGGCTGAAAACAACAGCCATTTTATTATCTCTCACACTTCTGTGGGGCAGCAGGGCCTCGGTGGGATGATTACTTCTGCTGGCCTCCTTCGGGGTATCTCATGCTGCTGCTGTCAGATAGTGATGGGGCTGAAGCAGCCAACACGGCTTCACTCATGCATCTGCTGGAAGGCAGGCTGGTGAGGGGGGGGGGGCACTGGGCGGCCAGGTCTCTCTCTGTCTCCCCGCCCACCCCCCCCCACACACACACCTGTAATCTCAAGCATTTCTCTCTCTGTGTGATCTCTCCACACAGTGCTAACACACAGGGTAGCGAGACTTCTCATATGTTTACTCAGGGTTCCAAAACAGGCCCAAAGCAGAAGCTGCAAAGCCCTTCTTAGAGCATAGGCCCACCCGGAAGGGAGAGGGTATCACTCCTGCCACCTTCCACTGGTCAGTGGGAGTTCTCAGGCCAGCCCAGATTCAGCATGGCAGGGGATTGAGAACCCAGGAGCACCCAGGAGGCATGCTGCATGGGGGCCATCTTTGGAGAAAGATACCACAATGCTTTAGGCAGCAGTTAATGTGTGCATACCTTTGTTAAGTCTGCTATAAAGTCGTAATAAAAGTTGATACCCTCTGGCACTATTAGATATTAAAGTACTGAAATTAAACTAGGTATTTATTACTTTGGGGTTTTTTTTTTTATTTTTTTTAATGTTTATTTTTAAGAGAGAGAGTTTGAGAGCAGGGGAGGGGCAGGGAGAGGGAGACACAGAATCCAAAGCAGGCTCCAGGCTCTGAGCTGTCAGCCCGACACGGAGCTGGAACTCATGAACCCGTGAGATCATGACCTGAGCTGAAGTCAGACGCTTAACCCACTGAGCCACCCAGGCGCTCCTTTATTACTTTGCTTTTGATTGCTGACTGCAGGTTTCGATCACTTTTATTCCTCATTTCCACTTTCCTTCCCCTCTGAAGAGAGACAGCATTATTTGGGTCCTCTATTGGATCCCTTTAGACCTTTAGTATACTTACACCTTTTAAAATCAGTCAACGATACTCAGTTCATAAGGTGGGAAACATTACTCCGTGATCACCTCTCCTCTTTCTCCCTGCTAACTTCTGTCGGCTGTACCTTCTGTCGCCAGGGTTGGTAACATTTACAGTGTTCTGTAAGTAGACTTGTTTTAGAATCAGTCTACTGATTCTAAAAACGCTCAAAAACCACAGGCAGTCACGAGAGGCCTTTGTGGACCACCGTGAGAACTTGGATTTGACTTTGAATGAGATGGGAGCCCTTCACCTCCTCTTCAGCTGCGTCCTCAGCCCTGACTCCGCTGGCCACCTGCAATAAATTTAAAAAAAAATGTTTTTAATGCAAGAAAGGAGGGGAAGGCAAGGAGGAGGAGGCGAACGGGAAGTATGTGCCCACGTTAATCCACGGTGCCTGGGGCAGAGAGGGCAGGAGCTAAAGGTGGGTGACCTTACTGGAACCACTGCGGTGGCTATTTGGTACCTTTCACTGCACATCTAAGTAGAATAGCGTGATGACAATTCCTTTTTTCCAAGGTATTGCATATCAAAACAAAAACAAAAACAAAAAGTCTTTTACTCTGGTGATCGTGCCCTTTGTGGGTGGGAACTGGTCTGTCCCCACTACTGACCATCCTTACAATAGCCAGAGGCCTGAGGTGCTTTGCCTGCAGGGCGGAGCCATAGATGGGGGGGAAGAGGGCCACCAATAAAGCAGGAGAGCGAGGCTGGTGTGGACCCTGAAGGTTTATCTGCCAAGCTGCTGCCTCGGAATGGTTTCTGCCCTTCGTACCCAAACTGTCCATAACGGCTCATTTAAAATGATAGCCTGGGACTGCTGTGCAGTGAGAAATTGAGGAGCTTTCATACGGATGGGACGGAGCCGCCGGGGAAAGAAGTCAAGGGATAACAGCTGAGGGGACCGTAATGGAGCCAAACCCTGAACACCTATAAATAGGAGATTTCTCCCAATTCGGTGACGGAAACTGCATGGAAGCTGACTTCCTGTCACCTCACAGTCCAAGGTGGGGCTCCCCAGCCGCGGATGTCTCTGCTCCACACAGACACGCAGGGACCCCGGGTGGGGGCTTCGGTCTCCCTTGGCACGCAGCTGCCGAGGTCAGTTTAGTCATTGCCATTCAAGCCCAAAGGAAAGGAGAAGAGGGAAAGTGGAGGGAGTTTCCCTTGACAGAAGAGAGAAGGCATTTTCTCACGCTCCCTTGGTTAGAGCTTAGCACACCTGGGAGGAAGGGAGGCCGGGCCCTGTACTCTGGCCTGGCTGGCCTGTCCTCGCCCTGTCTTTTCTTCTGGAAAAGTGGGCGATTCCTTCTTGGTGGACAGCCAGCCTTTCTCTGGTACTGTGGTCACAGCAGAGACCAGGGGACGCCAGTGGGGTGGGAAGCAGAGGGCAGAGGTGGCACAAGGGCAGTGTGGCTGCTTCTGGACTTGACCGGAGCTGACGATTGCCGGAGAGACATTCAGGGACTCGCCTGAGGCAGCAGCCTTTGGACTCTGAGAGAGAGAGCTGGGGAACACTTTGAAGGGAGTGAATTTCAGGCAATAAAGTTGCCCGGATTTATCATCTTAATTGGAATGATGAATGATGTGGTTTTTTTTCGCCCTCTGCTTTGATTGAGAGGCAGTGTGGTAAAGTGGAAGGAACAAGGGGTTGGAATTAGGAGGCCTGGGTTTACGTCTTAGTTCTACCGGTCACTTAGTAACTTTGAGATTCGAAGCCCCTCATTTGGGGCGGGGGAGGGGGGTTGGGGGCTCCTGGCTGGCTTAGTCGGTAAAGCATGCAACTCTTCATCTCGAGGTCATGAGTTCAAACCCTTCATGGCATATAAAGATTACTTAAAAAAACAATCTTAAAAAAAGAAAGAAAGAAAGAAAGAAAGAAAGAAAGAAAGAAAGAAAGAAAAAGAAGGAAGCTTCGTGGGGCGCCTGGCTGGCTCAGTCTTTAAGCGCCTGACTTGGTTTCAGCTCAGGTCATGATCTCACGGTTTCATGGGTCCATGCTGCTAGCGCGGGGCCTGCTAGGAATTCTCTATCTCCTTCTCTTTCTGCCCCTCCCCCACTCACACTGTCTCTTTCTCTCCCTCTCTCTCAAAAGAAATAAACTTAAAAAAAAAAAAAAAAAAAACCAGAAGTCTCTCATTTTTAGTTTCCTCATCTGCAAACTGACAAGACCGTTCCTCCTTAGCGTGCAAGACTGTTGAGTCAAATGAAACAATTTTAAAGTCCTCTGTAAATTATAAAATATTCTGCAGATAAAAGAAAATTGCTCATGATAGTAATAAACTTAGTTGGTTTATCTTGCTATGAGATAAGATAACGCAAGAACCTAAACAAACAAACAAAACCCTACGAAACCCCTGGTCCTTTGGCAATCTCTCCCTTGCAAGCAAGAGCTCCCGGTTGAAAGCAGTAGTTAGTAGTTCACAGTGCCTCAGACCCATTTTTGGAAAGAGGGTCTAAATCCAGGGTCCTAGATCTGAAGGAATGGAGATAGGAGCCTTATCGCTTTCCTTTTTTTTTTTTTTAATATAATTTATTGTCAAATTGGCTTACATCCAACACCCCGTGCTCATCCCAACAGATGCCCTCCTCAATGCCCCCCGCCAACTTTCTCCTCTCCCCCACCCCCATCAACCCTCTGTCTGTTCTCTGCATTTAAAAGTGTCTTATGGTTTGCCTGCCTCCCTCTCTGTTTGTAATTGCTTTCCTATTTTTGCCATTTGGTCGCAGTACCCAGTGTCTAGCACCATGTTCTTAAGCCTATAAATAGCCTTGCTTCTGCAGTCTCCTGTAAGGAGGGAACTTTTAGAAGTGGGGCCCTCAACCTTCATCTCCAGCTTCAAGTGACCATCTCTAAGACACAGAACCTCTCCACACATTCAACAAAAAAGGCAAAGGAAAGAATGCTCACCAGATAAAGCCCCAACCCAAATGCCAACTATGAAGAATGAAAGAAAAAGAGATAAAAAAAAAAAAAAATTTTTTTTTCTGGAAGTTCTTTTTTTAAGTGACTCTAACATCCTGAAACTATCCCATCATGGACTCAGATTATTATGGGAGCCAGCCATCGGTAAACGGTGAGAACGGCCGTTCGCCTCTGTCTCCTGACCTTGTGCAGCAAACACATTCGCCCTCCTGAGGCATTGGGAACCCACAGCCATTCTGCTTTCTCCTCTTACCTCAGGGAAGCCCCCTTTGCTCTCCGGAAAGGAGCTGAGGCACTCAATTTTTTTTGAGGTGTAAATGCCTGGTAAAGCAGACAACACTTTAAGCCAAAGGAATAGATACCTAATTGTGGAGTGTCAGGGACCAGTCAGTGAGTGCTTTAGAACCCATTTCCCAAAAGTCTCACATTAAAAAATTTTTAACATTTTAAAAACTTGTTATAGGCTTATGTCTTTGCCAATTTGCTAAATGAAAAATGGTAACTCCTGGTTTTGATTTGTATTCAATAGAAGCTTTTCTTCTTTTTTATTTTTTAATTTATGTATTGTTTAATTTACATCCAAGTTAGTTACATATGGTGCAACAATGATTTCATGCCCTTTACCATGTAGCCCATCCCCCCTCCCACAACCCATCCAGCAACCCTCTGTTTGTTCTCTATGTTTAAGAGTCTTTTATGTTTTATCCCCCTAGATATAAGCTTTTCATATGTGTTTTTGCCACTTGTATATTTTCTTTTGAATATTGTGTATTCATTTCCTTCAGGAGCTTAGTAGAAAGATCACTGGGCAGGGAGTCAAGAGATCTGGGAACCAGCCCCAGCCCACACACCTCAGGCCTGGGTTTCTTCAGCAATAAAATGAGGGAGATTGGTCCAGGTGACCATTCTCTAAGAGTTCTAAAATGTACCGCTGACCACATAATGACCAGTTTTCTATTATTTTTGCTTAAAAATAACCAATGGCATAGACAAAACTAAAACCAGGAGCCAAAATCTTTTATTGCCCTTCCAGGCTTAATAAACAAATAAGAATGATTCATAGGTAGCCTGCATTTGCATCAACCCAGCCAATTTGTATCATTTACGGCCCTAAACCTATTCTGGCTAATTTCAAGGTGAATTCTTATTTGAGCCCTTTATCCTAGTTATGTTTCAGAGATTAGCTTAATAATTGCTCTTCTTAGGGGCGCCTGGGTGTCTCAGTCGGTTGCACTTTCGACATTGGCCCAGGTCATGATCTTGAGGTTTGTGGGTTCGAGCCCCACGTCGGGCTCTGTGCTGACAGCTCAGAGCCTGGAGCCTGCTTCGGATTCTGTGTCTCCCTCTCTCTCTGCCCCTTCCCTGCTCATGCTCTGTCTCTCTGTCTCTCTCAAAAATAAACATTTAAAAAATTAAAAAAAAATAATTGCCCTTCTTAGACATTGCCTACTACGTTTTCCTGAAGTGTGAGAATAAGAGTACATTAGATTGTATCTGAATTGTTTAAATACAATATACAGTCTTAAGCAGGCACTTGAATGTGGTTCAAGTGATGAATTCTTAGAGAAAAACAAGTACTTGCCCCTCACCTGATAAAATGCAGACACTTCAATAGAAGTGGTGGCTAAAATACCACAATTCTGGTTTAAAATATAATTACCTAAAGTCTTATTTTGGAGAAGGTAGATGGGAATTACTACACCCACATCCAGATTCCCCTAGCATAGATTCTATCCAGCAGAAGAGGTAGATAAGGAATTCTAGGTGCAAAAACTCCAGACTGTTTCCAATAAAACCACACAGAAGGAGGCACACACTATTCTTGATACATTGTTTCTTCCTGATTTTTGTTGCTCCTTTCGAAAGATGGCAGGAAAAATATATTACACTTGCCTGTTTTGGAATGAAACAAAATTAGAAAGGACATTGAAAATAAGGAGAAACGACATTGAAAATATGGAAGTTAGATTATAATTACAGCTACACGGTTTCGATCTGTGCTGCCCAACACGGTAGCTGCTATGTGAGCCCTTGTAAGTGCACAAAATATGCTTACATGTAAAATACACAGTGGACTTTAAGGGCAGCATGAAAAAAGAGAAAGTAAAATATCTCACTGGTACTTGTTAATCAATTACATGTTAAAATAGTATTTTGGATATATTGGGTTAAAAAAGTTGTAAGCATGTACTTCTAATACATCTATATTTATAAATCATACACATATACATATGAAGCTAAATGATGTGCATTAGAAAATATTTTAATTACCGACATAAAAATTTTGCTCTTACTAAAAAAATCATAATTATTAGTAACTAGTAATATCATATTAGTACAGCAATATAATTAGTAACAGCAATATGACTATGTCATAATTGTAATGTTTGATTTAGCACCTTGCAGTGAAGCGAAGGTCTGGTTCTACATTCAGCTTTTTTTTCAATACATTCTTTTAAAGTCTCTCAAAGCTAAAAAAAATACTTCAAAACAATATGTGTTATGTGTTATTAGATAAGTTTACTAAACCATAATACTCATTTTTAATCCTTATCTAACAACTATATTAATGTTTTGTTGAAATTTGGCTAGGAAAGTTTTCCATTTTCCCTAAAGCAAATTAGTTATTCTTACCAATCACAAATCATCTTACAAATCTTGTCAAATTCTTATTTTAAATAAGTGTATTTAAAACCTATTGAAACGTTTCATTTGTAAGATTTTAAAACATGTTAGAAAATTCTGTTTTTAAGTTTTTCATGTGTGCACATGCAGATTTTTTTTAACATATCATTATATTGTTTGAGGTTTTAAAAAAAAAATCACATAATGATAGGATCCTTTCCAAGTATATTTTTTTCAGAATAAATTCTCCAAAGTATACATTTCTTTCAAAAAGCAGTTACTGTATTACTATTTCTAAAATATCACCGGCGTCTTGAAAAGTTGGTCTGGTTTGTTTTTCCAGAAAATATCCAATAGCAAGCTTAAAAATGACTGAGAGCCTCTTGTCATTACCTAAAAAATCTTTTTGTCAAAGAAAGATAGGTAACTCTTCACCAAGGTTGACAATTCCTTTCAGGACTTTGCCTCTAGATAATCAGGAAACCTTTGTCTTCTGGTCATCTCCCGAAATTGATTAAGCAGGGCTCCTAGTTGAAAACAGTAGAATCTACTCTAGCTAGTTTGAGCAGAACAGGACACAGGTAACTAAAAGAATAATCAGAAGGGCTGGGGAAACAGTTCCTTGAGTGAAACTCCTCCTAAGGGTCTGAACCAGAACTGGCTCCCCAAGGGACCTACACCTGTGCCTACTGGCTTTAGGAATATGCCACTTCCTCCTCCTCCTCCTCCTCCTCCTCCTTCTTTTAATGTTTATTTATTTTAGAGAGAGGGAGACAGAAATAGAGCACCATTGGGGGAGGGCAGAGAGTGAGGGAGACACAGAATCGGAAGCAGGCTCCAGGCTCCGAGCCATCAGCCCAGAGCCCGACACGGGGCTCGAACCCACGGACCGCGAGATTGTGACTTGAGCTGAAGTCGGACGCTTAACCGACTGAGCCACCCAGGTGCTGTAAGACCATGTCACCATGTCACGTTTGCCACCAACCATGACAGCAACATGAAGCCTCACACCCTGCCTCTTCACCTGCGTAATTCAGTTCCAGATCAAAGTCTTACTCAGGTGAGCCTTACACAAGGAACCTAAATCAAACGTCTGCACCTTAGCTCAGAAAAAGGCTGGGCCATATGGTTTTTCACATTCTATTTTGAGAAGTGGGATTTACAAATGATCAAATTTGGGGAATTATCAAATTGTGGAGACAGTTCTAAAGACTTTGAGTAGTCCCAAAGGAAAAGATGTTTCCCACACTCCCTACCTCATTACAAAGTGTTATCAATATTCCACTAAATCCACGTAAGAAGGCTCACCAACACTATGAGATTCCACAAATACTCCAATATGCTAAAAGTCACAGAATGAATGGAAGCATCACTGTCAAACTATCCATGTCATGGAACCCCTTTCTCTCAGATGTGGCTGAGTGAGGGTGCCAGCATTGGCCTTCATGTTAGGTAGCAGAAAGCTTCATTTCTTTCTTATTTTCC
Source organism: Leopardus geoffroyi (assembly GCF_018350155.1). NCBI lineage: Eukaryota > Metazoa > Chordata > Mammalia > Carnivora > Felidae > Leopardus > Leopardus geoffroyi. The sequence goes on from NC_059336.1 coordinate 108,543,275, forward strand.
AGACAAGAAAAAAAAAAAGTGAATAGAAGTTCCGATATTTTCCCTCCATGAGATCTTGTGCCTTTGGGGATGTCTGCTCCAGACCAGCACGTCTCAAAAAACAGTTGGTTTTTCTGGACCACAGCAAAAATGAGAAAAATATGGACCAAAAATAAGTTTTTCCTAAAGCCAAATTAATTCAAAAGTCCCTCCTTTGTTCTTCCTTTTTTAAAAAGTTGAAATGTCTTCTCATTTATAAAATGATGGCCATAGGACATGGCAATAATAATTAAGTCCTTTCTTAGCAACAACTACAAAATATAATAAGTCAATTCCTCTAAAATATTTTCAAATGGAATTACTCTGTGAGAATGAAAAATCTGTAGTTTATTTTTCTAGATATACAGTATTTCAAATTGTTCCTGTAAAAGGATTGGAAAAATGTGGGGAAAAATTAAGAAAGCCGCAAAGTAAATCTGCAGGAAAACATGCAACATCATGTCCTTAGGGAAATGCAAATGAAAACTGCAATGAGAATGCCATTTGACATCCATTGCAATAGACATTATTAAAAAAAAAAAAAAGTAAAATAACAAGTATTGGCTGGGAAATTGAGAACTCCCTCATGCAGTGCTTCAAGGAATATAAAATGGTGCAGCAGCTATAGAAAACAATTTGGTGGTTCTTCAAAAAGTTAAACTTAGAATTACCATATATTCCAGCAATTCCACTCCTACGTATAGACCCCAAAGAACTGAAAGCCTGGATTAAAACAGGTCTTTGTCTACCAATGCTCATAGCAACATTATTCATAATAGCCAGTAAGTGGAAACAGCCCAAAGGTCCATCAACAGATAAACAGATAAAGAAAATGTGGTAAATACATACAGTGGAGTATCATTACCTTTAAAAAGGAATGAGATTCTCACACATACTTCAACATGGATGAATCTTGGAAACGTTATGCTAAGTGAAAGAATCCAGACACAAAAGGACAAATATTACATGGTTGCACTTGTATGAGGTATCTAGAATAATGAAATTCACAGAGACAGAAAGTAGGATAAAGGTTACCAGGGGCTAGGGAGATACGGTTTATTGGGTACAGAGTTTTAGTTTGAGATGTTGAAAATTTTCTAGAAATTTGGCAATGGTGGCACAACAGCATGCATGTACTTAATGCCACTGAATTGTACACTTAAAAATAGTTACATGGTAGGGGCACCTGGGTGGCTCAGTCGGTTGAGCATCTGACTTTGGCTCAGGTCATGATCTCATGGTCTGTGGGTTTGAGCCCCGCGTCGAGCTTTGTGCTGACAGCTCAGAGCCTGGAGCCTGCTTCCGATCCTGTGTCTCCCTCCCTCTCTGCTACTCCCCTGCTCATGCTCTTTCTCTGTCTCTCTCAAAAATAAACATTAAAAAAAATTTTTAATAGTTAAATGGTAAACTTTATGTATATTTTGCCACAATAAAGAAAAAGCAAAAAAAAAAAAAAAAAGAGGAACAAACTACTGACCATGTAACAACATGGATGAGAGACTTTCCATTCAATGACGTTATGTTGAGTAAAAGGATTCAGATACAAAAAGGAGAGTGCATAGTGTACAGTTCCATTTACGTAAATACAAAACAGGAAGATCTCTCAATGTATGGTGATACAGATCGGAAATGTGGTTATTTGTGGTTAGGCTGGGATAGGTAAAAAGCACAAGGGAATTTTTGGAGTGATGAAAATGTTCTGCATCTTGATGTAGTTTTGACAATCAAAACTCATGGAATTGTACATCTAGTATCTGTGCATTGAGCTCTATGCAACATGTATGTCAATTAAACAATATGAAATAGAACTGAATTAAAAAGAAATAAACATTTAAAAATAGAGTTGTGAGACAAGGCTACACTGTATGTTAACTAACTTGAGAATAGAAAGAAAGAAAGAAAGAAAGAAAGAAAGAAAGAGGAAAGAAAGAAGAAAAGAAAGAATAGAATGAAATAAAAATAGAGCTGTGGCACATTACAAAATAATGTAATTATTTTCCTGAGTCGCCAGGGCTCATCTCTTCCCTGCTTACTCAGTGGACATCAACATGAAAAATCCACAACCCCCAAGAAGAACTTGAAGTATTTTTTCATTGTTTCTTGTTTTTTCAGTTGTTTGTTTTACCTATTAAGACAAGTGAACATTCATCAGAAAACAAACTGAGCTGGAAAAGAACATTAATCTAAGTTCCAAAGTATGGCTTTCCCAAATATCTCCACTATGGTTCGTGAGTGCTTGAGAATTTCTTGATTTTAGAAAAATACTCCCCTCTATACTGGTTTTACTCTGTGGCATTCTATTCCATAGGTTTACTTTATTTAGAGAAAAACACATTAGGTCAGAAAAATATTCTGCCTGGTTTTCTGATGAAAAAAAAGCCCAAAGGATGGATTAAATCATCAATGCAAACTAGAATGTAAATCCCAATCAAACCTACTGGGAACCACACCCAACTTCCTGGGTAGCAGGGCAGAGCCTGGGGAAACAGGGCCATCAGGGCCAAGGAGGTAGGGAAAAAGAGAAGGGGAGGGAGGATCACACGCTATTTTAGGAGATGTACTCTATGTCATTTAAAGAATATACAGAAAAATATGGAAAAGAGATTCAAAGAGAGGTTAAAAAAAAAGAAAAGAAAAAAAAATTCCTGCCTATCTTTACCCACCAAGTACAAAGTCATATCTTAGCAGAAGCTGACAATGACAGATTCCAGGAAGGACTGGGTGGAGGTGGCTGCCAAGAACAGTCACCTCCTAGGAACTCCAGCACCTCTTCCTCCCTCCCCAACCCCCCCCCCCCCCCACCGCCCCACCTCCCCACATCCCCAGAACAGGTGGCTGGGCTTTTGCAAGACTTGTCTAAACAGCCAGTAAAAGAAAGTGTGTGTTTAATTTTGGAGAAAAGACCTGCTGTTTTACATGATTATTTTTAATTAGCTATTTTCTAGAGTTGATTAAATTTGGGAATAATTGCATCTTGGGAACTATTTAAGAGCCGCAGATTGTCAACCTAGGCTGCCTCAGGAGTTCGGGGATGGGTTGTCATCCGATGACCAATTGCCAGTCCTGAAAACAAGCATCCTTTGTCTATGGAAGAGATTGTGGTCATGCAAATTTTTTTCTAGTTCTTTTCTGCCTGGAAAGAGAATCCCATCTGGCCGACTTCTCTCTTTTCTCCATTTTCTTATATGAAATATGCAAAACACAAATGCATGAGCCACCAGAGCAGCAGATTATGTGGCCTGCATGTGGCAGATAAAATTGAAACATGACAAGAAGTTAAAATTTGCCCCTGGGAGAAGCATGTAAAAATGCTTTATTTGCCTAATGATTTTATAAAAATTTTAATAAGTCCTAGATGGGAAGTCAGATAATTATGGGGGGGAGGGGGGAGAAAATTGCCAATTTGGAAAATTCTGTCATAAATAAAAGTATAAGAGAAACAGTTTATGTTTCTGAAATAGTTTAAACTGAGATGTGAACTTGCTTTATAAATAAAAAAACATAAGATATGTTTTATACCATTAAGATTCTATGTCTAACCCAGTTTACAAAGCATTTTCACACACCCATTATGCTAATACTCATGATTATGAGGTAGCGAGAGAACTTATTACTAGATTTACTTTACAGATGAAGGAACTGAGGCTTAGAGCAGTTTTGCCTAAATTCGTACATGAGCTTTAGTTGGAACCCACAAGCAGGTTTTGACATTCAAACCTCCTGGGCCGTTGCCACAGTACTCCACTGCTTCTGTTCTCTTCCTGAAAATATTATGAAACTAAATAATAAGTTAACCATAGAGCAAGCTCTGTAGTTAATTATAGTTACTAGTACAAATTTAGAAAGGCATTATAATGTGGCAGTTAAGAGCATGGACTGCTTACCACTACTTAGCTGCATAACCTGGGGTAAGATATTAAACCTTTCTCTGCCTCAGTTTACTCATCCATAGAACAGGGATAATAAAAGCACCTGCCTCGTAGAGGTTTTGAAAGCAATAAACGAGTTAATATGTGTTAAGCACCTGGTGCAGTGCCTGACTCACAATAGTCATTTCATAAGGGTAAGGTATTCTCTTTGCAAATTAATTTATGTTTAGGTTACTCTGGTCTGCATTGAAATATTAATTATTTTAAACAGCTGTATTAAATCTGCAAATTAATTTTATGCTTAGGTTCCTCTGATAAGCATTGAGATATTTTAAGTAGCTTTGTATATGCCATATTACATAGATTCTAAAAACCATACAAATTAAAGACAGAAACCATATATCTCATTTTACCATCTCTGGCATGCTCTTGCCAATTATGAGTAAGCATTTTTTCTATCTCGTTAAGGATCAGACCTCAGAGTCAATTAACCTAAAGTCTTAACAAAACACTGCAATTTACACCTATTCTGAATCACCCTAGTCTAACAATCATGGAGACATCGATATAACTTTGAACAGGCTTTGATTTGCCCTTTCCAAAATAATGGTGAAACTCACCTGCTCAAATATATTTACTGTAGAGGACATTATGTAGAACATTATGTAGGTCCCTTCTGGTTAATGTTAACTAGCAGACTTTGTTCCTGCCTTCAAGATTCACGTAAAAACAGGTAAATACACATTCAAGAATCACCCAGTCTTCCTGTGTCAGGCAGCAAGATGCTCTCAACATCTCCTGGAGCATGGTGGAAAGAACACAGGAATAGCTTGAAGGAGATTCCATCAGGTAAGTGAGGGACCATTTGGATATTCAAAAGAATGGTGACTGTAACAGATTTTTGCATACTGAATTTCCAAAGTCTATGAGTCTGTGGTGTCAGGGGAAGAGAAGAAAATAGAAAAGTAGGGCAAGCAAATCAGTTTTTCCATATAGAAGGATTCCAACTAATCAATCAACAAAATGAAAAAATCAGCCTACAGAATGGAAGAAAATATTTGCAAACCATGAATCAAAGGATCAATATCCAATATGTACAAAGAATTCATACAACTCAACAGCAAAAAAAAAAAATCCCATCAAAATGGGTAGAGGAACTGACTAGATAGTTTTCCAAAGAAGACATACATATGGCCAACAAATACATGAAAAGAGGCTCAACATCACTCACCATCAGGGAAATGCAAATCAAAGCTATGATGAGATCTCACCTCACACCTGTTTAGAATGGCTATTGTCAAAAAGACTAGAAACACCAAGTGTTGGCGAGAATGTGGAGCAAAGGGCATATTCGCACACTGTTGTTGGGAATATATATTGGTGCAGCCACTATGGAAAACAGTATGGCGCTTCCTCAAAAAATTAAAAAATAGAACTACCAGATTGCTGATCCAGCAGTCCCACTTCTGGATGATGTCTACCCAAAGGAAATAAAAATAGGATATTGAAAGGACATCTTCACTCCCGTGTTTATGGCAGTATTATTCACAATAGCCAAGTTATGGAAATAAACTAAGTGTCCATCAATGGTTGAATACATATGTGTGTGTGTGCGTGTGTGTGTGTGTGTGTATCATGTGTATACACATGAAATATTCTGAAATATTCTTCAGCCTTGAGAAAGAATGAAATCTTGCCATTTGTGACAAGGTGGACGAATCTTAAGAGCATTATGCTAAGTGAGACAAGTCAGACAGAGAAAGACAAATACTACATGATATCATTTATATGTGGAATCTAAAAAAACTGAACTCATAGAAACAGAGTAGAATGGTGGTTATCAGGGGCTAGGGGCTGGAGGAAATGGGAAAATGTTGGTCAAAAGGTACAAACCTACAGTCAGTAGATGAATAAGTCCTGGGGATCTGCTGCAAAGCATTGTGATGAACAATACTGTATGATATACTTCAGAGTTGCTCAGACACTAGATCTTAAATATTCTCACCACAAGAAAAAATAATAATTATTATGTGGCCTAAAAGAGATGCGCTTTAATTAATGCCAGCAAGGATTATCTAACTCAGAGGTTCTCAAATGTCAATGTGCACCAGAATCAATTAGAGGCTTGTTAAAACACAGATTACTGGATGCCACCCCCAGAGGTTAGCAGGTCTAGGGTGGGGCCCAAGAACTTGCTTTTCTATCAAGCTCCCATATGATGCCGATTCCAGGATCACACTTTGAGAACCACTGGTTTGAGAACCATTGAGTGATGGATTGTTAAGGAGGAGGATATCCACACAAGCAAGGATTTTTCAAAATAAACATTTAAAAGCGAAAAAAAGAGAGAAAGTGGACCAACACCTTTTCTAAGTTCAGATACTGCTCGTGTTGTTATCTGGTCCTAGAATCATGGGACCTAAAGAGGGCAGACCTTCCCTGAAACACCAGGCAAGATCACATTGAAACCTTATGAGTACTTTCAGACCAAGGGACCTAATTTTGCTTTTACTATTAACAGACTTGTTTGACCTCAAGCAAGCACTTGATTTTTCGTTAGGCTCTGTCCCTTTACTTATAAAATTAGTATCTTGAACTAAATGTTTTCCATAAGCCTAATGGCAGAGGGTTACAATGCCTGAAGAAATTAGGCTCAGAGAAATTACTGCATTTTGTGGCTTTGAACTCAGAAAATAGCAATACAGAGACACCCATCTCTAGTGAAAATTATTTTTATAACATTGCATCAGGGATTTCTTTTTCTAAGAAAGTTGCTTGTCTTAGCATCTTAGCAATATAGATCTGAAAAGAATGTGAAAGAGAAATGTTGTAAGACAAGTTAAAAAAAAATCAATGTTGCTGCAGCCACTCTGCTTTATATAGCAGGGGAGGGGGGAGGCGGGCTAGGAATCACTTTACTCTGCAGAAATAAATTAGCTCAGTTCTTTGGAACCAGTACAACTTTCTTGCTAGATGTAAAACCATGAACGCTCTTGTGAAGTTCCGTGTGATAATGAGGTAGATTAAGGAAGACCATATCAGAAAATGTATGTTTCTTTGCTACTGACAGTCTGTAGAAGACAGAGAGTTTAATACTCCATGTATTCTAGGCAGGCCAGGCTTCTCTTCTTTACAGACCCCCAACCAGTCTTGAAGCCATTCTGAGGAATGAGTGGAGTTGGATCCTCAGTGGGCATAAGAGTAAAGGGTACACTTCTCTAGTTCCTGCCTTTTTACATGAATTTCATCAATAAAGACCCCCTTGGCCGGGAAAGGGTAGATCATATTGATGGGCAAACAGTGGGGGAAAAGGGGTTTTCCAAAGCAAAGCTCTTACCGGCAGAAGGGGGAACTAAAGCAGGCAAAAATAAGGTTACATGTCAGGGTTTGGTTCAGTGAATTCAGAATCTCTGAGGACGTAGTCGTTTGGAGCTGGGCAAGTGAGGAGATTGGGACGTGAGGCTTGGGCAAGGAATGGGGAGATGGAGAAGAGATGCAGCCAGGTGGGTAGTGTGGGCTGAACGGAGCTCTGGGCAGCTTGACGGTGAAACCTGTCTGTCAGCTGGGGAAGAAGAGGATGACCTGGAAAAACTGGGCTGGCTTTCATTTTTCTTATGTTGCAAGTGGATTATAAATGTCACTTTCAACAGAGCTGAGAAGACTGAAATTCTGCAGTTCTGGGCTCAACAATGGCCTATATTTCTACCCCATGCCCCAATCAGCACAGCCTTTTCCTCCCTTTACTTCACACTCTTCCAGCCCAGCGAGACGCCTTTGTGTCTCTTGCTTTCCGTCCTAGCAACGGGTTGTGGAGCCCTGAGAGCAGAGCAAAGCAAGAGCGCTAAAGGGCTGTGCCCACTCTTTCCACCTCCTGAGCTCTAATCTCCAAGTGCCCTGGAGTGAAAGCCAAAGTCGGTTGTGCCAGACTGAGAACCCAGGGGGAAAACCGTGTCCAGTCTTTGGCTCCCCTACATTCCACGATAATTATATACAACAGAAACACATAATTAAAGACATTCCAATGTGCACTTAAGCGTACACATTTATTTGGCTTTAAGAAAATGTCCTAATATTTCAAATTTTAAAAGATTTGTAAAATAGTAGAAAACAACCTTTTTTCCCCCTTCTGATGGTGTCATATCATGCTAAATTAACTTAGCGTGTCTCATTGTTGGGACACTCAGTGATGGCCTCACTTTATGTAGAGCATATAGGGCGTGTACATATCACAAACATAAACATATATTTTTAGTGTCACGAACTTAGGCCAGAGATCCATTTTTCTTTTCTTTTCTTTTTTTTTAATTTTTATTTATTTATTATTTTTTTTAAGTTTTTATTTATTTTTGAGACAGAGAAACAGAGCATGAGCAGGAGAGGGGCAGAGAGAGAGGGAGACACAGAATCCGAAGCAGGCTCCAGGCTCTGAGCTGTCAGCACAGAGCCTGGCGTGAGGCTTGAACTCACGGACTGTGAGATCATGACCTGAGCTGAAGTCAGACGCTTAACTGACTAAGCCACCCAGGCACCCCGTAAAGATCCATTTTTCAAGGACTAGGTTTCAAAGGTAGAAGTTGCATTGTGACTCAGGATCCTACTTACCTCCTAAAAAACAAAGCACTGAAGAACAAGAATGGGATTGAGCAGGGCAAACTCTTCAAGTCGCAGCCTGCTGTCAGCCCCAGCTGGACCTGAAATGGTCTCACACATGAGTGTCCTTCAAAAGATCAAAGAATGAAACTGTTGGAACTTCCCTCTCTTGAACAGTCTCATTTTTCAGGAAGATAAATCTGACACAGCAACGTACATAGAGTCCTTGGCATTGGGACTCTCTGGAAATGAAGTGAACTGAGTTAGTACGGACTTTAATTTTTTTTTCCATGTTTATTTTTGAGAGAGCCAGGGAGCACGAGTGGGGGAGAGGCAGAGAAAGAGGAGACACAGAATCCGAAGCAGGCTCCAGACTCCTAGCTATCAGCACAGAGCCCAACGTGGGGCTTGAACCCACAAACCACGAGATCATGAGCTGAGCTGAAGTCAAACGCTTAACCAACTGAGCCACCCAGGCGCCCCCAGTTAGTACGGATTGTAGAGTCAGCCAAAAGCATTGCACTGGGGGAAGTAGGGCAAAGTGCTTAAGCTAGCTGAGCCTCAGTTTTTCTCTCAGGAAAATGGGGATACTAACCCCTGCTTCATAAACTAACAATGTAAGTAAGGTACCTGGGATGTTAGAAATGCTCAAAAAAGGCTAGTTTCCTTTGCTCATAGCCAAACCGATTATTTGAGAGCAGCACCATGGGGTGATACACATGGTCCTTGCTTTAGGAATGAAGGAGAAGGATATGGCAGGATGCGAGAGCTCCAGGTTAATGGTTTTGATTTTATTAATGAAATAAAAGTCAAGATCAAGAGCAAAAAGAAGGTGGAAATGGATGGGAGAAATAAGAGGAAAAGGTGTAAATTAGGTGTTCTGAAGATTGATTGCAGTTACAAGAGCCCTTTTGAGGTGCATGATTATGAAATTACAGTGACGCCAGCTGAGCGATTCTCTAGCACAGCCCAAGTCCCGTGTGCACACGCAGAACGAGTGGATGGACGGGCTTATCTGAGACTGGACTTCTTGCAAGGCAAGTATGGTGAAGGGAGAGAGGCAGGGAAACGGAAAATATTTTCGAGGCATTGATCATAGTGGTAAACATGGAATCTAAGTCAAGAGGGGGAAAAGAACAGTAAGAGACGGCCCTGAGAGCGGAATAGAGTAGCATGGGTATTTATTCTACCTCCAGTATAAATCATGTTACCTTCCCCTGCATAAGGCAGAAGTAGTTAAGACCAATTTTGTTTTGGAATGATAATTATTTACCTCTGTCACACCAGCAAACTGAATCCAGAAGTTTATTACAGAAGCAAGGACAGTTTATTCTAAGAACACACGAGTACGTAAATATCACATCAAAAGATGAAAGGAGAATAATTCAATGCTCACATCATTAGATACGGTATCAGTTATCTATTGCTGTGGGACAAACCACCTCCAAAGATTTGGGGCATAAAACAACCATTTTATTACACTCATAAATTCTGAGGGTCAGTAATCTAACAGAGCACAGCAGGGGCCATTTATCTCTGCTCCACAGGGTCCAGAACCTCACTGGGGAGACTCAAGGCCTGGGATGCCTTGATGACTGAGAGACAGAATCATCTGGAGGTGTCATCACGTGCTTGTTTTGCACTTGATGCTGGACTGTCAGGTGGAAAATTTATACATGGCCTCTCCAGTTGCTTTCTCCATGGGTCAATCTGAGCTTTCTCATAAGCATGGCTGATGGGATCCCAAAGTGAGCATCCCAAGAACAGAAGGTAGAAGTGCATGGCATTTTTATGATCCAGCCTTGGAAGTAACATACTATCACTTCTGCCATACTCTGTCCAGGCGGTCACAAAGATACTCCCGGTTTCAAGGAGAGAAAGTATAAACCCCACAATTCAGTGAAAAACATGTGAAGCGTGAGCGATAGTGATGATGTTGCAGCATCTTAAAAAGTATATCATCTGGCACACGTACTAAAAACTTGTTTGATAAAGTTCAGCCGTCCTTGCCTTTTTAAAGCTCTAAGAAGAAAGAAATGGGTATGCATTAAAAGCAGGGCTCAAGAGAGAGATTTGCACAACCATGCTCTTAGGGGTATTATTCACAACAGCCAAGGGGTGGAAGGAACCCAAGTGTCTATTGACAGATGAATGAATAAACAATGAGTGAATAAACATAGAGTGGAAGATTCAGCCTTAAAAAGGAGGGAAATTCTGACATACACTATAACATGGGGATGACACTTAAGGACATTATGCTAAGTAAAACAAGACAGTCACAAAAAGACAAATACTGTGTGATTCCACTTATATGAGGTATCTAGAGAAGTCAGATTCATAGAAACAGAAAGTAGAATGGTGGTTGCCAGGGGCCGGGGGAAGGGGGAAATGGGGAGTTAACAGTACAGAGTTTCAGTTTTGCAAGATGAAGAGTTTTTGGAGATTTGTTGCACAATAACGTGAATATACTTAACAGTGTTGAACTGTACACTTAAAAATGGTAAATGGTAAGTTATATGTTATGTGTATTTTTTCAATGTTTATTTATTTAATTTTGAGGGAGAGAGCGGGAGCGAGGGAGGGGCAGAGAGAGGCAGACAGAAAATCCCAAGCAGGTTCACAAACCCTGAGATCATGACCTGAGCTGAAATCAAGAGTTGGACACTTCACCAACTGAGTCACGCAAGTGCCCCTGTTAAATGTATTTAATCACAATTAAGAAAAAAAAAAAATAAGAAGAAAAAAGGAAAATAAGGAAACATGCTAACATAAGGAATACTGTGGCCAATATTGCAAATTGGCATGCTCTCTAGAATGAATGCACAGATGGAAGCTAAAAGACTCCCAGACTCTTTGTGGCCAGGGTTCAAGATGTGCTTTGGGTCCCACCAAACAGGAGCATGCACGTGAGACTTCGATTTGGAACTGAGTCATCTGTGGAGAGGCCGTGCACAAAGCATCTGTGCTGTTGGTGTAGACCATGGCAGAGGTGGTCTAGTCCTGGAGCCAGCTGCCGTAGCAGCAGCTTATTAATTTGGCAGATGACTTCTTGATTCAGCAGCTCTCAGCATCAGCGGTGGCAGCCTTCCCAACTGTGGTCAAGGCAGAGTGGAGAGCGGGTATGGGGTCCAGGAGCTCCTCCCACATTTATGGAAAGGCTGAAGGCAAAATTGTCAAGGTTTGCAGAAAGAAGGATTGTAAACATAGAGAATCAAAGACGCTGTATTTTTTTTAAAAAAATTTTTTTAATGTTTATTTTTCAGACAGAGAGAGAGAGAGAGAGGAGCGTGAGTTGGGGAGGGGCAGAGAGAGAGAGGGAGACACAGAATCCAAAGCGGGCTCCAGACTCTGAGCTGTCAGCACAGAGCCCGATGTGGAGCTCGAACTCACGAACTGTGAGATCATGACCTGAGCCGAAGTCGGATGCCCAGCCTACTGAGCCACCCAGAGACACTGTATTTTAAAAAGAAAACTATTGGAACGAATGAAAACCTTCATAAGGTGGCCAGATTTAAGACAACTATATGTAAAAAACAATGCTTTTTCTTTGGCCTAACAAGGGTCAGGTAGCCATGTAATCTTAAAATTCTATTCCGAGTGACAACAAAAGTTAACAAGAACCAGAAATAAACTTACAAGAAATGTGTTAGACCTAATAGGCACACAGATTCTACCTTAAGCTCTTCTCCTTCTGTTTCACCTACAGAATATGTCCCATAATCTCCTAACTAAAATCAGTAAACAACTGAAAGGAATATTACAACAAAATATTTCATGAGAACTGGTCCCATTGGTCTCAGTAATAAGAAAATCTGTTCTTGCCTGACCAACTGAGCAAATTGAAATTCAATTCATCTTTAGCTGTTGGTGTTGTTTTCCATCCCAAGGTTTTGTTGTTTGTGTTTGAACTTCTACGCTAGAGTTAAGAAAACAAAACTATCCACCCCATAAACCAAGGCAAATTTTTTCATTTTTAGGCAGAGGAGGTTAAGAGGAAATCGATTCTGAAGCAGCAATGCTTCTGCCTCAGGGAGAGAAACTTTTAATATAATCCTTATGACTCTGTGTTTCTGGCATTCTCTTCATAAACCATGCATGTATAAGTAATTTTCAAAGATTTGGGGAAATTAGCTGTTGCACAAGGGATGATGGGATGTGTTATGTTTTGTATTTGTTTTCTTTCTCTCTCTCTGCCTCTGTTTTTTTTTTTTTTAGAATTGCTGATAGTTTATTGGCCCAAAAATGAAGAGATTGTCTCTGTCAGAAGCAGTCAAAGAAGAAGACGAAATTTCAATGCTTTAGCTGTATTTATCATGATGAAAATCTGCTTAAGGAACATAATCAAAATTAGGGTAAACTGCAATCTCTTTACTGAGACATTTAGAGCCGTATCAATTTCTGTGCATATCACATGAAAGAAATCAGTTTAAAAAATTGTATATGTATTTCTATAATCAATGAATTTGAGTGTTTATGCGGATGCATCATGATTCAAAATACCGATTGATATCCTGTAAAACAATATTTATATTCAAACACGTGAGTTGGGTCTGCTGGGGAGACCCAACTGAGATGAAGTTAAGAGTGTGAAAGGCTTACTGAGAAGGAACATCTGTGAAGGGAGAAAGGAGGAAGCAGGGCTGGGCAGAGGAGCCAGCAGACCACAGCACCGATCTGCCAATGACTCCACCATCCCAGCAGGGAGTTCCAGAGCAAAGATTGCTAAGTACAGGAGTCCTGCCTTGGGTGGACATGGCCAGGCTTTTGTTCCACCACCTTGCTGAGTCACTGATGGGGGCCCACCTCAAGAAGAGCATGGCCTTGACTCAAAAGCTGAAGGAGACTTGAAGGAGTTAACAGCTGGAGGCTGTCAGCCAACTGCACAGTCCTTGCAGTTGGGCAACGAGTCTTTTCTTAAAGGGACATCTGGGCTACGTGGCATCTCCATGTCTGCCGCAAGTTAGATCAGTGTTACATACAAAACAAATTATGTGCCATTTCTTTACAATTTCTTTTTTTTTTAATATATGAAATGTATTGCCAAATTGGTTTCCATACAACACCCAGTTCTCATCCCAAAAGATGCCCTCTTCAATGCCCATCACCTACCCTCCCCTCCCTCCCACCCCCATCAACCCTCAGTACAATTTCTTATTTAAAAAAAAAAAATGATGAGGCTGTAAAACTTATAAACACCAGCTGTTCTAAGAAATGACAACTGAGGGGCGCCTGGGTGGCTCAGTCGGTTAAACGTCCGACTTCGGCTCAGGTCATGATCTCGCAGTCTGTGAGTTTGAGCCCCGCGTCAGGCTCTGTGCTGATGGCTCAGAGCCTGGAGCCTGCTTTGGATTCTGTGTCTCCCTTTCACTCTGACCCTCCCCTATTCATGCTCTGTCTCTCTCTGTCTCAAAAATAAATAAACATTAAAAAAAACTTAAAAAAAAAAAAAAAAGAAATGACAACTGACCAATTGGCCTGACCAGTTCTATCATTTGTTTATATACTTGTAAAAAACAGCCCTTTTGTAGGTCATGTATGTTTAGCGAATACAGCCAGTGTGACTCCACTAGTCTGGCAGATCATCTTAGCTCTCAATGGGGTAACAGCCTTGACAGCAGGGGCACCTGACTGGCTCAGTTGGAAGAGCATGGGACTCTTGATCTTGGGGCTGTGAATCCGAACCACAGGTTGGGGGTAGAATTTACTTTTAAAAAAAGAAAAAAAAAAAAAGAATTGGGGCAGCTGGGTGGCTCAGTTGGTTAAGCGTCTGACTATTGGTCTTGGTTCGGGTCATGATCTCACGGTTTTGGGGATCGAGTCCCGCATCAGTCTGTGCACTGACAGTGTGGAACCTGCTTGGGATTCTCTCTCTCTCTCTCCCCCCCCCTCTCTCTCTCTCTCTCTCTGTCCCTCTCCCACTTGTGCTTTCTATCTCTCTCTCTCTCTCTCTCTGTCTCAAAACAAGTAAACTTAAAAAATAAAAATAAAAATAAAAGATTGACAGCAGATTTATTGTGGAATAAATTTATCTGCTGTAATTAATTTACATGCTTTACAGAATGAACACAGAATAAGACAATAGTATAAAAAATGATCATTTGTTCTATATAGCTCAGAAGGTATTTCCACTTCAAGGCATGACATATGACTTCAAAGAAACTAAAAATACTGCTTTAAAGTCCTTATAGGTACTAATATAATAGAAAGAGCACTATTAGGTAACTAAAATATACTCTCTTGGCTTATTATTACTGCACCACTCCTAATGTGCACCCTAAAATCCATTATGAACATTAAATAATCAGCCCTCTAATTTGTCAATATTTATCAAAATTGCAAATGTACTTTCTATTGACCCACAAATCCCTTCAGGGAATTTATCCTCAGATATACTTGAATATAAGCAAAATAACTTTACTCATTGCAGCACTGTTTGTAATCAAAGATTAGGAAAAAATCAAATTCTCTCCAAAGGGGACAAATAAAATAAATTATTGTATGTCTATGTAATAGAATTCTATGTAACTATGTAAACATGAGAATGCTCTCTATCTATGTATGGATTTGGAGACATTTTTAAGATAAACCATTAAGGGTAGGAAAAATATTTAAAACGGTGTTTGTTACAATTTGTTAATAAAACAAGAAAGTAAGAATAAATAGCTTCAGACCTGATAAATGAGTTTAGAATATTGCAAGATAAAATATAAATATACAAAAATGCATTTCTATATTCTACCAATACACAAACCGATAATGATATTAAGAAAACAACTACTTACAATAAGATCAAAAAGAATAAAAGAGAAATTAGAAATATATTTAACAAAAGAAGCGCAAAACTTATACTATGAAAATTACAAACCATGATTGAAAGAAATTAAATAAGATTTATACAAGTGGGAAGACATCTCATGTTCAAAAGTTAATATTGTTAAGATGGCAATATTCAGTGCAATCCCCATCAAAATCCAAGCTTCCTTTTTTTGTAGAAATTGGCATGCTGATCATAAAATGCATATAGAATTGCAAGGAACCAAGAATAGCCAAAACAGTCTTGGAAAAGAATGACAGAGTTAAGGACTCACAATTCCTTACTTCAAAATTTACTACAAAATACAGTAACCAAGACAGGGTAGAATCAGCATAAGGATAAACATATGGATCAATGGAATAGAATTCAGAGTCCATAAATAAACCCTGACATTTATGACCAATTAATTTTCAATAATGATCTCTTCCTCAAAAAATTAAAAATAGAGGTACCCTATGACCTAGCAATTGCACTACTAGGTATTTATCCAAAGAGTACAAAAATGCTGATTCAAAGGAGCATATGCACTCCAGTGTTTATAGCAACACTATCAACAATAGCCAAACTATGGAAATAGTCGAAATGTACATCGACTGACAAATGGATAAAGAAGATGTGGTGTGTGTGTGTGTGTGTGTGTGTGTGTGTATATATACATATATATATGTGTGTATATATATATATATATATATATATATATATACACACACATATATATAATGGAATAGTACTCAGTGATCAAAAAGAATGAAATCTTGCCATTTGTACCAATGTGGATGAAACTAAAATGTATTATGTTAAGTGAAATAAGTCAGGCAGAAAAAGATAAATATCATATGATTTCACTCATATGTGGAATTTAAGAAACAAAACAGATGAACAGAAGGGAAGGCAAGGAAAAATAAGATAACAGAGACAGAGACCAACCATAAGAGACTCTTAAATACAAAGAACAAACTGAAGGTTGCTGGAGGGGTGTTGGGGAGGGGGCTAAATGGGTGATGAGCATCAAGGAGAGCACTTGTTGGGATGAGCACTGGGTGTCATATGTAAGTGATGATTCATAAAATTCTACTCCTGAAACCACTATTACACTATATGTTAACGAACTTGGATTTAAATAAAATTTTTAAGAGAGAGCCAAAGCAAAAGAGACTGTTAAAAACTGAGAACAAACTGAGGGTTGATGGGGGGTGGGAGGGAGGAGAGGGTGGGTGATGGGTATTGAGGAGGGCACCTTTTGGGATGAGCACTGGGTGTTGTATGGAAACCAATTTGACAATAAATTTCATATAATAAAAAAAAAAAAAATAAATAAATTTAAAATAAATAAATAAATAAATAAAATTTTTAAAAAATAGTGATCTCAAGACAATTCAATAAGAAAATAATAGTTTTTTCAATAAATGGTGTTGGGGCAACTGCATATCCATCTGCAAAAGAATGAAATTGGACTCCTTCACACCATACACAAAAATTAACCCCAAATGGATCATAGACCTAAATGTAAAAGCTGAAGTCACAAAACTCTTAGGTGAAAGCATGGAGATAGCTCTTCATGATGACAGGTTAAGCACATCCTTCTTAAAATGACACCAAACACACAGTAAACACAACAATAGATAAGTTAGACTTAAATGAAAAACTTTGGTTCTTCAAAGGACCAATAGAAAAATAAAAAGACAACCCAAAGAATCAGAGAAAATACTTGTAAATCATGTATCTGGTAATGGACTTGTATCCAGAATTTACAGAGAACACGTACAATTCAATAAGAAAAAGACAAATAGGCCAATTAAAGAATGAGCAGAGGATCTGACTAGACATTTCTCCAGAGAAGATATACACATGGCCATTAAGTACATGAAAAGATACTCAGTGTCATTAGCCACCAGGGAAATGAAAATCAAAACCACAACAACATACTGCTTCATACCTACCTAGGGTGGCTATAATAATAAAAAAAAAAAAAACAGACAGTAAAAAGTGTTGGTACGGATATGGAGAAATCATGACCCTCATACTTTGCTGGTTGAAATGTAAAATGATGCAACTACTTTGAAAAATGTTGTGGCAGTTCTTCAAAAGATTAAACATGGGGTTACCATGTGCCACAGCAATTCCACTCCCACTTACATACCCAGGAGAAATGGAGACATACGTCTACCTAAAAACTTGTATGTAAATGTTCATAGCAGCATTATTCACTACCCAAGAAGTGGAAATAACCCAAATTTAATCAACTGATGAATGGATAAACAAAATGTGGTATATCCATATAATAGAATATTATTTGACAATAACAACTAATGAAATACATGCCATAACATCAAGAAAGCTGGAAGACATTTTGCTAAGTAAAAAAAGCCAGTCACAAGACCACATATCATATGTTCCATTTATCTCTCTGGAATAGGTAAATCTATGAAGACTGGAGGTATGTTAGTGGTTGCCTGAAACAGGTGGAGGTTGGGAGAAATGCAGAATGACTCTAATGGATATGAAGTTTTGCGGGGAGGTGATGACAAATTCCAAAATTGATCATGGTGGTGGTTGTAGAACTCTGTGAATATACTGAAAACCATTGATTTGAACACTTTAAATGATCGAATTGTACAGTATGTGAGTTACATGTCAATAAAGCTGTTTTTTAGAGGCACCTGGGTGGCTCAGTTGGTTAAGTGTCTGACTCTTGATTTCAGTCAGGTCATGCTCTCGGGGTTCGTGAGATGAGCCAGGCATCAGGCTCTGAGCTGACAGCATGGAGCCTGCTTGGGATTCTCTCTCTCCCTCTTTCTCTGCCCCTCCCCTGCTTGTGCTCAATTTCTCTCTCAAAATAAATAAATAAATAAACATTTTTAAAATTAAAAATATAAAGCTGTTTTTAAAAATAAGATATATTTGTACATGTTACTAATTAAATACAAGGGCTAAAAATAACTTTACATTGGAGAAACATCGCTGACTCCACCTTTACCAAGTAACCAAAGTTAGCATCACCAATGTTGGAAGAAACTGCCATGTTATGCCCCCTGATGTGACACACTCGGAAGGACACATCATTTATGTACTGTTCCTGCCAAAAAGGCAAAATCTAAATCTTATCATGGGAGAACCGCAAACAAACCCACACTGAGGAACATTATGAAACAAAATGGCCTGTCCCCTTAATGTCTACACCATGAAAGGCAAAGAAAGACTGGGGGACTGTTCCAGATAGAAAAGGAGACTGAGGAGACATGAAATCTAAATGCACTATCTATGATCCTGACCAAGAAAAGAAGTCTCTGTAGAGAACATTGTTGGGACAAGTGATGAAATGTGAAAAAGGTCTGGAGGTTAAAGCGTAGTATTGTATCGATGTTAGCTTTCTGAATTTAATAATTTTACTATGGTTATGTAAGTGAAAACCTTGTTCTTCGGAAATGCACACTGACCCTCTGAAATGTTCGGGGTAAAGGGAATGATGTGTGCAAACTGCACACGAGTAATTCTGAAGAAATACTATACACACATATGTGTATGTATGTATGTATGTACGTATGTATAGAGAGACAAGGACAGAGACAATAAATGATTTGGCAAATGTGTTACTATGTTAAAAATTGGTGAATCCACATGAAACATATATGGGAATCCTTGCACTGTTTTCGAAACTTTTCTGTGAAAGGTTATCAAAAAAAACTTTTTCTTCAAAAGAAAGTTTCTGAAACTATTTGGAAACTTTTTTGTTAAAAAATCTATATTTGTGCTTGCTTGTGTTTGCATGGAGAATCTCTGGCACAATAAATATTAATGAAAACTGTTACCTGTTAGAGAATAGGGGAGAAAGACGCACTGTAGCTTGTGGCCAGGGTGAAAAAGACGCTTTTTGAATCGTGTGAATATATTACTTATTTGGAACTTAAAATGCCAAATGATTTTAAAACATAACCTTTGAGTATCTTTCAATTACATATCATGGTTCATCATATTCAGATATCAAACTCCCTGTACAGCAGGTGCTTGGCTGATGGGGTTCCTCTGGACATAAATTATACAAGTTGTTACAATAGATATTAAGTAATTTGCCTAAGGCAACAAAGAGCAATAAAGGACTGAGTTGGTTAACCTGAGTAGCTCTTATCTCTCCTCCGTTGCTCCTCTAACCATTATTACCTGAGACTGAGAAGCTTTGGAGATGTTAGCCTTTTGTTGATGGCGAGAGGAGAAAAAAACTGGCAGTCAGTAAAGATGCTTCATAATGGTTTGTATTTATGATTTTTTAATGATTTATTTATTTGTTTGTTTGTTTGTTTGTTTAGAGCAAGAGCGAGTTGGGGAGAGGCAAAGAGAGAATCCCAGACAGGCTCCTCGATATCAGTGCAGAGCCGAATGCGGGGCTCAGTCTCACAAACTGTGAGATCATGACCTGAGCCAAAATCAAAAGTCAGATGCTTAACCGACAGAGGCACCCAGGTGCCCCTGGTTTGTCTTTAAACTGCTGCTTACTTGTGCTTACTTCTAGCCCCTTCCAACTCTGATCTATACTCATGAGCAGGTAGTTTTTATTTCGTAAGTGCGTTTCTGAGTCTGTCACCAACCTGTTCAGAATTGTCTATTATTTCGCTTTGCTCTCTCTATATTGGTCCTTTGTGGCCTTCATGCCTCCTTGGCGTGTAGCATGTATTTATAACATATCATACATACAAAAATGTGTGTAAATTTTTAAACAATAAGACAAATATCTGCGTATATATACTACTCAGGTTAGAAATAGAACTTTACATGGGGTGGCTGGGTGGCTCAGTGGGTTAGGTGTCCGACTTAAGCTTGGGTCACGATCTCAGGGTTCATGAATTCGAGCCCCGTACTGAGCTCTGTGCTGACAGCTCAGAGCCTGGAGCCTGCTTCAGATTCTGTGTCTCCCTCTCTCTCTGCCCCTCCCCTGCCCTTGCTCTGTGTCTCTGTCTCTCAAAAATAAATAAATATTTTTTAAAATTTGAAAAAAAGAAAGAGAATATTACCAGTTTCTCAATAGGTCCTTGTATAAAACCTTCCCAATTACAAACGCTGTTCTATACTCTTTTTTCCTACAATTAACAATATATCTTAAAGTCTCTTCATATCTGTACATCTCTCATAACTGCCTTTATGAATTAGGTATTAATTTAATATTGTGCTATAATTTTGCACTTGTGTATGTATCCATAAAAATATTAGTTTTCTAATATCGCTTAACATATTACCCTGAAACTTAGTGGTTTAAAACAACATATATTTATTATCTCACAGTTTTTGAGAATCAAGAATTTAGAAATGGATTATTTGAGTGGCTCTGGCTCAGAATCTCTGAAAATTTGCCGTCAAAATATTAAACAGGTTCCAGTTACCTGAAGGCCTTACTGGGGTGAGGGATCAGTTTCCAAGATGGTTCATTCATGTGCTGATGGTAGGAGGCCACAGTTTCTTGCAGTGTGGGCTCCTCCATAGGGTTTCTTGATTTTGCTTCCATAACATGGCTACTCCTAGAATGAGAAATTTGAGAGAGAGAGAGAGACAGACTGAAGTCCCAATGTTGTTTAAGACTTCGCCTCAGAAGCCGCACATACAATTTCTTCTAAGTCCTATCTTACAGACTGACTATTGAATACGATTGTCTGGCAGTGTGGGAGTGGTGTCTATACCAGGGCAGGAATAGCAGGGGGTAAGGCTCATTGGGCCATCATGCAGGTTGGGTATCACAAAAAATAATACACAACTCACTTCTACTTATTTTTTGCATTTTATATAATGAATCATAGAGTGGGTAGATTTCTCTCTTTCCCAGTGTTCCCCCCGCCCTCCTCTTTGGAGGTTCACAAGGCACATTTCTATATTATCAGTGTTCTTTTTTTTTTTTTAATTATTTTTTTAACGTTTATTTATTTTTGAGACAGAGAGAGACAGAGCATGAACGGGGGAGGGGCAGAGAGAGGGAGACACAGAATCTGAAACAGGCTCCAGGCTCTGAGCTGTCAGCACAGAGCCCGATGCGGAGCTCGAACTCACGGACTGTGAGATCATGACCTGAGCCAAAGTCGGCCGCTTAACCGACTGAGCCACCCAGGCGCCCCTCAGTGTTCTTTTTTTAAAGGTTCATCTATGTTGATGCACGCCTTAGTTTGTTGGGATTGTTATGACAAAATACCATACATGGTGGCTTTCAAACAACAGAAATTTATTTCTCACAGTTCTAGAGACGGGGAAGTCAAATATCAAGGTGCCAACAGGTGAGAGCCTGCTTCCAGTTCATAGATAACTGTCTTCTCTCTCCTTCTCACATGGTGGAAACGGTGAGGGACCTCTCTGGGGTCTCTTTTATTTTAGCACTAATCCTATACATGAAGGTTCCACCCTCATGATCTACTCACTTCCCCCAAATCCCACCTCCAAATACCATCACAATGGAGATTAAGATTCAACATACAAATTTTGAAGAGAACATAAACATTCAGTCTATAGGAATGTTGTATGGCTATAGTTCATTCATTTTCACAGATGTCTAGTATTCCACAATTTGTTTACCCATTCTACTGTTTACACTCTTACAGTTAAGTGAGGAGTTTTCTCTGGAATATATATACTATGGGAATATATCTATAGTAGTTTATGTAGGACATGCCTATGTTCACCTTTTAAGAAACAGTTATCTAAAGTTGTGTATTTGTTTATTTTCACATAGTCGTGGATGAGAATTTCAATTGCTTTACATCTTGCCAAAGCTTAGTATTCTGCAACGTTAAAATTTTTGCCAATTCAATGGCTATGACATAGTATTTCACCGTGGTTTTAACTTGACATTTCCTGATTGGTAATGAGGTGAACATGTAGCCATGGTTAGTTCCTTTAAAGGAAACTACATGTTCTGAATACTAATTCTTTTTTGGTTATGTGAGTTGCAACTACTCTCCCCTACTTAACTTAGGCTTGTCCTTTCACTTTTTTTAAAAAAGTAAACTGAACGCCCAATATGGGGCTCACACTCATGACCGGACTCGGAGATCAAGAGTCATACTCTCTACCAACTGAGCCAGCCAGGCAGCCCTTGTCCTTTCACTTTTTAATGTTATGTTTTGATTTACAGAAGTTCTTAATTTTAATGAAGTCAAATTTATCAAATCTTAAATTGATGGTTTGTGTTTTTGTGTCTTATTTAAGAAATCTTTTCCTAGGGGTGCCTGGGTGGCGCAGTCGGTTAAGCGTCCGACTTCAGCCAGGTCACGATCTCGCCGTCTGTGAGTTCGAGCCCCGTGTCGGGCTCTGGGCTGATGGCTCAGAGCCTGGAGCCTGTTTCCGATTCTGTGTCTCCCTCTCTCTCTGCCCCTCCCCCGTTCATGCTCTGTCTCTCTCTGTCCCAAAAATAAATAAACGTTGAAAACAAAATTAAAAAAAAAAAAAAAGAAATCTTTTCCTATGATGAGCTTATGAAGATATTCCATATTTCCTTCTCACAATTTTATAGTTTTGTTTTTTATGTTTAAAAAGTTTCATCCACGTGGGATTGTTTTGGTGCCGGGTGTGAGTTGGGGGTAGAACTTCATTTTTTCTATATGTATTTGTCAATTGCCCATATTTCATTTATTGAACAGTAATATCCCTTCCCCAATCATCTGCAATGGTTGCTGTGTCATAAATCAAGTTTCTATATATATTTGGCCCTTTATTGATCCATTGGTTTGTTGTCTGTTCCTGTGCTGACACCACATAGTTTTAATTACTCTAGCTGTGTAATAAGTCTTCATACCTGGTATGTTTTCTTACCTTTTGTTTGATAGAAGAACTAGGGTTTGGTTTTGTTTTGTTTTTTTGTTTTTGTTTTTTTGTTTTTTTTTTTTTTGTTATTCCATATACATTTTAGAATCAGTTAACCAAGTTTCATGGCAAACTCTGTTGGGAATTTGATTGAAGTTGCATGGGACTGGGATGCAATCGGTTTGAGGTGCCACTATAACTTGAATCAACTGTAAAGAGATTTTTGTAAAACAACTCGACTGTGGAAATCTTTCAAAAACAAGTGCCAGGAACAGTCCCATAGATCTTAGAGACCTTTCGACCATTTCTTCTAATTGTACCTACCTTGCTCCCCACCATCTTTGCAAGAGAGAGAGAGGGAGAGGGAGAGAGAGAGATGGAAACGGAGGAAATCCAAGTTGTAACTAAAGGTGATAAAAGGTGGGTATCCAGGAGTTTTATCAGCCACTATTTTCTCTGCTGTATTTTCTAAGGACATACTATTTGGAGAAGTGGAATTGAAAGTAAAGGCTGGGAAGAAAGGGGGAGTTGAAGCATAAAGGGAGGATATGCTCCTGAAACTGCTGTTTCTTATGCCTAGTGGGTTCTAAAGTTTGGGGAGGAAGAGTCCTGAATGGGGGCTAGGAAAGACTTCAGAGAAAAGGTGGCATTTGCGCTGGAACAACAGCGTGGAAAAGAGTTCCTTGGTGGGTGCCTATATGGGAGATGGGGTGAAGCTGTGACAGGAGGGACTGAAAAAAAAAAAACGGTTATGGACACGCCAGGCGGACGGAGCAGCATAGGCAGGAAACAGAAAAGGATGGGTTAATAGGAGGCAACAGTCGTTCACTTTAAGTGAGATAGAGCTGGAAAGATAAGGAATAGCCTGATTGTGCAAGGTCCTGAATACAGAGCTAAGGACTTCAGACTTTATCCTGGGAGGGCAGTGAAGGCTCCTGAACAGGAGAGTAACCGGACCTGAAATTTGCTTCGGGAAGACAATTGTGGCCACAGCGAGGAAGGGAACCCTGTGGCTGCGTCCGGAGGCGGAGCAGGGCAAAGAGCACTGCCGCCTGCAGGGGGCGCGCCGCTGGACCCGACACCCTCCCCGCCCCCTGCCCCGCTGCCCTGATCCCGTCGCGACACTCTCGGAACTCGGCTAGCACGCCTGGACGCGTCCCACTCGGGCCTCGGCTGGTTCGTCTGGACGCGCCCCCGTGCGTCACGTCCGCTCTGGCACTAGGCTTGTTAGCGCCGAGGAGGGGCGCGAAGGGAGCTTTTGCGCCTGCGCCGCCGGCAGCCACTGTCGGCGGTTAACGCTGAGGGCCCCGGGAGTTTTCACGTCTCCACTAGCGCGTTTTTGAGTCCGCCACGGTTGTCTATAATGGCTGCACGCCCGTAGGTGTTTTGTGCCAAGAGATACAACCAAATGGCACAGAGGGGCTCGATTGCTCCCCGACCTTAGCGGTGCCGAGCCCAGGTCTCTCAGCTGAAGAGCGTCGAGCCTCTCCACTGCAATTTTCCTCCAGCTGCTCGGTCTCAGTTTGCGGCCCAAATGTCCAAACTAGTGAAAACCTGTCCCGGCTGCTAAGCATGCCCATGACGGGCTGTAATCCCTGTTTCTTAGGGCTTGTTTACCTCTGCAGTCAAATCAGAGGCTCCCAAGTTGTCAGGGATCTCGGAGGTCAACAAGTCCAGCCTGTTAACCCCGACGTCCCAAGTGAATGAATGTACCGTTTTTATCCGCACAGCCCCGCTTCCTGGGACAACTGTGATTAGCTTGTCTTGAGCATCTATTGTGTACCAAGTAAGGTCCTGGGGATGTAATGATGAAGTAGGTTGATCTCTTGCAGTATATTCTAGTGGCCGTGATGATGCTAGCAAGGGAGTAACCAAGGTTTATGGTAACAACATATAGGTGGGACTTTAGCGTGATCAGTGAAGGCCTCTTGGAGGTGGTGACGTTTCTAACCAGCCAAGTGAACAGTTAGGAGCAGAGTGAGTTTCAGGCTGAGAGAAGAGCAAAGCACCTGCGCAGGAAAGAGGTTGCTGTTTTCTAGGAATAGACAGAAGGCCAGTGTGACTGGAGTGTGGTGAGACAAGGTTGAGAATGGTAAGAAAAGGTTGAGAATGTAAACAGCCAAATGCAGGCTTTGTGGGTCTCACCAATTGTGAGATCATGACCTGAGCCTAGATCAATAGTCAGATGCTTAACTGACTGAGCCACCCAGCCACCCCTACATATCATACGATTTTTTCTATATTAATCCTTTGATATCAGATATTTGAAGATGGCTGACATGAGAGTCCCTTTCCTCTGAGACCCCCTTCTCCTACCCTAACTCCACTCAAAGCTATGGTTCCTGTATCTCATCTTACCCAGAGGGTGTATAGATGATTTTCAAAATGCCATTCTAAATACTTTGAAAGTGTGAAGGATATTAAAATGTAAACCATGTGTGTACATTTTAAAAGGGAAGGACCTAAGACTTTTATTATGAGATTTGTAAAGAGATCTTATAGAGATTAAGAACCACTGCTTAAACATTTTTCATCCACGTGATCCTGGTTATTGTTCTCTGAAATAGCTGAACAATATCAGCTTCAACCAAGGCTAATTCTCTAAGCTGTCTCCTCATCTGTTAAATGAAAAAAATAGGATTCTATGACTATTAAATGAGATTATGCTCAAAAAGTGCTTAATGGTAAACCATGAGGGCCAGCTGCACCGTACCACTGAGATGAACAACTTGTAGATAATGCTCATTTAGCACTCCTCAAACATTCACTGTCTATTCTGTGTAGAGCCCTTAGTGGAAAAGATCTGCCTTCCAGGAGTTTGCTATCTATTTGAAAGAGCCTGGAGAGATTACAAAACAGATAAACTAAATGCCCTGAGAGGGACATAAGTAAGGTGCTCAGGGATCTGGGAGCTGCAAGAGAGGTCTCAATTTCCACTGAGGTAAGTGGTTATTGGAGATCAAATTTAAGTGGGCTTGAGAGATGAACATACTGAATTTGAAACGCACACACAAAATCTATACTGCAGGTATGCATTTTATTCTTGGTGATGTGGAAAGACTAATCGGAAACACTGGAATCGTTTCTATTACCGGACAAATATTGAGCAGTAGGTTTCGTTAGAAAGGCACCTATCTTTTGTCCAGTCTGTTTACTATACATTGCATGCTCTGGGCAGTTCTTATCTTCGTGTTCAGGAACAAAGTACACACATACACGCCCCTTTCCGAAACTAAAGGCCCAGAGACGCCAAAAGAGAGGTGGGATTCCTCGCGGCCCAACCACACAATGGGGCCGCTTCCCCGTAGCTCGCACCCCACCCGGAAGGCCCGGGTTCGACTTCTTGGGGCCCTTTCGCTCCTCCCCTGCAGTCCTCCGGGGCGCCCTTCCTCGCTCGCGCTTCCCTCCTCCTTGGCTGGGGAGCAGGAAAACCCGGAGCGAACCGGCCCTGCTCGGCAGCGCATGCTCAGTAGCCAGCAGGTTCAGTTCGCTAGTAGGAAGCTCGAGCGCTACACCGGCGTCGGCGGCGGCCGCGGCGGCACCTCCGGGCAGCCAGATCCTCCAGCGACGACCTCGGGCCTTTCCCCTCCCCCGCTACCCCCCGGCCCCGCTCCGCCTCGGGCCGCTGGCGTTTCGGGGTCGCCGCTGCGTGGAGCGGGCTCCGCGGCCGGAGCGTCCCTCCGCACGCCCTCCCCCAGCCGCCGGCTCCGCCGCGGGGCCAGGCCGGGCTCGGGAGCGTAGCCCCGGCGGGCGGCGGCCGCGGCGGAGGGCAGCCCGGGGCGGCGCCGGCGGGCCGGGAAGGGGTGGGGTGGGGGGCCCGGCCCCGGGGCGGTGGTGCGGGATGCCGCCGCCGCCGCCTCCGGGCTGCGTTCGCTCTCCGCGGCTGGTGCCCGTGTCGGGTGGGTGGCCGGGCGCGAGCCTCGCCCCTCAGCCCCCTCTCCAGGGCTAGCCCGGCCGCGCGGCGCCCCGAGGGGGCCGGGCCGTCCGGTGGGGCCGCGGCCCTGTTCGGTGCTGCGAGCTCGCCCTCTCGCGGCTCCCCGGCCCGGTCGCCGCCGCCGCCCCTCTCCCCGCCCAGAGGCGCCCCGGGGGCACCATGCAGGCGCAGCAGCTGCCGTACGAGTTTTTCAGCGAGGAGAACGCACCCAAGTGGCGGGGGCTGCTGGTGCCGGCGCTGAAAAAGGTGAGGAGCGCGCGGGACCCCCGCTTCCCGGCTTGCAGCCCCCGCTAGGGCGCGGGGCCGGGGCTGTGGAAGGGCTGGGGAGGCGGGGCACGCGCAAGGCCGTCTTTCTTCCCGGTCTCGCCGCCTCCCAGAAAGGACCGCGCACGCTGAGAGGTTCCCCCACACTCGCTGGCTCCGTGTTGACATTCACCCGGTGTGTGGGAAGGCCGCGGCAAGCCAGGCAGAGTTTGTCCGAATAAAACAGCCTCCCGAGAGGTTAATGTCCTGTCCCTGATTCCGAGACGAGAGTTGGAGGAGGCTCAGTTTTCAGTGGAGGTCACAGCAGGCCACTTTTCCGCCTTCTCGGTCTTACCCTGGAGCTGCTGTCAGCCTCCGGTTTTAGGTGTCCAGTATGCTGGTTTTAGTGGGCTCAAGAATGCTCTAGCCATAATGCTTGCTCCAAGTAATTGCAGAGCTCGCTTGCCAGCGGGAACACGGCCTGCTTTGCTCGCCCTCTGTAATCGCTCTTCATTCCCCTGAATTCCCCCACTCCCCCGATTCACAGGGGCGGATGCACATGCCACTTTTGTTGTTGTTGTTGTTTAGAGTCTTGGTACTATCTTTCGGGCTGTTGGTTGAAATTTTTAACCTTTCTCTGTGTCTTCAGCTTTGCCACCTTGTTATCTGAAGTTGTATGCTCCATGATCTTTGCTTTTAAATGTTTTAGTAGTATTAGGAAATGTTGCTACATTTTAAAAGGTTCTAAAGCAACATTGTGAGTTAGTAAATACATTACAACACTAGAAACTGTGTTTGAAGATAAAAACAATCCGTATTTTTTGTTTTCCCTTTTACCTTTTTTGTGGAGATTGCTTTAGTCTCCGAGTGTTTCTGAAGTCCAATTTGTTGTTGCTCAAAGAACGTTTTATGTTATTAAAATATATTTTAGCTCCTACTGAGAGTTGAGATTATGGTGTACCTTTTGTTCTGAACATGTATACTTTGAAAAAAACTGTGTCTTAAAAGGTGCTTGATGTTTCCCAAAGGCCAGCAACTTTTACTTTCCCTTTTGCCCTCCTCCCCCTCCTTGGAGACTTAGAGTGGAAACTATTCAGTGTGTTAGCAGAATTTGCTCATTTTTTTTCAGGTGTAAGTTACTGACTTTTTCCCTTAAGTGACATCAAACGTCTCCGTGATACTGTTTTCTAAGAAAACCAAAGAGATGCCATCTTCCTTACATACCTTATTCATTAGAAACTCCATCAGGGCTCTCTTTTTACTTTTGCTTTACCTGCAAGCTTGGCGTCTTAGCTTATAATAGGGGAGTAGGAGGTCTCAGTCGTGTCCGAAGCCTGGTCCTGGCAGAGGTGGGAGTGGAGTGGGGAGGAGACCAAAAAATTGTTGCGAACATACAGAAGAACTCAAAACACCATCAGTTTGGGGCTGTTTTGCTTAAGAGCAAACAACTCCTGTTCCAGGGAACCATCAAGATACTCTATCAGTTGTGAGGGTACTGTGAAGTAGTGGAAAGAGCATTCTAAGAGTTGGCCGACCAGGTCTGACTCTGCCACCCTGGTGCCCCTTGCTGAAATCTGTCTACAGAAGCATTTTGTTTGGCCGGCACCCTGTTGTTTCACTTTTAATGTAATTAGTTGCCACTATTTAAAAGTGGGAGATGTTCAAATCCGAATTTTCAGCTTTTCTTGAAGAATAGGAGGGCCTTTCCCCATTGGGCAAGACAATAAACTGCTGGAGCTGAGTAAATGGCTTCCTTCTTTAGACTGGACATGTATCTCCCATTTGCCAAGGTCCCCTCAGTCCTCTTTGCTTATTTGCAAAAACAGCCTTAACCATATGCAGAGATCCCCTTGCAGGACACAGGTGATGGGAGGAGGTGGGAGCATACACAATCCAGCCGATAGGTTCTTCTAATTCTTATTTAAGATAGCCACTGGTGATGATTCTGTGCCACCTAAGATGAGGTTGAGAATACAATTTCATATCTGGATGTACTCTTGGGAGCTCAGCATTTGCACCTGCCTGCTCTCCTTATCTTGAACTCTTCCTTTAGACTTAATGCACTATTGCAGATGTGCCCAACTTGAGCTCTTTTACCTGAGGCTCTGTTGTCATGTTATTCTCTTCCCCTGGACTGCCCTTTGCCTGGCCTAACACTACTCCTCCTTCTGGACTCACTTGACCTCAGGTGTTTTCTCAAATCCTCAGGGCTGAGTTGGATAGTCTTCATTTTCTTTTAGCACTGAAGCCTAGCACTTAATAATGAACTGTAAGTTCCTATTCACTTGTCTTCCCCATCCCACAACTAGATTAGATGGTCCTTGAGAACAGGAATGATATTTTACCCTCATTTTATCCTTCATGCATACAGTGCCTGACACCTAGTAGGAACTTCCGTTGCTTGAATGAATGGGTGGCGGAATACCCAAACTACATCATCTGTCTCCTCCTTCACTGACCATTAAAAAAAATTCCTCTTGATGGCTTTATTGTTGTTTATTTGGTTAAAAACTTTGGAGTCATCTCGACTTCTCTCTCTTACATTACTGCCCAAACCCAGCATGGCCTGTAGGTTTATTCCCTTTGACACATTCTTCTAATTTGTTCCCTCCTACTCTTGAGTCCTCTTTCCTTTTTTTTTTTTTTTTTTAACGTTTATTTATTTTTGAGACAGAGAGACAGAGCATGAACGGGGGAGGGGCAGAGAGAGAGGGAGACACAGAATTGTAAGCAGGCTCCAGTCTCTGAGCCATCAGCCCAGAGCCCAACGCAGGGCTCGAACTCACGGACCGTGAGATCGTGACCTGAGCTGAAGTCGGACGCTTAACCGACTGAGCCACCCAGGCGCCCCTTGAGTCCTCTTTCCTAGACTACTGTGATAGCACCTTAACTAGTTTACTGCGCCTCACCTTTCCCGTATCTATTTTTCAAATTTCAGAAGTTCTAGTACACGTCGGAATACGTTGCACTCTTGCTCAGAACTAACGATATCTTTTGAGGGCACAGGATGCGGTGCACGGTCATTAGCAGAGAATTGATGGTGATCAGTGATCTGGCTTCATCCTGCTTTCCTGGCTGGATTGCCCACCATGGTCTTTCATATTCTTTATGCTTCAGCCAGACTGGACTACTACTTTTCCTGAATATGCCCAGAGTGTCCCACTACCTCTCTCAGTCTAAGTCCTATCTTGTCTATTGCACAAATATATCATGCTTACTACAGACCAAGCATTGCCCTCGGCACTAAGAATAAAAAGGTATGACATCATCCAGAAACGACTAAGTCAGAGCACAGTGGGAAGTGGCAGAGGATGAGTTTGGATAGGAAACTGGTTTCGAGAGAAGTTTTTTAAATGTTAAGCTAAGGAGTTTGAATTTTATCTTGAGGGGATGAAAGTCATTGAGGAGTGGGGGAGTAACATCAGATTGGAATTTTAGAAAATTCACTTTGGCCAGAGAATAGAAAATGGATTGGAGAAGAATGAGACCTGAGGTAAGGAGAAAAGTTAGAAGGCTAGTTTAATAGTCTAGTCAAGAGATACTATGCATTTGAATTAAGGATGCATTTGAACTCGGTTGGAAACTTAGGGATGGATTTTGAGAGATGTTTAAAGGTAGAATTGACAGGACCCAGTCACTCCCTCAGTGAGTAGGGCAAGTGATAAGAGAGCAGGAAGAGTCCCTAAGTTCTGGTTTGTGTGCTTTTTGTCAGAACAGAGAATGGAGGAGAAGAAGCCGTTGTGATGGAGAGAGTGGCATAAAAGATGAGTTTTAGACACGTTGATTTAAAAGTCCTTTCGGCTTATCCAGGTGGACTTGTCAAGCTGTCAGTTGTCATTGGTATCTGCCACCGCAAATGTGGAACTTCCAGGGGTGGAGGTAAAGCCTTAAGAATAAATGAAGCCTCGGAGGCACCTGGGTGGCTCAGTCGGTTGAGCGTCTGACTTCAGCTCAGGTCATGATCACGTGGTTTGTGAGTTCAAGACCCACATCAGGCTCTGTGCTGACAGCTCAGAGCCTGGAACCTGCTTCAGATTTTGTGTCTCCCTCTCTCTGCCCCTCCCCTGCTCGTGCTCTCTCTCTCTCTCTCTCTCTCAAAGAATGAATAAATGTCTCTCTCTCAAAGAATAAACATTAAAAAAAAAAAAGAATAGATGAAGTCTTTATCCATACAAAGACTTATACAAGGATTCTGTTCATGACAGTTCTCTTCAGCAAAAAAAGAGGAAACAATCCAAATGTCCATTAACAGGTGAAAGAATAAACAAATTGTGAAATAGCCATACATTGGAATACTACTGGGTAATAAAAAGGAATGAATTATTGATACACATGACAATATGATTGAATCTCAAAAATAGTTCAGCTGAATGAAAGAAACCAGGTCAAAAAAAGAGTATATACTGTATAATTCTATTATATAAAATTCTAGAAATTGCAAACTTATCTACAACGACAAGGAGCAAGTGAGTGGTGGTTTTAGGGGGAGTCTTTTATGTTCATTTGTTGATTGTGCTGATAATTTCACGGATATATACATACATTAAAATTTAACAGATTGACAACTCAGATATGTGCAATTTGTTGAATGTCAGTTGTACATCAGTGAAGGTGTTAAAAGTAGATAAAGCCACCTACTGAAAATTAGAGGTAAGACTGAAGTAGGGCTGTCATTAGACCTGGTTGGGGAGGGAGAGGAGTGGGCAACAGTGTGTAGGAGAAGAGCAGGGGAAGGAGTGATTCAAGGGGATGAAGAAGGAAGAAGTTGGAGGGGTGCCTGGGGGGCTCAGTCGGTTAAGTGTCAGACTTTTGGCTTCGGCTCAGGTCATGATCTCACAGTTCATGGGATCGAACCCCACATCACGCTCTGTGCTGACAATGTGAAGCCTGCTTGTCCCCTTCTCTCTGCCCATCCCCTGCTCACTCTCTATCCCTCTCTCTCTCTCTCTCTCTCTCTCTCAAAATAAACACTTTAAAACAAAACAAAAAAAACCCTATGTTTAAAAAAATCAAAGAAAGAAGGAGTTGGAGTAGAGACTCCTCAGTCCTGGGCCTTGTGGTTTTGTTTTTCTCTTCTGGACCTGAGGCTTCTGCCAAAATTATTTCTCTGTTGGATCTTTGGTCAGGCCAAGAGACATCAGATCTTGATCCCCCTCTTCGTATTTATTGTACGTCTTGTACCTGGCATTATTCATTCCAGGTGTCGGTTGAGATAGGAAGTATAACCCAGAGCCTGGAACAGACTGGGTCCCAGTGATCAATACAGGGTCTACTCAGTGAATGTAGATACAGCAAGCTGAAGAAAGGAGGTCCAGACTTCTGAATTAAATGTTTCACGGGGCTCCTGGCTGGCTCAGTGAGTATTATGCTACCTTGATCTCAGGGTTGTGAGTTCAAGCCCCATGTAGGTTGTAGAGATTACTTAAAAACGAAACCTTAAATCTAAAATCTTAAATTAATTAATTAAATGTTTCACTATAAAGCTGCTTAGAGTGAAGGTCTTCCAGAAGCCATCCACACAGTTTTCCACTTATCCGGGAAATACTTCTTTTCTAAATGCACAAAATCGTGTTGGTATGTTTTGTTGGCATTTATACTGATTAACTGATATCTGCAACTTTGTATATATCATTATTTAATGCTGAAACTCTGCTCTGAACTTTATAACTAGGGCAAAGGAAGTAAACTATTAGAATTTGAAGGGGAAATATAAAAAGAAGGAAGGAGTCAGGTAAAAAGTATGAGACCCTAGTGTCTGAGAAGCCGAGAAAGTAAGGAGCTACAAGAAGAGTCGTTAAGTGCGTCAGACTACAGATAAGTGAGATAAGGTGCTTGAAAATGTTAGATTTGACACCTAAGGGGTCACTTCTGTCTGAGCGGTTTCAGTGTGGATAGATGACGGGACAACATGGAAAGACAATAGCAAGGTAGCAAGGACAGATGACTTCTGCCCCCCCCCCCCCCCCACCACTCTCCAGATTACTATGGTTTTTTTTTTTTTTTTTCAGAAGCTTGGAAATGAAAAGAGATACTGATGTGGCAAGAAAGGGATTCAAGCTTGGGGAGGTTTTTAATTTGAAGGTGATGGAAACTCGTATATGTTAGGAGTCTTTGGGGCAGGAGCTGGTAGAGAGTGCTGGTGAAGATACTGAACAATGAGGAGATGAGTAGCCCAGGAACACAAGTAATGGGATTTGTCTTGAACTGTTTGCCAGGTACTATTTTAAGTACTCACATGTGTTTTCTAATTCTCATTGGATTACTCTTATTGCCTCCATTTTACAAGAGAGAAAACTGAGGTTTAGAAAGAATAATTTGGTTAGAGAGTCTGCAGTTTTAAATACTATGCTATGCTACCTCTAGCAGGGCATCTTTGATGGCATCTTTTTTCCTGAGATGGGAGGGAAAGAGACAAATAAGGGTTTGTAGGTTGGGCAGCAGGGAGTTCACGTTAGGTATCCTCTATTTTCTTAACGAAATGAATAGCAAGATTCTTTACATAGAGCGAGGAAAGAGAAATGAGTAAGGAGTTTAAGAAGCATGGTGAAGTTTTGAAATTGCTGTTTTGGAGCGTGGAGAAGGAGCCAACCAGTGAATCAGAAAGAACTTGCTGAGCAGTGCAGAGTGTGAAGACCATAAATTTGGAGGCACATTCATTGGTCTGGTGGTTGTGAGATTTCCTCCAGCAGCACTCATCGGTTCAGGTGAATGGACACAGAAGGAGAGTTGATTGCAGGTGGCTGCAGTAGAGACTAAGAGGATAGCAATATTTCAGGTGATAGAAAGTAAAGCTGTAAGATGGGTTATGGGGGTATAGATGAAGGCTCCATGGATTAGAAATCTTTGACGAGTTGGAGGAGGAGGGTAGCGAGAGCAGACAGGGGATTATGATTGGAGATCACCATAATAATTTAGGGTTTTAAGATTCCAGAAATGAAAGAAATAAGACAATTGGGAGCTCTGGAGTTAGTGTATTGAGTGATGGATTGGTGTATTACATATATGGGTGATCACGAAGTCCACAAGGATTATGGCACATGTCATAGTGGAAAGGAAGACTGTAATCCAGCCATGGCAGTGAGATCCAGAAATCACAGCAGTGAGGATGCTTCAACCAAATAATAAAAGTGGCAACTACTCCCTGTTCCCCATAATGTATTTTGTTATCACAGCTTTGGGTAGAATAGGAAAAAACGTTGCACTTCATTTTAGAGTGTTTTTGTCTTGTGATTAAGTTTTTTTTTTTTTTTTTTTTTTTGCCCAATGTTTTATTATGGGAAGTTTCAAATATGCAAAAAAGTTGAAAGAATTATTCATTAAAACACCTGTGTACCCATCACCTAGATTCTGTAATTTACATTTACTATGTTTGTTTTATCGCATGCCTATCCATCCCTGCCTCCTCCATCCACCAATCCATCTTATGTTTCGATGCATTTCAAAGTAAGTGGCAGACATCAGTACATTTTACCTCCAAACATTGCAACATGCATGTCATTAAGTAGAGTTCAGTATTTGTTTACAGTTCTTTTTGGTTTTTAGGTAAAAACCTAAAATTAGGTAAAATTTATGTACAGTGGAATACACAAATGTTAATTGTACCATTTAATGAGTTTTGACAAACAAATACAACCCAAACCTCTATCAAGATAACGAACATTACCATCACTCCTGAAATTTACCTCCTGTGCCTTCTCAGTCAATCCGTGTAACCATTGTTCTGATCTTTTATCATCCTACCATAGATTATTAATCTTACCTATTCTATAACATCATATGAATAGAGTCATATAGTATATAATTTTTGTAAGGCTTTGAGGCTGTGTTTCTTAGGAATTCAGTTCTTTTTTCTATCATAGGACTATGTCAGAGTTTGTTTGTCAAGTGGCTGGATACCTAGGAGGTTTCCAGTGTAGGGCTATTATACATAAAGCTTCCATGAATGTTCTTATTATACAAGTCTTTTTGTAGGCCTATGTTTTCATTTCTCTTGTGTAAATATTAAGAGAAATGGCTCATAGAGTGTTTAGTCTTATAAGAAACTGCCAGACCTTTTCTCAAATTGGTTGTACCTTTAATATTCCCGCAACAATGTATGAGAGTTCCAGTTGTGCCACATCTTTGCCAGTATTTGTTGTTATTAGTCTTTAATTTTAGTCACTGTGGTGGGTGTGTAGTGGTATCTCACTGTGGTTTCAATTTGCATTATCCCGGTGACTAGTGATATTGAACACTTTCTTGTGTTCTTATTGGCCATTTTGTATCTTTCTTTGGGCAGTGTCTGCATAAATCTGTTGCCCATTTTAAATTTTGCGTTCTTTTTAGTATTGCATTGTAAGAGTTGTTTATATATCATGGGTAACTGCTCTTTATCAGAAAAATGTTTTATGAATATTTCCTTCCAGCCTGTGGCTTGTCTATTCATTCTCCTAATGGTGTTTTTTGATGAACAGACTTTTTAATATTGATGGAGTCAAATTTATTAGTTTTTTTTTTTTTAAGGTCATTGCTCTCTGTATTTAAGAACCTCTTGCCTGCCACCAAGCCGTGAAGATACTCTCCTAATGCTGTGTTCTAAAAACTTTATAGAAAAGTTTTTACATAATCTGTGGTCCATTTCAGATTAATTATTGTGTATAATGTAAAGTGGGAATTGAGATTCATTTTTTATGCTGATATCTAGTTATTTCAGAAGTATATGTTGAAATATAGGTGTCTGGGTGGCTCAGACGGTTGAGTGTCCAGTTTTGGCTCAGGTCATGATCTCGTGATTCATGAATTCAATACCTGCGTCAGGCTCTGTGCTGACAGCTTGGAGCCTGGAGCCTGCTTCAGATTCTGTGTCTCCCACTTTCTCTCTGCTCTTCCCCACTCATGCTTTGTCTCTCCCTCAAAAGTAAACATAAAAAAAATTATATGTTGAGATTTCTCTTTCCCTGTTGACTGTGATGTTTTTATGAAAAATAAGTATTATATATATTTATGTAAATATATATACAAACATCTCCATTCTATCCCACTGATCTGTTTATCTTTACACCAGTACCACACTATTGGTTACTGTAGATTTATACTGAGTCTTGAAGTTAGGTAGTATAAGTCCTCCAATATTTGTTTTTCTTTTAAAATCTTGTTTTAGCGTTTCTAGATTTGGATTTCACTATAAATTTTGAACCAGCTGTCAATTTCTACCAAAAAATCTTGCTGAGATTTTGATTGTGATTGCATTGAATCTATAGATCACTAGGGAGAATTTGTATCTTAACAATATTAAATCTTTGGGCCCGTGAACATGGTGTATCTCTCCATTTATTTAGACTTATTAATTTCTGTCAGCAACACTTTGTAGTTTTCAGTGCAAAAGCCTTACATGTCTTTGGTTGAGTTTAACCCTAAATACTTTGTTTTTTAATTTTATTGTAAATTGTTTTAGAATTTTATTTTCTAATTGTCACAAATATGCAAACATAAAGCTGCTTTTTATATATTGGACTTGTATCCTTTGATTTTGCTGGTAGTTGCAGATTCCACAGAATTTTCTACATTATTATGTCATGTGCTACTACAGGTAGTCCGATATTTATTTTTCTTGCCTTATTTTACTACTAGGTCCTCCATTAAATGTTAAATGAAAGTAGTGAGAGTGGTCATCTGTTTCTATGGCTGAGTTTTACAGCAGAGGAAATGGGTCCTTAGGCAGACTCCTCAAGATCTTATAACTAATAAGGAATAGAATCAGGATTTGAACCTGAATCTGTCTGGCTTCAAAGACCACTCTTTGTACTGTACTGTATTGCTTCCTTTGAGTAGGCAGTATAATATAGTACAGTAGTGTTTTCATTGTCTTGCACCTTAGATTTTAGGGAAGAAGTACCTTAGGATAGAGGAGGTTGGATGAAGCTTCGAAACCTTTTGCTTTAAGCTGAGAAGCTCGGCCCTTTTACATATTAGGGCTCTGCATAGGATTACATTTGAAAAAATGGTTCTGCTGCATAAAAAAGTAAGACTTTTAAAGGCACTAGTTAATGGAAAACCAGTATAGACCATAGAGGAATGGGCTGAGAAATGTCTTGGTGGCATTAGGTAGCTTGGAGACTGTCCTGTGTGCTTCTGTTCGGGAGTGACAGGAGTGATGTTTTAAGTAGCAGTGGGAGTTAACCAGGTGAGGATGAGGAGGAAGTGTGTTCAAAGATTTATGGTGGCTTGGAGTCCATGAGGAGCTGAGCATTTTAGAAATTCTGAGTAGCTGGGAGTCTGAAGCATGGGGCCAGATCTTGTGAGCAGTGGGGAAGGCCAGTTAGGGTGGGATAATGGTGGTTTTGACTAGGGCAATAGCTGTGGGCATACAGAAAAGTGGATAGATTTTTAGATGTAAAAGTAGATTGATGATTGAATGACAGAGTAGTAAGAGAGGAGTAAAACTGATTCCTATGTTTCTGGCTTAAGGGTCTAAGTGGTAGTGGGATGAAAGAGGAAATACTGGGGGAGGAGCACGTTAGGAGGAGAACTAAGAAGCCTCCAGTTCTCTGGGAATGAGAGGATGTGAGAGAATTATGATGGGAGGGATTTACACTTTGGGGGAGGGGAGGAGCCAAGTATGGCAAGCATGGAAAGTGTCTTTGTTGGACTGCTCTCAGGAATGAAGGCTCTGACAATGTCTTTCAAAGTACATTTCAAATACCATTTTCTCCACAAAGGCTTTCTACTGCAACCCCATCCCCTAAGTAGAATGTATCTCTTAATTTACTTAGTGCTTTATATGTCAGTTTTAGTGCTTAATGATAGTCTGTCCTTCAAAGTTTTATCTGTGGCTTCTCTTTCTCTATACTGGGAGTTCCCTTGAAGGTAAGAATAGGGTCCTACTCACCTTTATATTCCCTATAATGCTTAGCATATTTCTCACATATAGGAAGCAGGTGCTCAGGACCTTTTGTTGAATTGCATGTGGTTCTGAGCCCGTCCCCTCAAGAATATACTACTAATGAGCTTGTTGGGTGTTAGCTGAGATCTTCAACTTCAAAAGGCATTGGAATTGCCATGTTCAGTGTATTCCATTTTAGCACATAGGTAAGCAAATACTATATTTTAGAAATAACTCATTTTAAATGGCTAGATTTTTTTTTTTAGGTTTATTTTTGAGAGTGAGGGTGAGAGAGAGAGCACGTGTGCACAAGCAGGGGAGGGGCAGAGAGAGAGGAGACAGAGAAGCCTAAGTAGGCTCCACACGCTGACAACACAGAGCCCCTTGTGGGGCCCAAACTCACAAACCATGAGATCATGACCTGAACAAAATCAAGAGTCAGGCACTCAACCGACTGAGCCACCCAGGCACCCCTTAAATGGCTAGTTTTTTAAAAAATGTGCAATGCAAGGGAGAAGCAGATGCCAAGGTGGGGTTGGGTATACAAGAAATGTATTAGCAGTGCTTGTGAGAGAAAATGGGGAAGGAGTCAAGGAGAGTCTTGAGACTGTAAGGCAAGTCTGACTCCCAAGTGAAGGAGAGAGGTAAGGGAGGAAGGAACTTGGGGTGAAAGTGTCTTACACTGCAGTGCAGTTCTAAGGAAAGTTCACCTAGGCCTCAGGAAGTTCTTGAGTGAAAGTTGGGGTCACAGGAATTCCTCATCCCCCAGGAAGAGGCCTGGCTTAGTATGCGTGCCGTGCTCGGTCCTTGGTGCGGGGGGGGGGGGGGGGGGGGCAGCCTGGGAGAAGCAGAGCCTCTGCACAAACACAGTGATGGATTTCATAGTGCAGCAGCTGGAGTCTGAGGTCTGAGAGACTCATTCTCAGAGCCAGCCAGGGTCACCTCTGAGGCTATCGATGGCCTGATTCAGGATAATACGGTTACAGACTTCCTCCACTGAAAGTGGATAATTTGTTCCTCCCAAATCCCTTATGCTTTCAAAAAAGATATCTTAGGTTGAGTTCTGAAAGTCACAAGTTCATTATTGCTGATACTAACAGTGCACAGTTTGCTTTAGTAGTTACCAAATAAAGTTTGCCTTTCATATTCAAGTTTATTTCATAATTAACCCTTTGATGTACAAAACTCACAAACAAAGCAGTAAAGGCAAAATAAAACAATGCAAATGATACCCATGTTATTACTACATGAGCTAGTGAACTTGGAGCACTTCGGCACTACCTTGAGTAGTCCAGCTCTCTGGCCATGAAGGTGACTACTTGTTGATTTTCCTTTCCAGTCTGGGCTATCTTGGAGGCAGACAAACACAAATCAGTAAAGAAATTCCTCATGAAGTCTGGTAACTTAATTTCTGGTACCATAAATTCTGGGAACTTCCCATTGGAGTTGGGAATAGGAGTATACATAGGTGAAAAGTAATTTGAAGTTTTGGTTTTATGGACTCTAAATTACTTAGATATTATTTTTAAAATAGATACTTTAAAAGTGTAATGGGCACCTGGGTGGCTCAGTCGGTTAAGCGTCTGACTCTTGATTTCAGCTCAGGTCGTGATCTCACAGTTTGTGAGATCGAGCCCTGCTTTGTGCTTTGTGTGCGGAGCCTGCTTGGGATTCTTTCTCTCCCCCTCTCTCTGCCCCTACTCTGCATGCTTGCTCTCTCTGAAAACAAACAAACTAAAAAAAAGTGTAACAGGAATATGATTTCAAAAAAGTTTCTTTAATGTTGCTTTCATGCTGATTTTGACTGGTTTGGTTTTATTTGCTAAATTTATTGAGCTCTTATTGTATGGTAAGCATTATGGATATGCAAGTAAAAATAAAACAGTTGTTTTTATGAAACTTGTATCTGGTGATAAAAAAAAAAAAAGTCTATAGTCTGCCCATATATGTTAAAGTATCCCGTTTTCAAATGGGATTAATCCTAGTATATAGAAAGAAGTTTGTTTCAGGGTTCAGAATAAATCAATAACAAATAGGTCTTGAGATTAAAAGAAAAGTTGAATTTTTCATTAACCAGAGACTTTTTGTAATAAGCTAATAATTCCAGTTATTTTATAATGCCTTAAATGAACTTTTCTATATAGACAAGACTAATTTTCTATAATCTAAGCCCCTTGCAAGTAAATTGATTTCTATATATGGCCAAATAATTTATAATGGAATGCACTTGGGGCACCTGGGTGACTCAGTTGGTTAAGCATCTGACTTCAGGTCATGATCTTGCAGTTTGTGGGTTTGAGCCCCATGTCTGGCCCTGTGCTGACAGCTCAGAGCCTGGAGCCTGCTTTGGATTCTGTGTCTCCCTCTCTCTCTGGCCTCCCCTGCTCATGCTCTCTCAAAAGTGAAAAAATGTTAAAAAAAAATTATAATGGAATGTACTTACTGGTAATTACACTTACACCCGTTTTGTTTAAGATTTCGGTAGGATTCTGATTTCTGTACATATATTTAATAACTTTTTTCTCTTAATTTTATATATAACATAAAATTAGTCATTTTAACTGTTTTTAAGTGTATAATCCAGTGCCAATAAATATATTCACAGTATTGTGCAACCATTACCACTATATTTCCAAAAATTTTTCATCACCTCAAACAGAAACTCTGTGCAAATTAAGCAATAATTCTCCACTTCCCCCTCTTTTAGCCCCTGGTAACCTCTAATCTACTTTTTGTTTCTGTGAATTTGCCTATTCTAGATATTTCATGTAAGTGGAATCATACAACATTTGTTCTTTTGTGTCTGACTTATTTCACTTAGTATAATGTCTTCAAGGTTCATTTATATTGTAGCATGCGTCAGAATTTCATTTTTTCTTAAGGCTGAATAATATTCCATTGTATGTATATACCACAGCTTGTTTATCCATTCATCTGTTGATGGACACTTGGGTTGCTTCTGCCTTTTTGCTATTGTGAACAATGCTCCAGTGAACTTTAGTATACAGGTATCTGAGTCCATGTTCTCAGTTTTTTTGGGTACATACCTAGACATGGAATTGCTGGGTTGTTTGGCAATGCTACGTTAATCTTTTTGAGGAACTGCCGTACTGTTTTCCACAGCAGCCATTGTATATTTCCACTAGTAATACACAAAGGTTCTAATTTCTCCACATCCTCACCAATATTCATTTTTTGTTAAAAATTGCCATCCTGGGGCGCCTGGGTGGCGCAGTTGGTTGAGCGTCCGACTTCAGCCAGGTCACGATCTTGCGGTCCGTGAGTTCGAGCCCCGCGTCAGGCTCTGGGCTGATGGCTCAGAGCCTGGAGCCTGTTTCCGATTCTGTGTCTCCCTCTCTCTCTGCCCCTCCCCCGTTCATGCTCTGTCTCTCTCTGTCCCAAAAATAAATAAACATTGAAAAAAAATTAAAAAAAAAAAATTGCCATCCTAACTTGTTGGGATGAGCACTGGGGTGTTGTATGTAAGTGATGAATCACTGGCTTTTACTCCTGAAACCAATACTACATTGTATGTTAACTAATTTGAATTTAAATAAATTTAAAATAACGATTGCCATCCTAGTTGGTGTGACATGATATCTCATTGTGCTTTTGGTTTGTATTTCCCTAGTGACTAATGATACTGAGCATTTTCTCATGCACTTGTTGGCCATTTCTATATCTTTATAGAAAATGCCTATTCAAGTCTATTGCCCATTTTTAAAATTAGGTTGTTTGTATTTTTGTTAAGTTTTTGTAAATAATTATATATGTTCTTGGTATTAGACTCATTCAAACCCAACCAAACGTGTCTTAGTTTCTTGATGATGTCCTTTGCACAAAAATTAATTTTGATAAAGTTCAGTTTATCTCTTTTTTCTTTCATTGTTCCTGTTTTAATGTCATATCTAAGAATCCTTTGCCAAATCCAATGTCATGAAAATTTACCCCTAAGTTTTATTCTAGGGATTTTATGGTTTTAGCACTTATATTTAGGTCATTGATGTAAATTTTCTATGTGGTGTAAGTTAGGTGTCATTTACACTTAGCATAATGCCCCTGAGGTCCCTCCATGTTGTAGCAGATGGCAAGATTTCACTCTTTTTTTTTAATGGCTAAATAGTATTCCATTGTATATATCATAATTTCTTTATCCATCCATATGTGGACACTTAGTTTGTTTCCATATCTTGGCTAATATAAATAAAGCTGCAGTGAATATGGTGGTACATACAACTTTTTGAGCTAGTGTTTTTGTTTTGTTTTCTTTGGATAAATACCCAGAAGTGGAATTGTTGGATCATTTGGTAGTTCTATTTTTAATTTTTGAGGAACTTCCATACTGTTTTCCATAGTGGCCACACCAATGTACATTCTCACCAACAGTGCTTAAGAGTTCCCTTTTCTCCACATCCTTGCAAACATTTGTTTCTTATCTTTTTATTTTTTTGATTTTTAATTTTAACTTTTAAAGATTTTATTTTTAAGTAATCTCTACAATGTGGGGCTCGAACTTACAACCCTGAAATCGAGAGTCACATGGTCTACTGACTGAACCAGCCAGGAGCCTCTCTTGTCTTTTTAATAGTAGCCATTCTGACAGGTGTGAAATGATACCACATTTTGATTTGAGTTGCACTTTCATGATAATTAATGTTGTTGAGCATCTTTTCACATACCCAGTGGCTATTGGTATGTCTTCTTTGGAAAAGTGTCTATTTAGGTCTTCTGCCCTTAAAAAAATTTTTTTTTGGTGCAGGAGGCTGTTGAGTTGTATGGGTTCTTTATATATTTTGGATATTAGGCCCTTACTAGATATATGATTTGCAAATATTTTCTTCCATTTAAATGGTTGCTTTTTCATTTTGCTGTGCAGAAGCTTTTTTAGTATGATGTTGTCCCACTTACTTTTGCTTTTGGTGTCAGATTCAGAAAAACATTGCCAAGACCTATGTTAAGGAGCTTACCACCTATGCTTTCTTCCAGGAGTTTTATGGCTTCAGGTCTAACGTTCAAGTCTTTAATCCATTTTGAGTTAATTTTTGTGGTCAAGTTTCATTCTTTTGCATGTAGCTGTCCAGTTTTCCCAGTGCTCGTTATTGAGAAGACTTTCCCCATGGCACATTCTTGACTCCTTTGTTATAAATTAATTGATCAAATATGCGTGGATTTATTTCTGGGGTCTCTAGTCTGTTCCATTGATCTACATGTTCATTTTTATGCCAATGCCATACTATTTTAAATCTTTTCAGAGAACCAGCTCTTAGTTTCATTGATCTTCTTTGTTGTATTTTTAGTCTCTATTGCACTTATTTCTGCTCTAATCTTTGTTATTCCCTTCCTTCTACTAACTTTGAGCTTCATTTGTTCTTTTTTTCTAGTTCCTTGAGGCATAAAGTTAGGTTGTTTATTTGAGGCTTTTCTTCTTTCTTGAGGGAGGCATATTGCTATGAATGGCTGTCTCAAAACTGCTTTTGCTGCATCCCACAAATTTTTGTTATAGTTTTATTTTCGATTGTGTCAAGGTATTTTTGAGTTTCTCTTTTGATTTCTTCTTTGACACATTGGTAGTTCAGTAGCATGGTGTTTGATTTCTACATATTTGTGAATTTTCCAGTTTTCTTGATGGAATTAATTTCCAGTTTCAGATCATTGTGGTTGGAAAAGATGCTTGATACGATGTCAGTCCTCTAATATTTATTATCACTTTTTTTGTAACCTAACATGTGATCTATCCTGGAAAATGTTCCATGTACAATTGAGAAGAATGTATATTCTGTTGCTTTTGGATGGAATGTTCTGTATGTATCTGTTAGGCCTATTGGTTTAATAGGTCATTCAAGGCTGATGTTCTCTTAAATACTTTCTGTCTGGATGATCTACCCATTGATGTAATTAGGGTATTAAAACCCCCTACTATTGTTGTATTGCTCTCTGTTTCTTTCTTTTTTTTTTTTTTTTTTTTCAACGTTTATTTATTTTTGGGACAGAGAGAGACAGAGTATGAACAGGGGAGGGGCAGAGAGAGAGGGAGACACAGAATCGGAAACAGGCTCCAGGCTCTGAGCCATCAGCCCAGAGCCCGACGCGGGGCTCGAACTCCCGGACCGCGAGATCGTGACCTGGCTGAAGTCGGACGCTTAACCGACTGCGCCACCCAGGCGCCCCTCTCTGTTTCTTTCTTTAGGTCTGTTAATTATTTGTCTTATGCATTTCTGCGCTCCTATGTCGAGTGCATAAATATTTACAAATGTTACATCCTCTTGTTGGATTGACCCCTTTATCATTATGTAACATCCATTTTTGTCTTTTTTAATAATTTTTTCAATGTTTATTT
Source organism: Leopardus geoffroyi (assembly GCF_018350155.1). Classification (NCBI taxonomy): domain Eukaryota; kingdom Metazoa; phylum Chordata; class Mammalia; order Carnivora; family Felidae; genus Leopardus; species Leopardus geoffroyi. The sequence continues at coordinate 108,587,714 of NC_059336.1, forward strand.
TTGAGAGAGAGACAGAGAGGGAGAGACAGAGCATGAGTGGGGGAGGGGCAGGGAGAGACAGAGACATAAAATCCGAAGCATGCTCCAGGCTCGAGCTGTCAGCACAGAACCTGATGTGGGGCTTGAACTCATGAACCACAAGATCATGTATGACCTGAGCCAAAGTCAGTCGCTTAACCAACTGAGCCACCCAGGTAACCCCCATTTTTGTCTCTTATTACAGATTTTCTTTTATGATAAATAAGTACGTGCAATATATATATGTATAATTTTTTCTTGTTGGCTTTAATTTTTTCTTTTTTTTTTTTTTTTTTTAATTTTGGTATACCCTCTTTTGCATCCTTGTTTTCCCCTCCCCCCTTTGCAACGTATTTTAGAGAGCATAGCATTTAAGACCACCCTCATTTCTGTGGCTGCATGCTATTGTTTGGTTGTACTATAATTTAACTAATGTATTGAGAAACAGGTCATTTCCTATCTTTTTGTATTGTAAACACTATTGCAGTGAAACTTGTATATATGCTATATCATCTGTATGTGAAATCTTCATGTCTCTTGCCCATTTCTGATTGGGTTGTTTGCCCTCTTACTGTTGAGTTTTGAATGTTGGGTTGTTTTTTGTGTTTTTTGTGTTTTTTTTGTTTTTTTTTTTTTTTTGTATATTTTAGATACCAGCTCTTTGTTGGGAATGTGGTTTGTAAATGCTTTGTCCCACTCCTTAGCTTGTCTTTTCAATCCATTTAACAGGGGCTTTTCAGAGCTAAAATTTTTAATTTTGCCTATTATTGGATCCTGAAAATTTTCTCCTATATTTTTTCCTAAAAGTTTTTTTTTGGTTTTACATTTTACATGTAAGTCTTTGATATATTTGAGTTATATCTGTGCAAGTTGTGAGATTTAAGTTGAAGTTCTTTTTTTTTTTTTTTTTTCCTATGGATGTTCAATTGCTTCAACACCATTTGATGGAAAGGCAATCTCTCCTTCATTGAATTTTTTTGTACTTTCTTCACAAATTATTTGGGCAAATTTTTGTGGGCCTATTTCTAGGTTCTCTATTCTGTTGCATGGTTCTCTCTCTGCCAATACTACACAATTTTTATTGCCATAGCTATATAATAAGTCTTAAAATTGGGTAGAATGGCTTTTCCCATTTTATTCTTTACCAAAATTATTTTAGCTATTCTAGTTCTTTTTCATATAAAGTTTAGAATAATCTTGTCAATATCTATAAAAAATCTTGCTGGGATATTGGTAGGAGTTGTGTTAAACCTATGTATTAATTTAAGGGGGTGGGAGGATTGATTTTCTTACTGTGTTGAGTCTCCCATTCCATGAACATAGAATGTCTCTCCATTTATTTAGAGCTTTGGTTTCTTTAATCAACAACAACAACATTGTGTTGTTTTCAGCATACACATCCTGTACTTGTTTTCTTAGATTTGCACTGAAGTATTTTGGTTGTAGGGGTTATTTTTAATTTAATTTACATTTAGTATGCATGTGTTCATTGCCACTATATCAAAATACAATTGATTTTTGTAGGTTTATCTTGTATCCTGTGTCCTTAGTGAACTCACTTATTTGTTCTAAGAGTTCCCTCTTTTTTGTTATTTTTGGGGTTTTGCAGGATTTCTTTTGTAGATTCTTTGGAATTTTCTACTAGATAATTATGTTATTGGCAGATAGGGACATTTATATTTTTTCCTTTTCAAATTTATATGTGTTTTATTTCCTTTTCTTATCTTATTGCACTAGAAAGAACTTCCAGCATTATCTTCAATATGTTGACAGTGGATATTCTTGCCTCCTCACCACCCAATTTTGGGGGAAAAACATTCAGTCTTTCACTGTCAAGCGTATGTTAACTTTAGGTTTATCATAGATGCTGTTTATCAAGTTGAGGTAGTTCCCTTCTGCTCCTGTTTTTCTGAGAGTTTTTTCTTTTTCCATGAATGGGTGTTGTGTTTTGTCAAATGCTTTGTCTACTTCAGTTGACATGATCATGTGGACTTTTTTCTTTAGCTTTTTAATGTGGTGGATTACATTGATTAGCTTTACAATATTGATGCAGACCTGCATCCCTGTAATAAACTCTGCTTGGTCATGGTGTGTAATAATTATTTTGTGTATATATTGCTGAATTCCACTTGCTGGTATTTTAAGAATCTATAATTCTGAAGCATATTGGTCTGTAGTTTTCCTTTTTGTTCTGTTTTTGTCTGGTTTTGGTATCAGGATAATACTAGCTTATAGAATGAATTTGAAAGTGTTTCCTTCAATTCTATTTTCCAGACAAGATTGTGGGGAATTGGTGTTAATTTTTTTTTAAGTTTGCTATAAATTTCAACGAAACCATTTGGGTCTAGAGAGTTTTTAGGGTGTTTTGAAATTACAGATTCAATTTATTTAGTAGGTATAGGGCTATTCAAATTATTTCATAATGGTTAAGTTATGGGAGGCTTGTGTTGTTGTTTGAGAAATTGGTCCATTTCTTCTAAGTTGTCAACTTATGTCTGAAGAGTTATTCATAGTTTTCTCTTATTATCCTTTTTTTTTTTTTTTCCAACGTTTATTTATTTTTGGGACAGAGAGAGACAGAGCATGAACAGGGGAGGGGCAGAGAGAGAGAGGGAGACACAGAATCGGAAACAGGCTCCAGACTCTGAGCCATCAGCCCAGAGCCTGACGCGGGGCTCGAACTCACGGACCGCGAGATCGTGACCTGGCTGAAGTCGGACGCTTAACCGACTGCGCCACCCAGGCGCCCCTTATTATCCTTTTATAGTTGCATGGTCTGTAGGGCTATCCATGCTTCAGTCCTGATTTGGTCCTAATATTGGTAATTTGTGTTGTCTTTTTCCTTTGCCAGTCTTGCTAGATGTTTGTCAATTTTTTATTTCTTAAAAGAATAGCAGTTTCACTGATTTTTCTCTATTTTCCCCCTGTTTTCAATTTCACTGGTTTCTGGTCTTCATTGTTTCTTTCCTTCTTGGTTTGCTTTTAGTTTGCTCTTTTCTGGGGTTCTTGAGATAAGAACTTAGATTATTGATTTGAGGCTTTCTCTTTTTTTATAATGTGCTGTTTTACCTATGCCCTACAAATTTTGATATACTGTGTTTTTATTTTCTTTCATATATATGTGTATGTACATATATGGGGTGTGTGTGTGTGTGTGTGTGTGTGTGTGTGTGTGTGTGTAAATTCCCTTGAGACTTACTCTTCGCCCCTTCGAGCCATAGGTTATTTAGATAAAAGTTTAGTTTCCAAGTTTTTGGAGATTTTTCTGATACCTTTCTATTATTAATTTCTAGTTTTATTTTATTGTGGTCAGAGAATATATTCTATATGATTTCGATACTTTTAAATTTGCTAAGTTTTGCTTTGTAGTCCTAGATATGTTCTGTCTTTTTTAAATCTTACACACTTGAAAAGAATGTGTATTCCACTCTTGTTGTATGGAGTGTTTTATAAATGTTGATTAGTTCTTGTTGGTTGATAGTGATGTTGTGTTCTTTTAAATTCTTGGTGATTTTCTGTCTAGTTTTATTGTTCAGAGAGGGGTGTTGGATTATCCAACTATAACTTTGGATTTGTCTTTATATTCTTTCAGTTCTCTCAATTTTTGCTTTACATATTTTGGAATTCTGCCTGGTGGATACACATTTGGGATTGCTATCGCTTCTTGGATTGACCCTTTTATAGCTATGTAATGTCCCTCTCTGTCTTCGATAAATTTCCTTGAAGTCTACTTTATCTGATACTAATGTTGTCACTCCTTTTTTTTGATTAATCCTCATGTGATATATATTTTTATGTCAGCCAACTTACTATATTTGAAGTGAGTATCATGTAGATAGCACATAGTTGGGTCATGTCTTTTAATCCTCTTTGCAACGTTTGCTTTTAATTGGTGTGTTTAGACCATTTTTATGCACTGTAATTATTGCCAAATTATGGCTTGCCATAAATGGCCTGCCATTTTAGTTATTGTTTTCTGTTGTAGGTAATACATTGTATATGCATAGCTTATTTCAGGGTACTGTGTCACTTGATGAGTTTGATTAAGTATAGAGGAATGTTACCTCCTTCCCTTTACTCAATTCTGTTAATGGTTGTCTTAATATTTCTTCAGTATACATTTAGAACCACATGAGACAACATTAGAATTTTGCTTTAATCATCAAACATAATTAGCCTATTGTATATACCTGTATATTTTTTCATGTTCTTCTTTTCTTCCTAATATTCTGAAGTTCCTTCCTTTTATTGTTTTCCTTATTTTTAGACAACTTCCTTTAGCCATTCTTTTAGGGTAGGTTTGCCAGCAACACATTTTCTTAATTTTGCTTCAATCGTCTTAATTTCCTCGTCATTCCAGAATGTATTTTTACTAGATATAGGATTCTGGATTAATAACTTTTTTTCTTGGGGCGCCTGGGTGGCTCAGTTGGTTCAGCATCTGATTTCGACTCATGATCTCACTGTTCCTGAGTTCGAGCCCCACATTGGGCTCTGTGCTGACAGCTCAGCGCCTAGAGACCGTTTCAGATTCTGTGTCTCTCACTCTGTCTCTGCCCCTCCCCCACTCATGCTCTGTCTCTTTCAAAAATAAATAAATATTAAAAAAATAACTTTTTCCTTTGCATCTAAAAAATGTTGTGCCACATTTTTCTGACCTCCATGATTTTTGTTGAGAAATCTGTTGTTCTAATTATATTTCTGATGTAGGTAAAGTGTTGTTTTTCTCTGGCTGCATTCATGCCAGTCTATTTACAAATTCTGCCTTGCATTTGCATATGATTCTTTTGGTGTGTGAAAATATTTTTTTCCCAACTGAAATTGTATTGTGTTGGTCTTGAAATAAAAATAACCCAGAAAATTCTAGAAAATTTATTTCATAATGAAACCACTTTTTAGATGGCAGTGTTATACTCCATTATTTATAGCAGCTAAAGCTATGTAAACCCTTGAAAAGAAAATTTCCGGTGAAGGAAAAAATTATATTTAAATTATATATTAAAATTATCTGTTGCCCTTTCCTCATTCTCCCATTCTCAGCCAGGGTATTTCAAATTCTATTATAAAAGTAATTTTCTCACCTGACATTGGTGGAGGAGTTAAGATGGCCGACTAGTAAGGAGACCCTGGGTTTGTCTTATTCCTTGAAGTCAGCTAGATCAACATCAAACCATTTTCTACATGTGGGAAATCAATCTGAGGATTAGCAGAAAAATCTGCATAATTTGCAGGAGAGAATGTGGCTGGTGCATGATATGGAGAGGTGAATTGTGGGAGAAAAGAGCTGTGTTGCTGCGGAGGGGCGAGAGCCATTTTCACAGAGAAGAGAAAGAGGGGGGAAGAGAGAGCAGTGCATCGGGTTTGCGCAAGAAAGCACTGCCCCTGAAAGCAGCTAGAGAGAAAGTGAAAAATGCACACAGGGAACTGCACAAGAAAACTATTCCCCAAAGCCATTGATTGGGGAAAAAGGAGAGGGTTTCAGTACCACCAGTTTTTTATAAATAGAGCCCAGAGTCTGAAGTTTCAGAGCTCAGTGCCTGGCGGTTATCTGGTGAGGAAGCAGGGTGACTCCCTGGGAGCGGGCATCACAGGCTGAGGATACCCCAGGTCACACAGGGAGAAGTGGTTCCTCTGTTTCGAGTGCATTTGGTAGAGGTGATGTGGCCTCTCCACAGATAAAAGTCCCAGGGGGTGCCATTAAACCACCGCGTTCACCCATATAGGAACAAATACACTGGCTGAGGGCAACAAGCCCGGAGTTGGCTCTGTGTTGCGATTTACTATGTACTCTGAGCCACTGCCACTATGTGGTGGTGCGACCGTTTCCTGGGGCAGGTGGGCCACAATGGGGTGAGACCCTCCCCCAGAAGATCACTGCAGGCCCAAACCATGGGCATCTCTGATGTGTGGGGTTTTGAAACACAGCTGCACCTGAGATAAAACTCTGAAGGGAGGCACCACCTAGGAAATGGACAGCTTAGACACGGGTCGGGGGGAGGCGGAAAACTGACGGAAATGAGGGACACAGGAGGGGTGATTAATCACACATCTCTGAGAGTGCATACTTCCCACTCCAGAGACTAGAGAGTGGGTTGAAGCCATTTTCATCGCTAGCCCATCCACGCTGATTGACCCCAGAGATCTAAACATCTCCGCCAAGTGGAGAATGGAGCCATTATACCAACCCTTGCCCTCCTGTGCCTTCCAGGCACATTTCCACTAGGGCCAGTCCACCTGAGAATCAGAGCAGCAGGCCCCTTCCCCAGAAGGCCAGCACAAATCACTTCCACAAGCTTATTGTATTTAGAGTAGACTGCAAAGGTTCAGCTCAAGGGGAAACTGGATCTGGTTTCATTTGTTTTGTTTTGTTCTTTAATGTTTGTTTATTTTGAGAGAGAGAGAGTGTGCATGTGAGCAGGGGAGGGGCAGAGAGAGGGAGAGAATCTCAAGCAGGCTCTGCGCTGTCAGTGTGGACCCTGATATGGGGCTCGAACTCACAAACTGAGATCATAACCTGAGCCGAAGTTAAGAGTTGGGCACTTAACCAACTGAGCCACTTAGGCGCCCCTGGGTTTTTTTGTTTTTTTTTCATTTGTTCGTTGTTTTTGTTTGGCTATGTTTTGTTTTTGTTGCTGTAGTTTTTCTTTTGTTTCTTGGACACACAACAATTTATTTTTATTTTATTACTTTATGATTTTTAATTTTTTTTAATTTTTCTTCTTTTTTTTCCTCTCTTCTTGTATCTTTTCTCTTTTTTTCTATCAAGCTTCTCTGAACAAGCAGATCAAAACAGACCTAGGACCTAGCTTCCTTTATTTGTTTTTTTTTTTTTTTTTAATTTTTAAAATTTTATTTCATTCTATTGTTGTTGTTATTGTTTGTTTCTTCCTCTAAAATGGCAAGATGGAGGAATTCACCTCAAAAGAAAGAACAGGAAGAAATGATGGCCAGGGATTTAATCAATTCAAATATAAGTTAGATGTCTGAACTAGCATTTAAAAACAATGACTATAAGGATACTAGCTGAGCTTGAAAACATAGGAGACCCCAAAGAATCCCTTTCTGTGGTGTTAAAAGTACTAAAGCCTAGTCAGGCTGAAATTAAAAATGCTATAACTGAGGTGCAAACCCCAATGGAGGCCACAAAAATGACAATGGAGGACACAGAGAAGCAAATTAGTGATGTAGAAGATCAAGGTCAGGGATCATGAAGGCAGACTTAGGGAACTCAGAGATTTATTAAAACTCAGTAACATTCATTTCATAGGAGTCCCCAAAGGTGAAGAGAGAGAAGAAGGGACAGGTATATGTGAGCAAATTATAGCTGAAAACTTCCCTAATCTGGGAAAGGACATCAAAATCCAGGAAGCACAGAGAACTCCCATTAAATTGAATAAAAGCTGGCCATCGCCAAGACATATCATAGTCAAATTCACAAAATACACAGACAAGGGAAGAATCCTGAAAGCAGGAAGGGAAAAAATAGTCCTTAACCTGCAAGGAAAGGCTGGTCAGGTTCATAGCAGATCTGTCCACAGAAACTTGGCAGGCCAGAAAGAAGTGGCAAGATAATTCAACACGCTGAATAGGAAAAATATGCACCCAAGAATACGCTATCCAGTAAAACTGTCGCTCAAAAAGGAGAAAGAAGGAGTTTCCCAGACAAATATTAAAAACTAAAGGAGTTTGTGACCACTAAACCAGCCCTACAGGAAACACAATGACACTAATATCGTATCTTTCAGTAATCACTATGAATGTAAATGGACTAAATGCTCCAATCAAAAGACATAGGGTATCAGAATGAACTAAAAAAAAAAGGCAAGATTCTATACATTACCTACAAGAGACTCATTTTAGACCTAAAGACCCCTGCAAATTGAAAATGAGGGAATGGAGAACCATCTATCCTGCTAATGGATGTCAAAAGAAAGCCAGACTGGCCATACTTACATCAGACAAACTAGATTATAAACCAAAGGCTGTAACAAGAGATGAGGAAGGGCATTATATCATAATTAAAGGGACCGTCCATCAAGAAGATCTAACAGTTGTAAATATTTATGCCCCCAACTTGAAAGCACCCACATATGTAAATCAATAACATAAACTCCTTGATAATAATACAGTAATAGTAGGGGACTTTAACACCCCACTTACAAGAATGGAGAGATCAAGAAAATCAGCAAGGAAGCAGTGCTTTGAATGACACACTGGACCAGATGGATGTAACAGATATATTGAGAACATTTCATCCAAAAGCAGAATACACATTCTTTTCAAGTTGCACATGGAACATTCTCCAGAATAGATCACATACAGGGTCACAGAGCAGCCCTCAAAAGTATAAAAGGATTGAGATCATACCATGCACATTTTCAGATCACAGTGCTACGAAATTTGAAGTCAACCACAAGAAAAAATTTGGAAAGCCCTCAAATACATGGAGGTTGAAGAACATCCCACTAAAGAATGAGTAGGTTAACCAGGAAACTAAAGAAGAAATTAAAAAAATACATGGAAGCAAATGAAAATGAAAACGCAACAGTCCAAAACCTTTGGGATGCGGCAAAGGCAGTCCTAAGGTGGCAGTATATTGCAATTCAGGCCTATCTCAAGAAGCAAGAAAGTTTTCAGATATACAACCTAACCTTACATTTAAAGGAGCTAAAAAGGAACAGCAAATAAAGCCTAAAGCCAGCAGAAGAAGGGAAATAATAAAGATTAGAGCAGAAATAAAATGATACCGAAACAAAAAAAACAGTAGAACAGATCAATGAAACTAAGAGCTGGTTCTTTCAAAGAAGTAACAAAATTGATAACCCCCTAGCCACTTAGCAAAAAGAAAAGAAAAAGAACCCAAATAGATAAAATCACAAATGAAAGAAGAGAGATCACAAGCAACACCACTTAAATACAAACAATTATGAGAGGGATGCTTGGGTGGCTCAGTCGGTTAAGTGTCTGACTTCAGCTCAGGTCATGATCTTGCAGTCTGTGAGTTTGAGCCCTGTATCAGATTCTGTGCTGACAGCTCAGAGCCTGGAGCCTGCTTCAGATTCTGTGTCACCCTCTCTCTCTGCTCCTCCCCCACTCACACTCTGTCTCTCAAAAATAAATAAACATTAAAAAAATAAAAATAAACAATTATAAGAGAATACTATGAAAAATTATATGCCAAAAGTGGGCAATCTGGAAGAAATGGACAAATTTCTAGAAACTCACAAACTACCAAAACTGATACTGGAAGAAATAGAAAATTTGAACAGACCCATAACCAGCAAAGAAATTGAATCAGTAATCAAAAATCCCCCAACAAACAAGAGTCCTGGGCCAGATGGTTTCCCAGGGAATTCTACCAGACATTCAAAGAAGAGTTAATACCTATTCTTCTCAAACTGTTCCAAAAAATAGAAAGAAAACTTCCAAACTCATTTTATGAATGAAGCCAGCATTATCCTGATTCCAAAATCAGAGAAAGACCCCACCAAAATGGAGAATTATAGGCCTATATGCCTGATAAACATGTCTGCAAAAATTCTCAAATCAAATTCAACAGTACATTAAAAGAATTATTCACCATAATCAAGTGGGAATTATTCCTGGCTGCAGGGCCGGTTCAGTATTCACAAATCAATCAACATGATACACCACATTAATAAAAGAAAGAATAAGAACCATATGATCCCATGAGTAAATGCAGAAAAAGCATTTGACAAAATACAGCATCCAGTCTTGATTAAAAAAAACAAAAACAAAAACAAAAAACCCTCAACAAAGTCGGGATAGATGGAATATACCTCAATATCATAAAGGCCATATATGAAAGACCCACAGCTAATATCGTCCTCAGTGGGGAAAAACTGAGAGACTTTCCCCTACAGTCAGGAAAAAGACAAGGATGTCCACTCTCAACATTGCTCTTTAACACAGTACTGAAAATCTTAGCAATCAGACAACAAAAAGAAATAAAAGGCATCCATATTGGCAAGGAAGAAGGCAAACTTTTGCTATTTGCAGACAACATGGTCCTCTATATGGAAAACCCAAAAGTCTCCACCAAAAAGTTGCTAGAACCAATACAGGAATTGTGCAAAGTCACGGGATATAAAATCAAAGTGCAGAAATCTGTTGCATTTCTATACACCAATAATAAAGCAGCAGAAAGAGAAATCAAGGAATCGATCCCATTTGCAATTGCACCAAACCAAAAAGATCCCTAGGAATAAACCTAACTAAAGAGGTAAAAAGATCTATACTCTGAAAACTATAGAACACTTATGAAACAAATTGAAGAGGAGGACACAAAGAAATGGGAATGCATTCCATGTTCATGGATTGGAAGAACATTGTTAAAATGTCTTTACTACCCAAAGCAGTCTACACGTTTAATGCAATCCCTATCAAAATACCACCAGCATTTTTCACAGAGCTAGAACAAACAATCCTAAAATTTGTATGGAACCACGAAAGACCCTGAATAGCCAAAACAATCCTGAAAAAGAAAAAACTGGAGCCATCATGATTCCCAATTTCAAGCTATATTAACAAAGTTGTAGTCATCAAAACTGTATGGTACTGGCACAAAAATAGACACATAGATCAGTGGAACAGAGTAGGAAACCCAGAAATGGACCCACAACTATACGGTCCACTAATCTTCAATGAAGCAGGAAAGAATATCCAATGGAAGAAAGACAGTTTCTTCAACAAATAGTGTTGGGAAAATTGGACAGCAACATGCAGAAGACTGATACTGGGCCACTTTCTTACACCATACGCAAAAATAAATTCAAAATAGATGGAAGACCTATATGTGAGACAGGAAACCATCGAAATCCTACAGGAGAACACAGGCAGCAACCTCTTTGACCTCAGCTGTAGTAACTTCGTACTAGACACGTTGCTGAAGACAAGGGAAACAAAAGAAAATATGAACTATTGGGACTTAAAGATAAAGTGCACAGTGAAGGAAACAATCAACAAAACTAAAAGAGAGCCTACATAATGGGAGAAGATATTTGCAAATGACCTTTCTGATAAAGGGTTAATATCCAAAATCCGTAAAGAACTTATCAAAGTCAATACCCAAAAAGCAATAACCCAGTTAAGAAATGGGCAGAAGACATGAATAGACACTTTTTTATTTTTTTTTTTATTTTTTATTTTTTTTTTTAAATTTTTTTTTTTTCAACATTTATTTATTTTTGGGACAGAGAGAGACAGAGCATGAACGGGGGAGGGGCAGAGAGAGAGGGAGACACAGAATCGGAAACAGGCTCCAGGCTCTGAGCCATCAGCCCAGAGCCCGACGCGGGGCTCGAACTCACGGACCGCGAGATCGTGACCTGGCTGAAGTCGGACGCTTAACCAACTGCGCCACCCAGGCGCCCCATAGACACTTTTTTAAAGAAGGCATCCAGATAGCTAACAGACACATAGAAAGATGCTCAACATCTTTCCTCATTAGGGAAATGTAGATCAAATACCACCTCACACCTCTCAGGATGGCTGAATTTAAAAACACAAGAAATAACAGGTGTTGGCAAGGATGTGGAGAACAGGGAACCCTCTTGCACTGTTGGTGGGAATGCAAACTGGTATAGCCACTCTGGAGAACAATATGGAGGTTCCTGAAAAAACTGAAAATAGAACTATCCTATGATCTAGCAATTGCATTTTTACGTGTTTACCCAATGGATACAAAAATATAGATTCAAAGGGGTATATTCACCCCAATGTTTATAGCAGCATTATCAACAATAGCCAAAGTATGGAGAGAGCCCAAATGTCCATTGATTGATGAATGGATAAAGATGTGATATAGATATAGATACATATACAGATGTAGATTACATTGGAATATTATTCAGCCATCAAAAAGAACGAAATCTTGACATTTACAGTGATGTGGATGGAGCTAGAATGTATTATACTAAACGAAATAAGTCAGAGAAAGACAAATACCGTATGATTTCACTCACATGTGAAATTTAAGAAACAAAACAGATGAACACGTGGGTAGGCGGAGGGAAAGAGAAGAGAGGGAAACAAACCACAAGAGACTGTTAATGATAGAGAACAAACTGTGTGTAGATGGAAGGAGGTGGGTGAGAGATGGGCTAGATGGGTGATGGGTATTAAGAAGGGCACTGTTGAGTACTGGATGTTGTATGTAAGTGATGAATCACTGAATTCTCCTGAAACCAATATTGCACTATATGTTAACTAAAATTTAAATTTAAAAAAATGGGAGAGGGGCGCCTGGGTGGCTCAGTCGGTTGGGCGTCCGACTTCGGCTCAGGTCACGATCTCACGGTCCGTGAGTTCGAGCCCCGCGTCCGGCTCTGGGTTGATGGCTCAGAGTCTGGAGCCTGCTTCCGATTCTGTGTCTCCCTCTCTCTCTGCCCCTCCCCTGTTCATGCTCTGTCTCTCTCTGTCTCAAAAATAAATAAAAACGTTAAAAAAAAAATTTAAAAAAAAATGGGAGAGAGGAAAACCCTTTATTTCCCTTATTAAGTAAATTTTATTTTTTTGAAAAAAAAAAACTATTTTTTTTCACTTCACTGACATGAAATTTGGAATCAAATATCTTAGCACATAATATTTATACTATAAAACTACCAGGACTTGAGTGTAGTGGAATCTCCTTATGACTATATTTTAAGTTAAAATAGCATTTTACCTGAGTAGTTTAAAGCGTTGCAAGGTAGGAAAAGTATAAGTAGCCAATTTTTTTTTCATATCTGTATAATAAGTCAATTTCAGGTTTTTTTTGTCTTTTATTGAGAGCTCTCTTACAGGATTCAGGTTGAACAACTTTGAAGTCGACAAAATACACAACCTAATACACTTACTGATAATTTATTAACAGTTTTAGTATATGAAATGAATTCTACCTTTTCTAATGATGAAAGGTACCAAAGTATCCAGCTTCTTACAGAATTTATTTAATTGTTATGCCATTAAACAACTCCTAATTTTTTCATATAGTCCCCACAATGGAACAAAAATGTCAAGGGAGGCCCCTGGGTGGCTCAGTAGGTTAAGTGTTTTGACGCTTGGTTTTGACTCAGGTCATGATACCATGGTTTGTGGGTGCAGAGCCTGCTTGGGATTCTCTCTCTCTCCCTCTCTCTCTGCCCCTTGCCTGCTCTTGCTCTCTCTCTCAAAAGAAATAAACTTAAAAAATGTACATATCAAGGAAAAGCCAAAACATTCCTTTTGTGATTTCCTTCTAAGAATATCAGTACTTAATGCTTTTTAGCAATTTAGAGTACTAAGCTGTTTTAGTCTGGATGCTTTGGTTACAGCAAAAATACAAGTTTATTTCTGTATTAAAAAATAAAAATTTGGGGGGCACCTGGGTGGCTCAGTCGGTTAAGCATCCGACTTCAGCTCAGATCATGATCCCGCAGTTCATGAGTTTGAGCCCTGCATCAGGCTGTGTGCTGACAGCTCAGAGCCTGGAGCCTGCCTCAGATTCTGTGTCTCTCTGTCTCTCTGCCCCTCCCTAGCTCATTCTGTGTCTCTCTCTGTCTCTCAAAAATAAATACCCGTTAAAAAAATTTTTTTTAAATAATAAAAATTTTGAATGGCCAACATTTAAAAGGCATTATGCTGGTGACTCTGGGAATCTCCATAATGGTTTTGTAGCTATCACAAAAATTAAAACAAGAAGTTGAAACATTGAGACCTTACCTGTGACTCACTTATGGGGATCTTTTTTTTTTTTAATAGTAATAAGCATTCAGTATTCAAATCAATAATACAGATACATATAAGATAAAAATGAAAATCTCTTCCTCCTCTTTTCCTTCCTTCATCTCACCAGCTTCGCTCCTCAGAATCTATATGGCCTAATATTTTGGATTTCAAAATCCTTAGTTCTCCATCTCAATAAACTTGTTTTCCATTTTTAAAAATAGAGATAGCGCTTAAGAAAATGAATAAACAAGACATTAAATGAAAACTCAATATATTAAGAGATCATGAAGAAAGTTGTATATTTTTTTTCTTCTTGCAGAGGCAGTGAATAGAATTATGCTGCCTCCTTACCTTTACCTGGTGGTGTTCCACGTACCTCTGGGGAAGCTCTCAGTTCTTTGCTCATAATTCGAAAACTTATGCTCTGTGTGTGCGGCTCATCATTAAAAGCAAGGAGAAATTAGTTGAGAATTTTATGAAAGAGGAATACATCTAATTTTTTAAGTGTATTTTTAAAATACCTTTATATTCCAAATACAAATGTTCCCTTGTTAGAAATTTCAACATTTGGAACAAATCTTGCTGGTTAATTTCTCAATAAATATAACTCAAACTAGGCTTAGTTAGGATGGGTGCCTAGAATGCTGTCAGGATTCATATGATGTTATTTTCTATAGTATTTAATTGTTCAACAGTTGGTTTAAGCATACTACTGAAACTGTCCTTGCAGCTAATATATATGTTTTTCTTTATCTTTTCTTGTTCTTCTTCTGTGCTTCTGTTTCTCTTTCTTTTGGGTAGAAGTTTTCTTGGTGTAGAATTTATGTATTGTATAGGCCACCCATTTATTTATTTATTTTTTTTTTTGAGTTTTTTAATTTTTTTAATTTATTTTTTCAATATATGAAGTTTATTGTCAAATTGGTTTCCATACAACACCCAGTGCTCATCCCAAAAGGTGCCCTCCTCAATACCCATCACCCACCCTCCCCTCCCTCCCACCCCCCATCAACCCTCAGTTTGTTCTCAGTTTTTAAGAGTCTCTTATGCTTTGGCTCTCTTCCACTCTAACCTCTTTTTTTTTTTTTTTCCCTTCCCCTCCCCCATGGGTTTCTGTTAAGTTTCTCAGGATCCACATAAGAGTGAAACCATATGGTATCTGTCTTTCTCTGTATGGCTTATTTCACTTAGCATAACACTTTCCAGTTCCATCCATGTTGCTACAAAGTATAGGCGACCCATTTAAATTATACATTTCACTGGTTTTTGATATATTCATAGAGTTGTGCAACCATCACTACAGTCAATTATCAATTATTTTCTTCACCTCAAAAAGAAATCCTGTACCCTTCAGCTGTCACCTCCTAGGCTCCCAGCCCCAGGCAACCATTAATCTACTTTCTGTCTCTATAGATTTGCCTATTCTGGACATTTCATATAATGCAGTCATATAATGTGTGTGTGTGTGTGTGTGTGTGTGTGTGTGTGTGTGTGTGTGTGTGTGAGAGAGAGAGAGAGAGAGAGAGAAAGAGACTGGGTGTGTTTCACTTAGAAAGGTGTTTATAAGTTTCATCCATGTTGTAGTATGTATCAGTACTTCATTCTTTTTTATGCCAGATAATAATAGTCTATTGTATGGATTTACTACATTTTATTTATCCATTCCTCAGTAGATAGTCATTTGGGTTGTTTCTACCTTTTGGCTGTTACAGTGTTATAATGTTGCTATGAACATTTGTTTCCAAGTTTTTGTGTGGACATAATGTTTCCGTTTCTTTTGGAGTGGAATTATTGGGGTATATGGTAACTCCAGACTATTTTCCTAAGTGGCTGTACCATTTTATATTCCCATCAGCAGTGTGTGAGGTTTTGATTTCTCCTTGTCACCAACACTTTAGCCATCCTAGTGGGTGTGAAGTGATATCTCATTGTGGTTTTTGTTTGCATTTCCCTGATAAGTAATGGTGTTGAAATAGCATATTCAACATAGCATATTTTTACCTCCTCTTTGGGGAAATATCTATTCAGATTCTTTTCTCAGTTATTAATTGGGTTATTTGTACTTTTGTTGTTGAGTTGTGAGAGTTCTTTACATATTCTGAATACAGGTTCCTTATCAGATACGTGAATTGCAAAAATTTTCTCCCGTTATGTGAATCACAGCATTCTTAAAAATATAATATTGTGATTGAAAAAGAATAGTTAAAGCTTACATAAACACTTAATTTTGTTTTAATACTTACTTATTTTGAGAGAGAGAGAGAGAGATTGAGCAGAGAAAGGAGAGAGAGACAGAGACAGAGACAGAGACAGAGAGAGAAAATATCCCAAGCAGGCTCCAGAGCCCTACATGGGTCTCAATCCCATGAATTGTGAGATCATGACCTGAGCCGAAATCAAGAGTCACTTAACTGACAGAGCCACCCAGGTGCCCCAAACATTTAATTTTCAATAGGTGAAAATACTTAAACTCTTCTCATCATGGGTTAATCATGGACTTAACTTAAGCTCTTGTGCTTGGATCAATTGTTCTCAAACTTTATTAAGCATCTGAATCACCTGGAGGGGCTGTTAAAAATTTACTCCTTGGGGGCCCACTCCTAGAGTTTCCTAGATATTAAGAAGGTCTTGGGCGGGGCCCAAGATTTTACATTTCTAAGTGGTGCTGGTACTGTTGTTTTCAGGATTTCTACCTTAATGATCCACATTAACAATTATAAAGTATTAGAGTAATGCTGATAAACAGAGGAGTTTCTACCTGATTAAAAAAAAAAGATAAAATTTAGATTTGTACCCCACATTTGCATATATAATTTGCATGTACTTGCATATATATAGGTTCTTGTAATATTTAGCCCTTGTTAGTGGCTCAATTGGTTTCTTTTAAGACTCCTACATACATAAAGTAAACTTTTCTTCATAGGGCTATCTCTCTTCAGATTCTCACAGATTTCCTTGAACTTCAGAAAATATTTAATAATCAAAGAATTTTGGAACTTAAAGGAACTTTATAGATCATCCAATTCAATGCCCTCCATAGAGATTAATTAAATCACTTAATCCAAGGGGCCCCTGGGTGGCTCGGTTGGTTAAGTGTCCGACTTCAGCTCAGGTCATGATTTCGTGATTTGTGGGTTTGAGCCCTGCGTGGGGCTCTGTACTGACAGCTCAGAGCCTGGAGTCTGCTTCAGATTCTGTGTCTCCCTGTCTGCCCCTCCCTGCTGTCTTTCTCAAAATAAGTAAACATTAAAAAAAAATTATAAATCATTTAATCTAAGATCATATAGCTAATTAGTGGTAGGTATAGGTAGGTCTTAGTAAATTTATTTCTGAAATTGTTGTTAGAAGTAAAAATTTATTTCAGCTAATATATTTTTAGTGTTTTTCAAATACAGATCTCCTTGGTAACACATTTCATTAGGTAATAAAAAGCTTAATACTTTTAAATGAGTTTTTATACTTGATACATATATTTTTATGTAAATGGTATTTTATTACTTCACTATATACCAAAAACAAGACCAGACAAACCCACATGAATTTAGCCTGACAAATAATTAGGTTTTAAAAGGTATATTTTATAGATATCTTTTTGTTTTTGTTTTCCCTTTTCCCCTCCAGCTTTACTGAGGTATAATTGTCAAAAACTGTATATATTTAGGGTGTAAGACATGATGTTTTGGTATACATATGCACTGTGAAATGTTTACTACAATTAAGCTAATTAACATATCCATCACTTCACATAGTTGTCAGTTTTTTGTGTTGTGAGAACATTTAAGATCTACTCTGGTAGCAAATTTTAAGTATATAATACAGTATTATTGACTGTAGTCACAATGCTACTATCCATTAGATCTCCAGAGGGGCTCCTGGCTGACTCAGTCGGTAGAGCATGGGCCTCTTGATCTCGAGGTCATGAGTTCAAGTCCCATGTTGGGTGTAGATTATTTAAGTAAATAAAATTAAAAAAAAAAAAAAAAAAAACCAGCCCAGCATTATATCTCCAGAACTTATTCATCCTGTATAAATGAAACTTTGTACCCTTTGACCAGTGTCTACCCTTGTAGACATCTTTTCTATTCTGTCCTTAAAGGTAACATAAGGAAGAAGATTGATGTTAAAGAATGTGTGCTAGTGAGATGTGGGATAGATTTCCATAAATAAACTCATGTAAAATGGAGCGCATTGAGCAGATTGTTTCTAAGAAACATCTTACATTTATTAGAAAATTCAAAGGGAGTGGGTTGAGGAAAGGAAGTAACAGAAAAAGTGTAAAGCTGCCCGCCCTTCCCCTTTCTCCCCCACCTTAAAAAAAAAAAAAACCTCCCTAGCTGAGTCTGGGTACAGGGAAGGACAGTCTTGCTTTCACCTTTCTAGGTTATAGGCCAGTAGATAACTCGTTGAAATACTAAAATGTCTTTTTTTCATTTAGCCCTTCACTGTAATTGTTAAGCAACTTTTGGGAGGTTGCTTTTTTCATAAATTAGTTGATCTGCATTGTTTCTTTTAGAGGAGTTTGGGTAGCCAAGTAGGTAGCTCCACATAAACATCTAGCTTCTCAGGAACCAACTGTAAAATGCACAGAAAATTATATTAAACATTAAAAATAGATTGTGAAAACACTGCTGACTGACTTATGAAATTATTTCCCAGTTGCCCTTTGTCAGCTCATGCCTAGACTTCCCTACAGCCAGTAGCTTCTTCTAACCATTGTATAATGTTGCTAAAATAATTTTTCTGCTTCACTCTTAAAACTTTAACGACTCCCCTCTGTCTTCTTTGAATAGTGACACAGCCCTATCCTACGTGCAACTGGAATAATTTTTGTCTTGGAGGCAGATATTCCTATTAAGACTTCAGGCTTGGTGTGTGTTCACCTTTTAAATTTTACCTAGAGTAGGGAACTTAGCAAAGTAAGAAATGTTCATCCGGCCCATAGTGAGGAATAGCGAGTTATTTTACTATCTGAATCACAAACTTTTGAATGTAAATCTGCAGAACTTTGGTACTTTAGAGCCACAGACCGGTTGGCAGTTGGTTCTTCTTATGGCCTGGAAACCGCGGCTCATCTTAGCTCTTCCTCACTGAACCTCTCCTCTGAGCTGAGCCTTTTCTGCTTGCCTAGTCGTAGTGTGTCTTTCTTCAGGAAGCCTTGTTATGTTAACTCCACCCATCTACCAGTCCTCAAGCAGTTTCTTAAGAATTTGGAGACATTCTCGTGGGTCTGAGAGTTCTCTGTGAGATTTTAACAATTTTGTGGTTGTCTATAGAGATGCAGATAATACACATCTGGTTTCTACTAGGGGGTGAAGTTGAAACAGTAGCAGAAGCCTTTCTGAGACTTCAGTAAGCAGCAGAGTTAAGCAGCGGTTTAAAATAAAGATTTAAATCAGTGTAATTAAATCAGTGTAATTCTAGGTAGTACCTTAGGGGGTCTTCAAGGTAGCTGAGGGGGTGGGTGTACTGGAGGCAGAAAATACCACCCTCACTTTGACCAGAGTAGCTTCACTTTTATTCATGTTATATTTGGTATTATATACTGTGGTTCGGTGGAGATTTCTCTTGGGAGCTCCCTTCTCCCTGCTAAATGTTCTGAAGGTTCCTGGACTAACAGGTTTATGGTTTAGGGTTTATTTGTAAATAGATTTTCTGTAGTGAATCTGACAAGGAGTCCTTCCAAATTGTTAGTGGTGTTTGGGGAATGCTACTCCAGGACACCTTAGGTTGGTAGATGGGTAGTTCTCAAGTTTTTGATCTCAGGGTCCCCTGTACACTCTTAAAAAATTATTGAGGCTCCCAAAGAGCACTGTTTATATGGGCTATACCCATGAATTTATATTTTTGAGAATAAAACAAAAAATTTTAACTTATATTTTTATATAAAAATAATAAACTGTTAAACAACACATTTTTATTAAAATAACTATATTTTCCAAGATAAAAAATTTAGTGGCATTGTGTTACATATTTACATTTTTCCAAATCTCTTTAATGTCTTGCTTAATAGAACAAGCCTGGGTTCTTTTTTTTTTTTTTAATGTTTATTTATTTTTGAGACAGAGACAGAGCCTGAGCAGGGGAGGGGCAGAGAGAGAGGGAGACAGAATCCAAAGCAGGCTCCAGGCTCTGAGCTGTCAGCAGAGCCCGACGTGGGGCTCGAACTCACAAACCGTGAGATCATGACCTGAGCCGAAGCCGGACGCTTAACCGACTAAACCACCCAGGTGCCCAAGCCTGGGTTCTTATATCTGCTTCTGCAGTCAGTCAGTTGTGATATGCCGTTTTAGTTGAGCTATATGAAGAAAATCTAGCTTCATACATATAAATAGTTGGAAAGGGAAAACATATTTAACAGCTTTTTTCAAATACTATGAGTATTTTTCTTTGACATCAGACCCCACAAGTGGTAGTTTCTTAATTGCAGTGTGGAATCTGAAACCATAGCAATGAACTTTTTGTTCCCTGAACTAAAAGTAACAGTGCGCCCTTCTCAAAAGGCTCAATAGACCTTACTTACCATTGGCTTTTCATCATTGCTGCTCCGTTGAGCTCGAAGTCAATCCTTAAGTGATCTGGCCTCCTGTCTTTCTTATCTCCAAACTCTGCTGACTCTGCTCTAGTCACACTGAACTTCTTGCCATTTGTTCCTCTAAGCAGTCTCCTGTGTCGTGCTTTTGTGCTTGCCCGTTTCCTCTGACTTCTTAGCAAACTCACTATTGTGTCAAATTATCTTTTTTTTTTTTTTTAACTTTTTTTTTTTTTTCAACGTTTATTTATTTTTGGGACAGAGAGAGACAGAGCATGAACGGGGGAGGGGCAGAGAGAGAGGGAGACACAGAATCGGAAACAGGCTCCAGGCTCCGAGCCATCAGCCCAGAGCCCGACGCGGGGCTCGAACTCACGGACCGCGAGATCGTGACCTGGCTGAAGTCGGACGCTTAACCGACTGCGCCACCCAGGCGCCCCTATCTTTTTTTTTTTTTAATGTTTATTTTAGAGACAGAGAGACAGAGCACAAGCAGGGAGGGGTAGAGAGAGAGAGGGAGACACAGAATCTGAAACAGGCTCCAGGCTCTGAGCTGTCCGCACAGAGCCCGACGCGGGGCTCGAACCCACAAACTAAGAGATCATGACCTGAGCCGAAGTCGGACTCTCAACCGACTGAGCCACCCAAGCGACCTTCAAATGATCTTAATTAAGTAAAAACCTACCAGTAGAACGTATCTGATTTTGAATGTGAAAATAGGAATCCCGGAGTAGAATTGCTTATACCTGATTGCCATTGGCATTTTGCAGACAGAAACATTTACCCTGTCCTGTGTTGGTGGAAATGAAAGTGGCACTGAGTCTGGGCGCCTGGTGGCTCTGTCGGTTATGCATCTGACTTCGATTCAGGTCATGATCTCATGGTTTGTGAGTTCCAGCCCCTCGTCGGGCTCTGTGCTGACAGCTCAGAGCCTGGAGCCTGCTTCAGATTCTGTGTCTCCCTCTCTCTCTGTGCCTCCCCAGCTCACGCTGTGTCTCTGTCTCTCAAAATTAATGTCAACATTAAAAAAAAAAAAGGTGGTACTGAGTCATTTGGATTGCTAATACTTTGCTATAAAGTGCATAAATGTGCTTCTGCATTGCAAAAACACTAAAAATTGTCTTATGAGGACCTATCACATAGGTGATCAGTTATTTCAGGAAAATATAAAGTAGAAAATCATTATTTTATGTTAGGATTTTATTTAAATCTAGGTGATTGAAACAATTAAGCTACTAGTCAGTAACATTCAACATGTTTTTCCAAAAGAATTTCATTTATTGCTTGATGTATTTAGTATTCTTCACTTTAAAGGTATAATAAACTATGCCTTTTCAGGAAGTTACATTTTCAGGTGATATTTGATGTTTTAACTGAATTCACCAGATTATTGAGTGGCAGGCCAAGGATACAGGGGTTAAAAAGAAGCATCTCCTGGGGCTCCTGGGTGACTCAGTTGGTTAAGCATCTGACTCTTGATTTCAGCTCAGGTCATGATCTCATGGTTCATGAGATTGAGCCTGGTGTCTGTGCCCTGACAGCACAAGTCCTGCTTGGGATTTTCTCTCCTCTCTCTCCCCCTGCCTCTCTACCCCTCCCCCCACTTCTCAAAATAAACTTAAAAAAAAAAAAAAAAGATGTATCTCCTACCCCAAAGGAGGTTACAGAATTATCATGGTGTTATATTGTATGATTAGGAGCCCCAATTAAACAAAGGCAAATTCTTACTAAGGTGTTAGGAAAAGGCCTGTCTCCAGTTTAGGGAGTTAAAGATGAACATTTGGAATTTTTTTTTTCTGTTATGTGTTAAGCAGACAGAAATATTTATATAGTTTTATGTACCCGAGATATCTGTCATGACTTGATACTTTAAAAATTCAATTTTAGGAAATAATTATTGATATATCTTAATGATTAGAAATTTTAATATTACACTTAAAGCCCTATAGGCCAAGTGTCAGGATGAGAAAGAAACTCATCCACCTTCCTTATCTAATTTATTTCCAGAGGTGAAAAAGACGAACCTTTCTGTTTGCCATTAGTTTAGTGTATCAGTTGGAGTTCTTGGTTTCAAATAAAAGGTCTTGATCGTAAAAGAAATTTGTTGGAAGGTGCTGCTCAGAGGTTCATGAAGGGAGGAGAGCACCCTTGACAGAAAAACTGGCAGGAGCCCAGGGAGCTCTGTCTGGGGCCTCAGGGTTCATGCTGCAGACTTCTAAGTGGCAAAAGCCTGCTGGATCTCTGCTGCTGCGTGTGACCGACTTCCAGTCTGTCTTTCCTTCCTTGCATTACCTGCTTATGTTTTAGGGAAAAGTGTTTGTGCGCACCCCCTTGGAACTGGAAGAGTTAAGGGCCAGCCTGTTGGCTCCTCTGGTGGGAAGTGTCACCAGAAATTACTCTTTTACCAACATTGTACAGAGGGGAAAGGGAATTCCTCAAAAGGAAGTCAGAGTCCTATTAGGAAGGCAACCAGGAAAGACACATATTCACCACCTTTTAGGGAAAGAGTAAAATACCTTGATAAACCCACAGAAGGAACCCAAAGGTTAGTTAAAAACTGGATTGTTGCCTTGATTGAAAGAAGAGAAGATTGTAGTTAAAATAACACTTTTTGTACAGTAGTACAAAAACACCTGGATTATTAGTAATTTCTGAAAGAAATTTTCTTAAGTCACCACTTAACTGATATGATATTACTGTCTTGTGATACAATGTATAGCAAAGGGACTTCAGTTACCACTTCACTGATAATGGAGTTACTTAAAATTTTATGGGCCCATTCATACACATAATAATCCCTTGAGTGAATTTATATAACATATTTGAGTTTATTATTTAATCTGTATTGTGACATAATCTTGGTTGTAGTGGAGGTATTATCCTCAGATTATGGAGTAGGAAAACTAAGAAGTTAAATCTCTTGTCCAGTCATATAGCTACTAAAAGAATCAAGATTAAAAAAAAATTTTTTTTAATGTTTTATTATTTTTGAGAGAGACAGAGAGAGACAGAGCATGAGCGGGGAAGGGGCAGAGAGAAAGAGAGAGGGAGATACAGAACCTGAAGCAGGCTCCAGGCTCCAAGCTGTCAGCACAGAGCCTGACCTGGGGCTTGAATCCACAGACTGCGAGATCATGTCCTGAGCCCAAATCAGGGCTTAACCAACTGAGCCACCCAGGCACCCCAGGAATCAAGATTTTAATTCAGGTCTTAATTATTCACATACATTGAGAATGGCCTGTATCAATCTTTATTATCTGTATAGTGGAGAAAATACTGCCTATCTTGCAAGATTGTTTGAAGATTAAAGAAAAAGTGTAAGAAGTTTCCTGTTACTGTAAGAGTTAACAAACCTTTCATTAAATGTTAGTTTTAAAAATGCATTTATTTTAAAAATTAAAGTATTTCTGCAGTAAGTGATTTTTTGGGATCTTTGTATATGCTTAGAGCCACTTCTTTTTTAAAGTTCCGTTTTACCAAAGAAGTAATAGTGCTTCATAAGAGTTCTGAAGTTATAACAGAACTTTGATATTTAGAAGTAAATTGTCATATTCATTTTAAACTTTAATTGGAGAATTTGAGTGGTATGCAGTTTTTCTTGAATGCCTAGTTTGAGGAGACTATTTTTACAACTAATTAAGAGCTTCCAAGTGGGTTTAAATTTGTCTTTTAAAGAGATTTTATTTAAAAATTTCGTAAGTCTTTTGAGGCATACTTTGAGTTTTTGGTAAAAATTAATTTCAAGTTTTAAATGTATCACCTACCTCTCTTGCCTCAAAAAGGTATAATTTGTCAGTAGATATTAAGGTATAAATATATGGACTTTGCTGTTTTTAAAAGTTCTGATATAAATAGAATGCGAATGCATGTTGTGAAAACACAAGGAAGGGAATATTTAAGAGAATATATATAAGCAGTAGTGAGCAGTATATATATATAAATATAAATCTGTATAATGAAAACTACATAACTCTGATGAAAGGAATCAAAGAACTAAGTAAATGGAGACATATTTCATGTTCATGGATAGGAGCTCTCAATATTGTCAAGGTGTCAGTTCTTCTCAACTTGATCTATAGATTCAGTGCAATATCAATCAGAATTATCCCAGCAAGTTAGTTTGTGGATATTCACAAACTGATTTGAAAAGCAGGGGTACCAGTCAGTTAAGTGTCTGACTCTTGATTTCACCTCAGGTCATGATCTCACAGTTTGTGGGATTGAGCCTTGCATTGGGCTCTGCACTGACAGCACAGAGCCTGCTTGGGATTCTCTCTCCCTGCCTCTCTCTCAAAATTAATAAATGAAGTTTAAAGAAAATGGTCAAAATCTAGAACACTAAATGGTGGCAAGGATGTGGAGCAACAGGAAACTCCCATTCATTGCTAGCGGGAATGCAAAATGGTTTAGCCATTTTAAAAATTAGTTTGGTGATTTCTTACAAAACTGAGTATACTCTTGCCATATGATTCATCAATCACACTTCTTAGAATTTACCCAAAGTAATTGAAAACTTACATCCGTGCAAAAAACCTGCACATGGATTTTATAGCAGTTTTATTCGTAATTGGCAAAACTTAGAAGTAACCAAGACTTCTTTCAGTAGGTGAATGGATAAACTGTGGTATATCCAGACAATGGACTATTATTCAGTGCTAAAAAGAAATGGGCTAACAAGCTATGAAAAGCTATAGAGGACTTTAAATGCATGTTGTTAAGTGAACGAAGCTGATCTGAAAAGGCTACCTATGCTATAACTCCAAACTATATGACATTCTAGAAAAGGCAAAACTCTGGAGACAGCAAAAAGATCAGGGCTTGGGTGGGAGGGGAAAATGAAGAGAGTACAGAGAATTTTTAGGGCATTGAAACTACTTCCTGTGATACTATAATGGTCTATACCTGTCCTTATACATTTGTCAAAACCCATACAACACCAATAGTGAACTCTAATGTAAACTAAAGATGTTGGGTGATAATGCTGTGTCAGTGCAGATTCATCAGTTGTAGTAAATGTACCACTCTGGTGGGGATTTAGGCTCCGGGCTCTGAGCTGTCAGCACAGAGCCTGACGTGGGGCTTGAACTCACAAGCTGTGAGGTCGTGACCTGAGCTGAAGTCAAAGGGAGGCTATGCAGAGGGTATGTGGGAAATCTCTGTACCTTCTGCTCAATTTTGCCATGAACTTAAAACTGCCATAAGAAACAGTCTTTAAGAAAAAGATTAGGTGTGGGTGCCTGGGTGGCTCAGTTGGTTAAGAATCTGACTTCGGCTCAGGTCGTGATCTCTCAGTTCGTGAGTTAGAGTCCCATATTGTGTGAGCTGGAGCCCCGATTCAGGTGAATGTGAGCCTTGCTCGCGCTCGCTCTCTCTCTCTCTTTCTCCCCCCCCCCCGTGGGATTCTCTCTCTCCCCCCTCTCTCTGCCCTCGTTCACTTGTGCCCTCTCTCAAAAAAAAAAAAAAAAAAAAAAAAAAAAAAATTAGGTGTTATCAGTGTTAAAAAAAAGGCAATGAAATCAAATCTATGCTGCAACATGGAAGAGCCTTGAAAACATTTTTCTAAGTGCAAGAAGTCGGACACAAAAGGACAAATGTAGGATTCCACTTATATGAGGTACCTAGAGTGGCCAAATTCATAGAGACAGAAAATAGAATAGTGGTTACCAGGGCCTGGGGAAAAGAGGGGATGAAGAGTTATTGTTTAAGGGCTACAGAGTTTCTGTCTGAAATGATGAAAAAGTTTGGAGATGGATAATGATAATGGTAGTCCAACAATGTGAATGTACTTAGTGCCAAATTGTACACCTAAAAATGGTTAAGTGGTAAATTTATTTTACCACAGTGAAAAAAAAAGAAGCATGTTCCTTGGCTTCACCCCAGGCATACTGAACCACAGTCTCTGGGGATGAGACTCAGAAGGCTGCATTTAAAAAAAAATTTTTTTTCAGATAATTGTTATGCATAGTTTAGGTTAAGAATCACTAATATTTGGGATTATATAATGCAAAATGGGATAAACTGGATTTTGTTGGTGTGTATATATATACATATATATATTTTTTAATTTTTTAAAATGTTTATACTTTGAGAGAGAGAGAGCGAGAGAGACAGAGTGGCAGCTGGAGGAGGGCAGAGAGAGAGGGAGACACAGAATCCGAAGTAAGCTTTGGGCTCTGAGCTGTCAGCACAGAGCCCGACGTGAGGCTCGAACTCACGGACTGCGAGATCATGACCTGAGCTGAAGTCGGACACTTAACTGACTGAGCCACCCAGGCGCCCCTGGCATTGTATTTTTTAAGGTGCTTTCAGATAATATGATTTTATTTGATCATTACGGTATCCTGAGGAGATGGGTAATGATATTGCCATTTTCAGGTGAGAAACTTGAGATTTTAGGAAATTTAATGTCTTGCCTAAGATCACACATACAGGTAAAGTCAGACCTCCAAGATACGCATTCTGACAACTGTTATTTCCTGTATTGGCAATCTCCAAGAAAATAGCAGATCTTGTTTGTTATTACAGAGATCCCATGGATTTAATTGTTTTGTGATTGAAAAGTGTGAACTTGTTAAACAAATCATAACACTTTATTTTGCAGACAAGACTTTATGATTTGACAGCCCTATTATTTTTGCCATGTTGGCAAGGCTTAATATTTACAAAACTGAGTTACACTGATTCTATTTAAGGAAGTATTTTTATGAAGTATAAATATGTGATACTTAATAGATGCTAATTAATGTCAGTTGTCAGGAAATCTGAAGCAAACCTGTCATTCTGTGACACTGTTTTCTTCTCTTGAATCAAAATGATCTCTACAACCAACCATTTGTGCCTAGTATGCTTTTCTTAAATGTGACTTTTTTTTTTTTTTTTTGAGAGAGAGAGAGAGAGAGAGAGAGAGATTGAGTGAGTGAGTAAGGGGTGGGGAGTAGAGAGGGGCAGAGGAAGAAAGAGAATCCCAAGCAGTATCCACACTCAGTGTGGAGTCTGAGGTAGGGCTTGATCCTACGACCTGAAATCAAGAGTCGGATGCTCAACTGGGTGAGCTGCCCAGGCACCCCAAATACGACTGTTCTTTCTGAGCTTCCCTTTGAAGAATGTATTTGTCACAGTTGAGCCGAGGAGTCAGTAGATTCTGCTCTTTTCCAGGGACATTCAGCCACATTCTAGAATAGTGCAAAGTTGGAGGGGAAAGCCACTTCTAACATTCCTGTTTTATACATACCCTCTGTAGTCTTACTGTCTACCATCATGGAATTGATTGGGGAACAGCACCCCTTACGAGGTTACGGTCTTCAAAACATTGAAATACATCCAGTTTCTTCTCGGTAGTATGGGATGTCTAGGAGAAAAAAAAAGTTTCATTTGGTTTCCTGTGGCATTATTATTTTATGGTCATTTAATATCTAACCACTTCTTGCTGTTTTGATAGGATAGAGGCATTGTATGATTGAAATTATTAAAAATACAATTCCAGACTTGTTTACCTGTACATGAAACTGATCATTTGCTAACTTCATGTCTCAAAGATATCTCAAGCAAAATGAAGTCCAGAACTAAACTCTTAATCTCCTTGTTCCCCTTCCCCTGTAGTAAAACATCTGTTATTCTTACAGTATTCTTTATTTTAGTAAATGCATCTGCATCTGGTGCATCTGGCCAGTGATCTGGGCCCTACCAAACCATCTCTAATATTAGCTCCTTTACTCTCCCTTTTGTGTCTGTTCATGCTGTTCCCTTTACCCTGTCACTTCATTCGTCCACTTTTCACCTAAATTCTACTCTTCACCCTTCAAGTTTCAGCCTTACTCCTCCTTTCCAGAACCTAGGTTAACGTAGGCTCCTATTTAAGTCTCATGGCATCCTTTGTTTTAAAAAGAACAATAGCAGTAGCTACAGCTAACATTTACTAAACACTGACTGTGAACTGGTACATAATATTATAGGAGGGGTTAAGTGATTTGCTTGGGGTTACACCCTGATCATTGAAGGAACCAAGATTTGAAACTGGATGGTTTAGCCCACGCTTACCTAACTCTTCACTCCTTTGCCTCTTACGTAGTTGTTTTTGTGATGATCTGTTTAATGTCTTGTTCTCCTTCTGTATTTCTAAGCTCTGTGAGGGCAGGGACTGTGTCTATTTTGTATCCTAGTATCTCACACAATATGTGGTGAACACATGCCTGTGTGCATGTATCTTATTTGGGATGTAACCTCTTTTACTCAAAGTCTGAAAATGGATAACATTTATAAGTGGAATTCACAGATGACATTGACTATTTTACCTTCTCGAAGTGGAAGTATCTATAAATGCAAAGAAATCTATTTAATTCATCTAGTAAGCCAATTTGCTCTGTTAGTGATTATATGTCAAGGAACCTGATCTATTTGGGAAAGTTTGCATTTGAAAAAGCTTTTCCCTCTGCTTCTATGCCTTTGATTCACTAGATTTTAGAATATTATATTACACTTAGAAGTTAGGGGCAATTAATTGTGAATCTTACTAAAACAATGTTCAAGTCACAAACTGTTATCTGTTGGTATTTTTAGGAAAACTACCAAAAAATAGACAATAGATACACATGTATTATGAATGGTTAGTCCAGCTTTAAAGACGCCTCTTTGAATGGGATTCAGACTTCAGATAGGAGAGGGTGTATGGGAGCACTGTGGGGAAAAACTGGGAATTTTATAAAGAGCTCCTACTTGTGTCAGGACACCACTGATAAGGGCTTTCTGTCACATTTGGAAGGCTCTCGAGTATGAAGATTAAGAAAATGCTTGAAAAAAAAAAAAAGAAAATGCTTGAAGAACTAAAAAACCATCAGATGGCTTTCTCAAATCAGTTTTTTGTTTTATTGGTGGGAACTCTGTTATCACAAAAAGCAATAAAAAATTTGTTTTGGAAAGTCATACTTATTGTTTTTAAAGCAAAACAAATGCAAGATGATATGAACTTGGCACTTGACACGTTTGGATTTTGACTTGTATAGTTATTTTCTGTGGGAAATGACTTCAAATACTGTCTTTCCCATGGCTAATGTACACACAGCAGAAAAGCAATCATGAAAATTTTTATTTAAATGAACACTAAATAAAATGAAAAAAATTAAATTTATATTTTACTTCATATCTACACACATACATAAAATGTTACAAAAATGCATAAATATGGCACAATTATTTTCAGTATAGTTTTCTGGGGGGATGGGGAGAGGGTGATTGGTTCATTTTTCTCCCTTTTTTCGTCCTTTCCATCCATATCCCTGCCAGAATCCTCTAACCCATGTTAATAACCTAGCTTATATTTGTCCATATTGTCAATGTCATCTACAAATATATATTTATAATATATGGTACATACACACGTGTGTACATGGGTTTTTGAGCATTCCCTGTACTTTTTTTGTTTTTAATGTTTGTTTATTTTTGGGAGAGAGAGAAAGAGCATGAGCAGGGGAGGGGCAGTGAACAAGGGAGACACAGGATCTGAAGCAGGCTCCAGGCTCTGAGCCGTCAGCACAGAGTCCGATGCGGGGCTCGAACTCACGAGCTGTGAGATCATGACCTGAGCTGAAGTTGGACGCTTAACCGACTGAGCCACCCAGGCGCCCCCCATTCCCTGTACTTTTAATTTTTGTCTTAAAAATACCTTGTGGAAGTCTGTCAAATGGCATAGCTCTAGTTCTTTTTAATGGATACATGGTTGTATTAGTCTGCCAGGGCTGCCATAACAAATTGGGTGTCTCCACAGAAATTTACTTCATTATAACTCTGGAGGCTGTAAGTCTGAGATCAAGGTTTTGGCAGGGTTGATTTCTTCTGAGGCCTCTCTCCTTGCTTGTAGATGGCCATCTTCTCCCTGTGTCTTCCCATGGTCTCTCCTCTCTGTATATATGTGTCCAGATTTCCTTTTGTTATAAGAACACCAGTCAGATTGGATTTGGGCCTACCCTAATGACCTCATTTTTAACTTAATTACCTCTAAAGATCCTATCTCCAAATATAGTCACATTCTGAAGTACTGGGAATTAGGCCTTCAACGTATGCATTTTTAGGACACAATTCAGCCCAACAACAACAGTGTCCTGCAAAGCATGTTTAACTCATAATGATATAGCTAATACTATATAGAATTTAGCAATGTGATTCATCCATTCATTTCATAAGTACTCTGTGAACTCTTGTTCCTCTGATTTATCCTAATATGGGTAGGGACAGTGGCTTCTGGAAGAGAATGCAAGAAGGAGTGGAATTAACAGGTGACAGGATAGTTACAATAGTGTAGATAGGATACAGGCCTGGCTCTGTTGGGGGGAGAGATGATTTCTGGATTAACCACCAGTTATGTGCTTACATGATACATTCATTAGGTGTGTGTAAGTAGAGTGTTTTTTGTACTTGGAGTAATTAGACATTCAATTCATAGAAAAGCTTAGATGTACTAAAAAAGACCATCATATGTATTGTAGTTACATCTGTAGTTTCCTTTTTACTTACATATACTTGATGTCTCATTTCAGTGGATTGAGGTTCAAAATAAGATCCTATTTTTGAAAAAGCACATGGCTGGAGCCCTTTTCTTACTAAAATAAAAGCTCAGTGTGAGCAAGGATTGATATATTTTGTTTAATGTTGGATCTCTGACATTTAGAATAATGTCTGGCTACAGAGCAGAGCTTCAATAAATATTTGAGTCCAGGTCGAGGTAGAAAATAACTTTTTCCTTTCTTTTTTTAATGTTATTACCCCTCCCCCATTGATAAATATAAGAAAAGGGACTTACTTAGACTAAACATAAGTCAAGGTTTTAGTCATTACACAGAGTAAAAACTAGAAACATGAATGGTCCATAGCAAACCATCCTTGTGGTTCTTATTAATACAGAGACAGCCAACTACTTTGTTGAGGTGCTTGAGAAAGTGCTGTTCCGGAGCACGGACACAGCCCCCAAAAGTGGAGCTGCTGCTTCTTAAAAATTTTTTTCTGTCTCCATTGCTGGGACTCCAGTTACATATATGTTACACTGCTTAATATTGCCCCCACAGGTCATGGAGGCTTATCATTTTTTTTCAGTCTTCTTTCCCCCTATCTATGCTTCATTTTGGAGAGTTTCTCTTGCTGTGACTCTAAGTTCCCTTATATTTTCTTTTGCAATATCCAGTCTGCTCTGTCTTCACTTTCAGATAATATAATTTTATCTCTAGAAGTTTTACTTAAATATTTGTATCTTTTTCCATAGCATGTTCCTATTTTTCCTTTACATTATTAAGTATATAGGGTATATTTATATTAGCTGTATTTATTTATGTTTCATCATGACAAGTGTACTCTTTAATCCCCATCCCCTATTTCACCCATTCCCCACCCTCCACTGCCCCTCTGGTAACCATCAGTTTGTTCTGTGTAGTTAAGAGTCTGTTTCTTTGTTTCTCTTTTTTTTTCTTCTTCTTCTTACTTTGCTCATTTGTTTCTTAAATTCTACATTTGAGTTGGGCACCTGGGTGACTCAGTCAGTGAAGCATCTGACTCTTGATTTTGGCTCAGGTCATGATTTCACGGTTTGTGAGTTCGAGCCCTTCATCAGGTTCTGTGCTGACAGTGTGTGGAGCCTGCTTGGTATTCTGTCTCCCTTTCTCTCTGCCTCTCTCCTGCCTGCTCTCTGTATCTCACTCAAAATAAATAAAAATAAACTTAAAAAAAATTCCACATATGAGTGAAATCATGTGGTATTTGTCTTTTTTTTTTTTAATGTTTTATTTTTTTTATTGAGAGACAGAGCACGAGTGGTGGAGGGGCAGAGAGAGAGGGAGACACAGAATCCAAAGCTCTAAGCTGTCACCACAGAGCCTGATATGGGGCTTGAGCTCACAAACCGCGAGATCATGACCTGAGCCGAAGTCGGACTCTTAACTGACTGAGCCACCCAGGTGCCCCAGTATTTGTCTTTTTTCTGACTAACTTCACTTAGCATTATACTCTCTAGCTCTATCCATGTTGTTGCCAGTTCGAGATTTCATTCTTTTTTAAAAATGGCTGAGGGGCGCCTGGGCGGCTCAGTCAGTTAAGCATCCCACTCTTCATCTTGGCTCAGGTCATGGTCTCATGGTCATGAGGTTGAGCCCCATGTTGGGCTCCACACTGACAGCACAGAGCCTGCTTGAGATTCTTTCCCTCTCCCTCTGCTCCTCCCTGCACTCTCTGTCTCTCAAAATAAGTAAACATTAAAAAAAAGGCTGAATAATGTTCCATTATGTATATATACTACATCTTCTTTATCCATTCGTCTATCGATGGACACTTGGGCTGCTTCCATAGTTTGGCTATTGTGAATAATACTGCAGTAAACATAGGGGTGCGTGTATCCTTTTAATTAGTATTTTTGTATTTTTTGGACAAATACCAAGTGCTACAATTGCTGGATCATACAGTAGTTCTATTTTTATCTTTTAGAGGAACCTCCATACTGTTTTCCACAGTGCTACGCCAGTTTGCATTCCTACCAACAGTGTAGGAAGGTTGCTTTTTCTCCACATCCTCACCCCCACTTATTGTTTTTTATGCTTTTGATTTTAGCTGTTCTGACAGGTGTGAGATGGTATCTCTTATCGTAGTTTTGATTTGTGTTTCCCTGATGACGTGTGTGCGTTGAGCATCTTTTCATTGTCTATTTTCAGTGTCTATTGGTCATCTCAATGTCATTTTTGGAGAAATGTCTATGGTCCATTTTTTCTTTTTTTTATTTTATTGTATTTATTCTTGAAAGAGTGCACAAGTGGGAGAGGGGCAAAGAGAGAGAGGGAGACACAGAATCTGAAGCAGGCTTCAGGCTATGAGCTGTCCACGCATAGCCCAACATGGGGCTTGAACCCACCCACTGCAAGTTCATGACCTGAGCTGAAGTCGGACGCTTAACCGACTGAGCCACCAGGTGCCCCACTTTTTAATTGGATTATTTGTTTTTTGGTGTTGAGTTGTAGATATTATATATATATATATATATGTATATATGTGTATATATATGTCTTTTTTTAATGTAATTTTTTTTGAGTACTATCCCTTTATCAGCTATGTCATTTGCAAATATCATCTCCCATTCAATAGGTTGCCTTCTTATTTTGTTGATTGTTTCCTTCACTGTGCAAAAGCTGTTTATTTTGGTGCAGTTCCAGTAGTTTCTTTTTGCTTTTGTTTCCCTTGCCATAGGAGACATATCTAGAAAAATGTTGCTATGGCCAATGACAGAAATTATTGCCTGTGCTCTCTTCAAGGATTTTTATGGTTTCAGGTCTCATATTTAGGTCTTTAATCCATTTTGTTTATTTTTGTGTATGGTGCAAGAAAATGGTCCAGTTATATTCTTTTGCATGTAGTTGTCCAGTTTGCCCAATACCATTTGTTGAAGAGACTGTCTTTTTCCCATTGTATATTCATTACTCCTTTGTTGAAGAGGAGTTGACCATGTAATTGTAGATTTATGTCTGGGCTTTCTACTCTATTCTGTGCATCTCTGTGTCTATTTTTGTGCCAGTACCATACTGTTTTGATTACTACAGCTTTGTAATACAACTTGAAACTTGGAATTGTGATGCCTGTAGTTTTTTTTCTTTTTTTAAAAACTTTATAAAAATGTTTATTTTCAAGAGAGAGAGAGAGAGAGAGAGAGAGAGAGAGAGAGCGAGCACAAGTGGAGGAGGGGAAGCGAGAAAGGGAGACATAGAATCCAAAGCAGGCTCTGAGCTGTCAGTACAGAGCCCGACGTGGAGCTCGAACCCATGAACTGCGAGATCATGGCCTAAGCTGAAGTTGGATGCTCAACTGACTGAGCCACCCAGGTGCCCCTGTTTGTTTTCTTTTCAAGGTTGCTTTGGCCATTGAAAGTCTTTTGTGGCTCCATACAAATTTTAGGATTGTTTGTTCTAGTTCTGTGAAAAATGCTGTTGGTATTTTGAGAGGGATTGCATTAAATCTGTATGCTTTGAGTAAGATAGACATTTTAACAATTTCTGTTCTTCCAACCTATGGATGTGGAATGTCTTATTGTTTCTTTGTGTTTTGAATTTCTTTCATCAGTGTTTTATAGTTTTCAGGGTACAGGTCTTTCACCTCTTTGGTTAAGTTTATTCCTAGGTATTTTATTGGTTTTGTGCAATTGTAAATGGAATTGTTTTCTTAATTACACCTTATTAGTGTATAGGAATACAACAGATTTCTGTACATTGATTTTGTATCCTCTTGCTTTACTGAATTCATTTATCAGTTCTAGTAGTTTTTTTTTGGTGCCATCTTTAGGGTTTTCTATATATAGTGTCATGTCATCTACAAATTGAGTTTTACTTCTTCCTTACCAATTTGGTTGCCTTTTATTTCTTTATGTTGTCAAATTGCTGCAGCTAGGACTTCTAGTACTGTGTTGAATAAAAGTGGTGAGAATGGACACACTTACCTTGTTCCTGACCTTAGGGGAAAAAAGCTCTAAGTTTTTAACCAGTGAGCATGATGTTTTCATATGAGGCCTTTATTATGTTGAGGTATTTTCCCTCTAGACCTACTTTGCAGAAAGTTTTTATCATGAATGGATGTTGTACTTTGTCAAATTTTTTTTTCTGTATCTATTGAAATGATCATATGGTTTTTATCCTTTCTCTTTTTGGTGATGTATTGCATTGATTATTTTGCAAATATTGAACCATCCTTGCATCCTGGGAATAAATCCCATATGATCATGGTCTACGATTTCTTTAATGTTTTATTGGATTTGGTTTGCTAATATTTTGTTGAGAATTTTTGCATCTGTATTCATGAGACATATTGGCCTGTGGGTTCCTTTTTTTGTGTGTGTGGTGTCATTATCTGGTTTTGGTATCAGGGTGATATTGGCCTCCTAGAATGCATTTGGAAGTTTTCCTTACTTTTCTATTTTTGGAATAGTTTGAGAATAGATATTACTTCTTTAAATGTTTGGTAGAATATTTCATAATAGTCTGTCATGGTTGTTTGTATTTCTATGGTGTTGGTTATTTCTCCCTCTTTCATTAGTGATTTTATTTATTTGGGTCCTTTTTCTTCTTTCTTTCTTTCTTTCTTTTCCTTCTTTCTTTTTTTTTTTTTTTTTTTTTTGAGTCTGGCTAGAGGTTTATCAATGTTTTTGATCTTTTCAAAGAACCATCTTCTGGGGCGTCTGGGTGGCTCA
Organism: Leopardus geoffroyi; assembly: GCF_018350155.1. Lineage (NCBI taxonomy): Eukaryota > Metazoa > Chordata > Mammalia > Carnivora > Felidae > Leopardus > Leopardus geoffroyi. The sequence goes on from NC_059336.1 coordinate 108,623,167, forward strand.
GTCGGTTAAGCGGCCGACTTCGGCTCAGGTCATGATCTCGCGGTCCGTGAGTTCGAGCCCCACGTCGGGCTCTGTGCTGACAGCTCAGAGCCTGGAGCCTGTTTCAGATTCTGTGTCTCCCTCTCTCTGACCCTCCCCCATTCATGCTCTGTCTCTCTCTGTCTCAAAAATAAATAAACGTTAAAAAAAAAATTAAAAAAAAAAAAAAAGAACCATCTTCTGGTTTCATTGATCTGTTTATTGTTTTTTTAGTTTCTATGTCATTGATTTCTTCTCTCACCCTTTTCATTACTTTCATGTTCCTTCCTTTTGCTGTCTTGGGGATTTGTTCTTCTTTTTCCAGTTCCTTTAGGTGTAAGGCTAGATTGTTTATTTGAGATTTTTCTTCTTGAGGTAGGCCTAGACTACTGTAAACTTCCTTCTCAGATCCACTTTTGCTGCATACTGGTGATTTTGGAGCGTTGTGTTTTCATTTTCATTTGTTCCCATTTTCATTTGATTTCTTCTATGACTTTTTGGTTGACCTATTCATTGTATAGTACCATGTTATTTTATCTCCATGTATTTGTGCTTTTTCCAAATTTTTTTTGTGGTTGATTTCTAGTTTCAGAGTGTTGTGGTCAAAAAAGATGCATGGTGTGACTGATTATTTTTGAATTTGCGGAGACTTGGTTTGTGGCCTTATACCAGCTATTTTAATTTCTTTGTCTGCTAATTCCATCATCTTTGCCATTTTCTAGGTTTGTTTCAATTGGTTAACTTCTCTTTTGCTTTTGGGTTATTTTTTCCTGCTTCTTTACACACTGGTAATTTTTTATTGGTTGTCGGGAATTGTGAATTTTACATTGTTGAGTACTGGATTTTGTTACGTTTCTATGAATAGTGTATTTTGTTCTGACAAGTAATTAAGTTATCTGGGATAAGTTTAGTCTTTCTGAGACTTGCTTTAAGCTTTGTTAGAGCAGTTCCAAAGCAGACTTTAGTTTTACTACTGAGACCGTATTTTCCTGAGGACTTTGCCTGATACCCTGTGTACTATTAAGAAATCTTTCCAGTCTGGCTGATGGGAGCGTGAACTAATCCCAGTTCTGTGTGAGCTCCAGGAGTTGTTTTGTCAACTGTCCTCTGGTGGTTCTTTCTTGGCCTAGGGACATTTTTTCTCACGTATGCATATCAGTATTCAGCCACAGAATTAAGGGTACTCTGCAATCTCTGGAGCTTCCTCCATCTTGGCCAGTCCCCTCCATCCTAGTACCCTACTGCACATATTCTAGCCACCTTGACGTGCATGATTCCTATTTCTTTCTCCTTAACTTGAGATTGCTAGGCTCCTTTTGAGTTTTTGTTCCACACTCTCCCTGCTCAGTGACCTGAACACTGCCTCCAGGCAGAAGCTGAGCAATTATAGGGCTCAACTCATTTGTTTTTCTTCTCTTTCAGCACTGTGGTTTTGAGCTGCCTGTTTCCCAAATGTCTGAAAATATTTGGTTCATATATTTGGTTTTATAAATTATTTGAAATGGGAAGGTAATTCTGGGACCTCTTAACTCTATCATGACCAGGGACCTGTTCCTTTTGTTGCAACTGCTGGAGGTGGGTAGGAAAACTGGAAACTGGGGAGAGGACAGGCAGGCATAGTGGTCCCACTTGTCCTAGCTGGCAGTTCAGTACCCTTTCAGCTTTTGCACACTTTTCCATCGCTTTTCTCAATCTACTGTTTATTTCTACTTTCTTCCCAAATGGATTCTAAACCATTATCCTCAAACAAAATGTCTGATTTCAGTATAGTTCCCAGTCTGTGTTCCCAGTCATATTTATCCCTAGTCATTTTATTACATGTGTAATATCCAATTTGGTTAGGAACAGAAAGAAGGAAAACATACTCATTAACCACTAAACCTTTATTAGAAATAAAAGCAAGTCATGGGACATCCATTAGATATATATGGTGTGTCAGTAAGTATGCGTTGTAGGCAATTCATGAAAAAGACACGGTCCGTCCTCTCCAAGAGCTTTCAGTTCATTGAGGGAAACAACTATAGTATATATCAGTGTTGAACTATTAACCAAAAAAAAGGTATAATAACTTGGAGAAGGCCTCAGTTAATTCTGATTGGGAGATCAAGTGAATTGATATGATAACAGGGTCACAAAAGGATCTTTAGGGTTTCAGCCGACAAGGTTAAGGGGAGAAGGACAGTCAAGGCAGAGGACAAGCATGAGAAGGCATGGAGGTAAGTGTGTTCTGGGAGCAGTAATACAGGAAACCCACACTCATCCTTTAGATCTCCGCTTAAATATTACTTGATCAGGGGGCGCCTGGGTGGCTCAGTCAGTTAAGTGTCTGACTTCAGCTCAGGTCATGATCTCACAGTTTGTGAGTTCGAGCTCCACATTGGGCTCTGTGCTGATAGCTCAGAGCCTGGAGCCTGCTTCGAATTCTGTGTCTCCCTCTCTCTCTGCCCCTCCCATTCTCACACTGTCTCTCTGTCTCTCAAAAATAAATAAACATTTAAAAAATATATAATATATATATTACTTGATCAGAGAGGATGCCCCTGATCTCCAAATCTAAATTTGGGGTGCCTGGATGGCTCAGTCAGTTAAGCATCCGACTTCGGCTCAGGTCATGATCTTACAGTTTGTGAGTTTGAGCCCCACGTCCGGCTCTGTTGACAGCTCAGAGCCTGGAGCCTACTTCGGATTCTGTCTCCTGCTGTCTCTGCCCTCCCCACTTGTGCTCTCTCAAAAAAATAAATAAATAAACGTAAAAAAAATTTTTTTTAAATCTAAATTAGATTATTCCTGTCCATAAAACTGTTTTCTTCATACAGTTTTAATAATTGTTTCATATTTTTCTCTTTCACTAATTTGTAAACCACATGAATACAGGCAGAGCTGTCTTTTCATTGTATTCCCAGTGCCTGGTATTCTATCTGAAACATAGCGGGCTCTCAAGAAATATTTCCTGAATGAGTGGATGTGTCAGGCAGTATGCTAGTCTGCCTCATGGGTGTTGAATGTGAAGTGAACCACACACATGTGTCAGTAATTTCTCTTAAGCCTTTATCAACAGAGGTAAAATGTGTTCCTATAAAGGGCGTGAAATAACGAGTAATAAATTTTTTACTCACAATTGGGCTAGTATTTCCTTTACCCTCCATGTTCTGCATCCCTTTTCAAGACTTCTACAGTTGTGTCTCTTCTTTCTTTCTTTGCTAACATTCCCCTAAGAGCAGTCTGAATTTGGGGTCCCCCTGCCCCTCTTTCTCCTCCCATGTACTCCTCTATGGCCTTCCAATTGAGTTTCATTCGGTTGAGTTCCATTTGAGTTGCCATTTGGATTCTGCTCCTGCTACTAGATTCATATTCTCTAAGAGGTCACCACTTATGTGATAATAATTGTTCATTGGTTGGCCTTTTCAAAATATTCTGTTTGAGTTTTGCTGTGTTTAAAGCTGATAGACAGTGGTTTTTGTTTTGCCTCATGTCCATCTGCTTGCTACTTGGATGTAGGTGCTACCAAGATATCATCCTTTCTTTCACTGCCTATGGTCTACCTTGGGCTGGGAGATTTTATCCACCTCTAGTTTGTACTATTTCCTGTGAGTGATTGGGTGAATTCCAGATCCTTGGCTTTGGCCTTAACCTCATTCTTGAGCTTTAAGACCTAGCTTGATTTCTAGACACTCTTTGGTAAATTTAGAGTAAAATTTGATCATTGCATTAAGATACCTTTTCTTAAATATTCTTTTTTGGGGTGCCTGGGTGGCTCAGCATCTGGCTCTTGGTTTTGGCTCAGGTGATGATCTAGCGGCTTTGGGGGTTTGAGTTCCATGTCAGGCTCTGCCCTGGCAGTGCAGAGCCTGCTTGGGATTCTCCCTCTCCCCCTCTCTCTATCTGCCCCTCCCCTGCTTGTGCTGTCTCTGTCTCTCTCAAGATAAACAAACTTAAAAAAAAAATACTTTCTTTATTCTTTATTCTTTCTTAACATAGATCTCATTTTTCTTTGCCAAAAATGTAAAAGAAAATGAGGGAAAAGACAAAGTAACACAAGACAAAGTAACACAACCTAAAGCAAGGAATGCAAGTTCTATGAGGACTAGAACTTTGTTATGCTATTCCCAAATGCCTACCACACCGCCGAGTATATGGGCTGCTCAAAATATTTGTTGCACAGATGAAAGAAATGCAAGGGGAAGGGCATTACAAGAACTAAAACATTCTATCAGGCTAATGTGGTCTATAGTCTTAACTCTGATGTTTATATAGTAGTGTTTATTTTATTTCTCCTCTTCCTGCAGCTTGAATCATATTTCTATTTTCCCATATGAACTGAGATTTTGGACAAGTTTTGTAAAATACCTAATTATCCTATTCCTGGCTACGTAATAGCTGAGGGCTTAAGTCCTTATTTCAAGTTTGATTTACATTACATATTAGATATAAATAACAAAATGGAATAAATTGAACAGTTCATGAAATTAGTTAAATTAAGGCGGGTTAACTTTTCTCCCTGGATTAAACATTAAAATTAGAAATAGGATGGTTCTGGGTGAAAATTTCAAACTCAGGTTTGAGAAAACCTGTTCAGCATCTTTATACCCTGACTTGGGTTGAAAATATGATAAGAAGCTAATAGTGTGTAACAAGGCAAAGAAACCAGGCACCTGTACTTAATTAGTCCAAGACTTGTTTATTCTTAGTACTTTAATTTGTCAGGTTTTTCAACTTTTTGATGTGATACATTGTATTTTCAAGCTATTTTGTAAGACAGTCTCTTTAGGTGGGGAATTTAGGATACAGAGTCACTTCTGGCTCTTTCTTTCCAACACTTAGATTTTATGTGTTTGTGTTTCCTTTCTTCAGCTTTACTATTAACTCTTAACTAGGTATCATTTTCTATATCCTTTTTAATATAACCTAGCAGAGTATTCTTTATGGAGAGAGTTTAATGAATGTTTTTAATAAAAGATTCAGGGGTGTCTGAGTGGCTCAGTTGGCTGGACCTCTGATTCTTGATTTTGGCTCAGGTCATGATCTTGCAGTTCATGGGTTTGAGCCCTGTGTCGGGCTCTGAGCTGATGACACAGAGCCTGCTTGAAATTCTCGATTTCCCTGTCTCTCTGCCTCTCTCTCTCTCAAAAATAAGTGAACATTTTTAAAAAATTAAAAGAGTTCTATATTATACTTAGAAGTGGAATTGCTAGATCATAAAGTGTGCTCACGCGTGCGCGCGCACACACACACACACACACACACACACATATATATTCGGCTTTACTAGCTGTTCTCAAACTTTATTCCAAAAAGGTCATGTTGCTTTATATTTCCACCAGTAGTGAATGAAAATTCCCATTTCTTCATCTCTTCACTAACACTTGATATTCTCAGACTCTTAAATTTTTGTCAGAATAATAAAACGTGAAATTATAATTCATAGTTTTAATTTGTTTTGACTTGAATACTTATAAGGTTGAGGGTGAGTACCTCTGTATTATTTATGGGGCAATTATGTTTCCTCTTCTATGAAATGCTTGTACATGTCTTTCCCCCATTAAAAAAAATGAGGTGTTGGGGCGCCTGGGTGGCGCAGTCGGTTAAGCGTCCGACTTCAGCCAGGTCACGATCTCGCGGTCCGTGAGTTCGAGCCCCGCGTCGGGCTCTGGGCTGATGGCTCAGAGCCTGGAGCCTGTTTCGGATTCTGTGTCTCCCTCTCTCTCTGCCCCTCCCCCGTTCATGCTCTGTCTCTCTCTGTCCCAAAAATAAATAAACGTTGAAAAAAAAAAAAAATTAAAAAAAAAAAAATGAGGTGTTTTCATTAATAGTTAGTAGTTCTTTATTTATCCTGGATATTTATCCTTTGTAGATTATATGTGCTTCATTTATTTTTGCCCAGTGTGTCACTTAGCTTTGTACTTTTTGTGTTTGATGAAGCAGTACATTTTTTTTAACATTTATTTTTGAGAGGGAGAGACTGTGTGTGTGTGTGTGTGTGTGTGTGTGTGTGTGTGTGTGAGAGAGAGAGAGAGAGAACGAGAACACAGGGGAGGGACAGAGAGAAAAGAGAGAGAATCCCAAGCAGGCTCCACACTGTCAGAGCCGAGCCCAACACAGGGCTTGATCTCACAAACTGTGAGATCATGACCGAAGCCAAAGTCAAGAGTTGTGTCCTTGACTAACTGAGCTACCCAGGCACCGCAAAGTAGTAGTTCTTAATTTCAGAAATTGAATTATGATTTTTCTTTGTTTTGTACTTTTTGTGTCTTTTCAAAGAAGTTCATTCCTACCTCAAGTTATAAAGATATTCTTCTATACTTTTTGGGGCTGGTGGCAAGAGAGAGCATAAGCAGCAGAGAGGGGCAGAAGGAGATAAAATCTTAAGCAGGCTCCACACTTAGAACAGAGCCCAACTCGGGGCTCTCCCCATGACCCTGAAATCATGACCTGAGCCAAATTCAAGAGTTGGACGCTCAACCAACTAAGCCACCCAGGCGCCCCTCTTCTATGCTTTTTTTTAAAGGTTTCTAAATGTTTTGTTCATCACAATTATGTACTTGATCCATCTTTGATTTTTTTTTTTTATATGGTTTTCTATCTTAGTCCATTCAGTTTCCATAACAGAATACCATCGACTGTGTGGCTTATAAACAACAGAAATGTATTTCTCACAGTTCTGGAGGTTGGGGACTCCAAAAATCAAGGCACTGGCAGATTTGGTTACTGGTAAGGACCTGTAACCTGGTGCATAGATAGCTGTTTTTTGTCTGCATCCTCACATGGTGTGAGGGGGCCAGAGAGCTCTCTGTTTTTTATTTATTATTTATTATTACTTTTTATTTCTTTCCTTTGGGGAGTACTGTTTTAATATATCTTTCTCTCCCCACCCCCATTTTCTTAATTTGGATGCTTAGCCCATTCATTTTCATTCTTTCTTTACTTCTAATATAAACATTTAAGGCTTTAAGTTTCCTTGTAATACTGCTTCAGCCACAACCCACATTTAAAAAAGTAAACCTTTTACTTTAGAATAATTTTATATTTACAGAAAAGTTGTGAACATAATACAGAAAATTCCTGTATACCCCTTACCTAATTTCCCCTTATTAATGCCATATGTCACTGTAGTACATATGTCACAACTAAGAAATCAACATTATTTGTACGTTATTATTTACTGAATTTCATATCTTATTCACATTTTGCCCGTATGCCCCAGTGTCCTTTTTACAACTTTAGGATCCCACCCAGGATACCACATTACATTTAGTCATCTTGTCTCCCTAGCCTCCTCTGGTCTAAGATGGTTTCTCAGACTTTCCTTGTTCTTGATGACTTTGAGAAGTACTGGTCAGGTTTTTTGCAGTATACACCTCAATTTGGATTTGTCCATTGCTTTTCTCATGGTTAGACTGAGGTCATAGGTTTTTGGTAGGAAAACTACAGAGGTCAAGTGCTATATTTCCCAAAGGATATCAAAGGCATGTGTTATAAATATGACTTCTCATTTTTGACGTAACCTTGATCACTTGGCCAGGGTAGTGTTTGTTAACTGTATCCTTTATAAAGTTTCTCCCTCTCCCCCTTCTTTTACATATTCTATGGAAATGGACTATAACTGAAGAGAACAGTATTAAGTACCCCTCCCCTAACTTGCTTCAGAAGAATATGGAAAATGTAGGGGAGGGCGTAATTTTATAGGTGTGTATGTGTGTGTGTGTGTGTGTGTGTGTGTGTGTTTCACATATGTGTGTGTGTGTGTTCCATATATATATATGGAAAGAGACAATCTCTCTTTAGAACGTAAATACATATTTATGTTTCATATATCTATCTGTATCAGTATGGCCGCATAGATGTTTGTTTATTTTGTACTTTGGGTTTGGGTTATAATCCAGTACTATATTACTTATTTTCTTGCTCAAATTGTTCTATCCTTAACCATTGGGAGCTCTTTAATGTTGGCTCCTGTATTGCTTTCCCTTTCATTCTTTTCTGCTCCTCCCACTCCCCCCTATGATTTTTTTTTTTACATACCCTACCCTTTTGTTTTTTGAGCACTTCTTTTTTTTTTAATTTTTTTTTTTAATGTTTATTTCTGAGACAGAGAGAGACAGAGTATGAGTGGGGGAGGGACAGAGAGAGAGGGAGACGCAGACTCAGAAGCAGGCTCCAGGCTCTGAGCTGTCAGCACAGAGCCCGACGTGGGGCTAGAACTCACAAACCATGAGATCATGACCTGAGCTGAAGTCGGACACTCAACCGACTGAGACACCCAGGCGCCCCAACACTTCTTTACTTTCTAGCACTACAGCATGCTTTAGGCTCAATTTGTTTATTCCCTTCTCTGACCTAGAATCAGGCATGTCACCAAGGAACCCTGCTTTCTCTTTTGGAGAATGGTGTTGGAAACCAGGACCAGGGCACTGGATGTGCTCATTGTTACTAAGGTATATGTACCTTTAGGTCCTCTCAGTGGACTGAACTAGGAAATACATGTATTTCATAGTATGTACGTAGGTACATACTTTAGGTACATAATGGTAACGTGGGCATGTTGTTTTATTTTTGTCATTCTACTTAAGAACATTTGACTTCAGTGCCTATTTTTAAGCCTCATTTTAGGTAGTGGACAGGGTAGGGAACCTAGTCGAAGGTAACCTTGTGATAGTGGTATCTTGTCTTTTTACAAAAAGGTCTTTTTACCAAGACCCCTTTTAAGACAAAAATAGTCCTCAAGGCACTATGGTTTGTTTCCAAAGTCCCATAACTGAATTGTTTAGAATGTAGAATAAAATTTCCCTTAACACCAAATATATTAAGTGTAGTTTAATTTTTTTTAGCATGGCCTACAGAAATCTTTTATTTTCTATCTCTTGCCCACCTCAATTCTTACCACCTCCCCATGCTTCCTAATATTCTAATCATACAAAACTGCTTGACATTTCCTAACCTGCAATACATACTCTCATATCTCTTTGTGTTTACCTGTAGTATTCCTTCTAGATTGCCCTTCTCTTTGATTCACTCAGACGATTTTCATTCAGTTTTCAAAAGTCAGCTCAGGTTGTAGATCTTCTATCAATCCCCCCTTAACTGGTCCAGATATATTTAGGACATTAGGAGTTCTTTCTTCTTCTTCTTCTTCTTCTTCTTCTTCTTCTTCTTCTTCTTCTTCTTCTTCGTAAGTTTATTTTTGAGAGAGGGAGAGTGAGAGCATGAGTGGGGGAGGGCAGAGAGAGAGAGAGAATCCAAACAGGCTCCACGTGTCAGGCTCGAACTCATGAACTGTGAGATCATGGCCTAAGCTAAAATCAGGAGTCATACCCTTAATGCACTGAACCACCCAGGTGCCCCTAGGAGTTCTTTCTTCTATGTTAATATTTCTCGAAGTGTGATTTCAGGACCACCTGCAAGAATCGCCTGAGACAGGGGCGCCTGGGTGGCTCAGTTGGTTGAGCATCCAACTCCGGCTCAGGTCATGATCTCACAGCTCATGAGTTCGAGCCCCATGTCGGGCTCTGTGCTGACAGCTCAGAGCCTGGAGCCTACTTCAGATTCTGTGTCTCCCTCTCTGTCTGCTCCTAACCCACTAGCATTCTGTCTCTGTCTCTCTCAAAAATAAATAAATATTAAAAAAAAAAAAAAGAAGAATCTCCTGAGACACTCCTGAGGTATTGTTAAAAACGCAGACCTTAGGGCCCATCCCCAGACCATGGCAAAGGGAATAGTTGGAGTGGGGTGGATTTGCGTTGTTGATAGTCTCTGTAGGTGATGTGCAATATTTTTATGTCCCATTCCGGTGTTTTTAAAGAGTCTTTTTTTTTAAATGTTTACTTTTGAGAGAGGGGGGGACATGCATGCAAGTGGGGGAGGAGCAGACAGAGGGAGACCAAGGAACCCAAGCAGGCTCCACACTGACAGCAGAGAGGCAGCCCAGTGCAGGGCTCGAACTCACCCATATTTAAATGAAAAAATTTAAATGTACACAAAGTAGACAGAACGAATATTCATGTGCTCATTACCTAGAGTTAAGAGGCATCTGGATTTTGTCACATTTACTTCATCTACCTTTTTATTTTTCTCCAAAGTATTTGAAAGCAAGTTGAGTTCACCAGAGGTCATTTTTCCCTTACATAACTTCAATGCCACTATCACAGTTATCAAAATTAACAGCAATTTGTTGGTTCCATCTAATAATACCAGTCAAAATTCAAATTTGTTCATTTGTCTGAAAAGTGTCAGTTTTGCAGTTGGTTTATTGGAATCAAGGTCTTCATATTAAATGTAGTTGTTATGTCTCTTAAATTTCTTTAATATACAGATCCTCCTCTTCCAGTTGACTTATTGCAGGAACTGAATCAGTTGTCCTGCAAGATGTTCAACATTTTGGAGTTCTCTGTTTATTTTCTTGGGGTAATATCTAACTTTTCTTATATCTGTCATAGTTGCTATAAATGGAAGTCAGCTTTAGAAGCTTGATTAGATTTATTTTTAGCTTTTTTGGCAAGAATACTTCACAGGTGGTGCTGTGGCTTCACACTGCATCCAGTCTGGCCCCAATTTTAGTGACGTTAACTAAGATTGATCAGGGGATTCAGGAGGTGACAGCCTGAGCCCTACTTAAAAAGATCATCTCTTTATGTAGTGGTTTCTTTCATCTGTTGGTAATTAGTGTCTGAATTTATGTTGTTCAAGTCGCGAATGGGTGGTTTTCTAACTCTGTGTTCCTGTTACATTTGTTACCTGGAATCCTTCTATAAGGAACAATTCATCAATGCCAGTTGTTTGGTTTATCCCAGAGTATAGTATAGTTCAGACAGGAAAAGAAGGGTGTGTATTAATTCTTTCAAGATAAAGACTTGGTGCCCCACTTATTTCCAATTTGGTATTTTTTGAAACCTCATTTTGACCTCATTGGTTTTTGTAGATTCAATGTATTTCACGAATTTGCATGTCATCCTCGTGCGGGGGGCCATGCTAATCTTCTTTGTATCATTTCGATTTTTGGTATATATGCTGCTTGAAGCAAGCACAGATTCAGTGTGTTTCACTTAGTTGCAGGTGATTTGTTTTTTGAGGTAGCCCTTTGCCTTTTCATAAGATTCCTGTGTTGTTTTGTTATGTTTTGTTTTGTTTGTTATGGCCCATTCATCTGAGAGCTTCCTTGCTTTCTGGTACAATAAGACATCCCAGGCTTATATTTTCATTTACAATTTAGATTGAATTAAGAGTTAAATGTGTATGTGTTTTAAAAATTCTGTGCATATCTCCTACTATAGTTGCAAATTTCTTCATATAATATGAGATAGAATTTTTTAGTAACAATATTTACTATAATTTAAAGTTTTTGCTGTATGTGAGCTGTATCATTTTTTTCATTGCTTTCATTTTTAAAATTTAATTACATTACAATTTAAGTTATCTTTATTATTTTTGTATATGCATATTTTTGGCCATAATAGTGGTCTAAAGCTTCTTCTACAGTGTTCACAGGTTCTCAGATATTTTGTTTATTTTTGCTCACATGACAAAATATGTGATAAGTAGTCTTAAATAATTTTTACTTATTTCAGTCAATTTATTGTAACCATTTTCATCTAACATTAGTAAAGGGGAAGAATCTTGGAAATTGGGACTAAGTTATTTGTAAATATTCTTTAAATAAGTCCTCTTTACTTCCTGTAGTTATGACAACTAGTAAGTTAATAAGTAAATATATCTCTATGGTAAATACCCAGTAGTTAGGTTGTTTTGCTACTTGAGTATTTGAAACACTGTTTGGGTAAATAATTCTCCACAACCAAAAAGATAAAATACAATAAAAATTTCAAAACCATTTAAAAAAAAAACAGTTTCAGTTTTGTTTCACTACATGTAATACAAAAACCTTAAATTGAGGTGGTAAATTGAATTTCTTCTCTTTTCTGCAAAATATTATCCTATTCTAATATTTCCTATCCTGGTTAAGTTAGTGGTTCTGATTGTTGCCCCCATTCTCCTCCAAAATAGTTATCCAAACACACCTCCTCACTTTCCCACCTCCCACGGTTTCTCCCTCTGTTCAGGCATCCACGGTTTCTTTTTCCAGACCTTGCAGCATCCTTCCAATTAGTTTTGCTTCCTTCAACCTCATCTTCCTTTAACTCATTCTTCATACTGATACCAGAAAGATTCTTAAGCAAAGGGATCTAATTATGTCAATGTCTTGCTTAAAACCTTTCAATTATTTTCTACTTCCCCGGTCACTTCCCCACTTCTTAGCATTCCACACAAGCCTGCCCTTTCCAGGCTTAGCTGTCCTCACATTTTGTCTTGGCCTCTGTAATTTTTTATATGCTAGCTTTTTTAGTAACATATGTGCTGCCCTTAACACCTTCGTTCTCTGTGCACCGGTTCAAGTGTGTTTTACTTGATACTTACTTCTGATAATCCTCACACATCATTCAGCAAGGGTCACTCTTTTTTTTTGGGGGGGGGGGTTTGTCACTGTGCCTTAAATATAACTCCATTTTAGCGTCATCACACTATGTTAAGTCAGTTGCGTATATTGACTGTGTGAGCTGAACTCTTTGTGTCCTCTTTGTGTCCCCAGCAAATAAGAGCTTAGGAAAGGGGCGCCTGGGTAGCTCATCGGTTAAGCATTTGACTCTTGATGCATATGACTGCATATGACTGAGGTCATATCTCACCGTTTGAGGGATCGAGCCCTGTGCTGGGCTCTGTGCTGACAGCCAACAGCGTGGGGCCTGCTTGGGATTCTGTCTCTCTGCTTCTGCATTCTCCCTCTCTTAAATAAACTTTAAAAAAAAAAAAAAAGCTCACGAAATTAAGAAGATTGTTACATATATGGACCTAAAGGCTAATTAACAGACTCCAAGAAATGAGAAAATATTTTTAGTCAATTTTATTTCTAGAAAAGATTTAAGTTCTCTGATTTATTTTTATCTCCTTTAATTTTTTTAAAGGTTTTGCTTTGATTTTTAAATCTATGAATGAGGGAAAATGAGGACCTGAAACATCAGATGTTGGCTAAATAATCATTGTAACATTGCAAAGAAGTTTAACAATGCAAATCTTTATTATTTGCTATGATAAAGGTTTTGAGGATACAAGTTTTATTTTATATTCTCCTGTTATATTTATAAATAAAAGTAGCAGATCTGGGCTCAAGATATGTCAAAATACACTCTAGAAGCCTTTCTAATCCTTCAGAGAGCCATTAGCTAGAAAAGGCTATTAAAAATTCATCAGAATTCAACATAGTGTTTTCTGGCAGTTTACCCAAGGGGCTGCTGAGTACACTTAGAGAACTCAAGTCTCAAACAACCTAGGATTTGATACAGACCTGATCCTTGTTTTTTTCAGATTCCACAAAATCTGGCAATAAGAGCCAACAAAGTTGCTTCTGAATCTGTTGGAAACCACTAGAGACCAAACGAACCATCAAGAGAGATACAGGCAGTCCTTAAAGAAGGTTTAAAATTCAATGTGGCATCTTTAGTTGAATATGATGATTATACCCTAAAAGAATTCTTGTCATGATCATGTGACATTCTTATTCACGACTATGATTAATTAATTCTTCAGTGAAGTTCTTGCATTTGCTTTACTTAAGTTACCTAAAGTAATTTTCTAAGTATGTGAGGTTTTTGATATCAGTAAATAGAAGTATAAAATATAATATTTTTGAAAACCGTGTATAAAGGAAAACCCACATCTAATTTATAAACCCAATCCTAAGTGCTTATTATAACTACACACACACACACACACACACACACACACACACACACCCTTAATGAATATCAGCTGTAGATGACTTCTGAAGGCTATCATAAGATTGGCAGTGTAACCTATTCTGTATGGTCTTGAATAATTTGGATCATTTGATCTATTAAATACCTTTCAGTACCACTTAAATGGAATAGAACACTTTAGCTGTAATACTATCTCATAGAAAAGGAGTGTTTTTTATTCTGTCTGTATAGGAAATGTAATACTACTTCTGTCTGCTCATTAAAGAAATCTCTTAATAGCATCTTTCTTAAAAGAATAAAGAGCAAAGTCTGTATTTCAGAAATTGGTGTTCTGCTTGTCTTGAAGTATTTACCATTGTCCATGCTTTTCAGCCAGAGATTTTGAAGTATTCTTTTTGTTTTTAAGGAAGTAAAATAATTTATTAGTCTCTTGTACAAAGGAACCTTTTGATCCTAATTTGACAGGTTTAATATATGATGAAGGTTAATATTCAGAAACTTAGAAGAACAGTTGGCATTATGCATTATTTCTGTTTAGGCCTAATTCTTTGTGTGATTTATTTACCTAATAGGTTTTATTTGGATATTAATAACCATCAATAAATAAAACTGTTTGAATTTAAATTTCTAAAATTTTGTGCATTCATGCTAGGTGTCAAACTTGGCCAGCATTTGGATTATATGTGCCTGAATTGTAAGCACTATCAAGTTTGTTTGTCTAAAGCATAGCATTTTACCACTGTGGTTATATACAGTTCATTTGATTCTACAAAATAAACATCTATTTTAGTTTTGTCTTTGTATGTTGAACGGTTTCTGCTTTAAGGGCTTATGCTCCTGAAATCATCTAGCCTTACCACTATCCCTTTTCAACCTTAATTCCAAGAATGAAATATTTTATCCCTCTCATCCCTGCAACACCAAGGCTTTGAGTGAGTATACTCTGAATGTCGGGGATTGAGAGTGAAATGCTAAGAGAATATGATTCTATAGATAGATGAAGAAGGCCTTGCCCAGTAGGATCATCGACATCAAGCAGACAAGGGAACATGTAATTTTAATTCATTATGACAAACTGGTAACAAAAATGTGGTATCTAGTACAAGCATTAGCAGAATATAAGGCCCATATAAGCAGGAACTGTTTTTGGCTTAGTTCTATGTATCCAATACCAACAAAGTCTGATATTTATAATGGGGTCAGTAAGTCATTTAAATGAATGACATTAATTCTGCCTTAGAGAGAGGCAAGAAACAAGGAAGTCTTCCTAAATGAGACGAGATCTGGGTTTTGAAAGTCAAACAGGTAGATGAGAGCGTGAATGACAGGCATGGAGAACAGTGTGAGTGAAACTGCATGCCATGTTTTAGCAAACTACAAATGGTTTGAACTGCTGCTTCAGCTTAAAGTGTAAATTGAAGAGCAGCTGGAGAGGGACCTATATTAATGAAGAATTATGTTTCCGTGGGTTTCTTTGAAAAACAAAGAACATTTAAAAAAAATAATCTGATTAATTTACACGTTCCTGAACACTTTCTAAAATGTGTTTCTGTGTACCTATACCTCAAAAGTCTTTGATATTTTAAAAAATTAATTAAAATGATTGCTGATTAAATATGTTCTTTTTCATTTTTTTCATTTTTTTATTTTTTAAGTAAGCTCCATGCCCACTGTGGGGCCTGAACGCACGACGCTGAGATCAAGAGTCACATGCTGTACTGCCTGAGCCAGCCAGGCGCCCCAGTATTTTCATTTTAATATTTATTATCTCCAGCATTTTAGCTATGTGTTGGATTTTTAGTGAATTTGTAATTTATAAATTTTACTTTATTTGTAATTTTGAATGAGTAAAATGATTTTACCTTTTCAGATGATAGAGATTTATAGTGCTGCATTTGCATTTATTACATGACAATGTTTATTGAAGTGTGACAGCATACATCAAGCCATGTGTTTACAGTTTGTGGGCATTCTCTCTGTGCTGATGGAGCTACTAGCACACTCCTCAGACTCCAGATTTGACAGTCAAGGGTTTAGTGGAAAGAACTATATGGCCCAGACACCAGGAGGCCCAGGTTCAGTATTTACAGCATTGCTAGTTAACTGCAGGATCATGGGCGTCTCCTTTTTCTCATTTGCTAAATAGAGGCGCTGAGTTAAATGACTTCTCAAGTCCCTTTTATTTCTAAAATTCTGTGGTTTTATAAATCTATAGCTATAGTTTATATGATGCTGGAGCCTTGGACAGAAATGTAACCCCAATTATAGTTACATTTTCCAGTACTACATCTTAGTGAAAACAGGGGCTTCTATATTGTCTTTTTCTAAAATATATTTTCATTTGTTAAACTGAGTTCTATGTGTGACATATAATTTTTCTTTATTTTTTCAAGTGCTTTTTAAAAAAGATTTTATTAACTTTTAAGTAATGTCTACACTCAACTTGGGCTTGAACCTACAACCCAGAGATTGCATGCTCTACCAACTGAGCCAGCCAGGCACCCTGAGATATAGTTTTTCTTATTAAACTTTTATAGTAAGTTCCTTTTTCTCACTAAGTTATATTAGAGATTTTGGTAGGATAGATGGAGATAATCTAACAAGTGATTTGAAGTGTGTGTCTAAAGCTCAGGAGGCAGGGGCGCCTGGGTGGCTCAGTGGGTTAAGCATCCGACTTCAGCTGAGGTCATGATCTCACTGCTCGTTCTGTGCTGACAGCTCTGGGAGCCTGCTTCAGATTCTGTCTCCGTCTCTCTGCGCCTCCCTTGTGCTTGCTCTCGTGTGCACTCTCTCCCTCTCTCTCTCTAAAGTATAAAATAAAATATTAAAAAAAAAATTAAAACTCAGGAGAGAAGTCAGAACTAGGGGTAGATTTGAAGTTGTCTGCATTGGTTGTAGTTTAAAATGTGGAGGTAAAGATTACTTGGGGGAAAGAATAGAAGAAAAGAGCAGACAGAAAAGGCTAGAATCCACAGTTAAGAGGTGGAGGAAGCTAAGGAACTCCACAAGAGAATGGAAAAGGAGCAAAGAAATAAGAGAAGTAGGACAGGTTGTGTCACTGGTCAGAAAAGAGAATTAAAAAATGAAAAGACTTGGGGCACCTGCGTGGCTCGGTCGGTTAAACATCTAACCCTTGATTTCAGCTCAGGTCATGATCTCACAGTTGTGAGATCAAGCCCCATGTCGGGCTCTACACTGACAGCACAGAGCCTGCTTGGGATTCTGTCTCTTTCTCCTCTCTCTCTGCCCCTTCCCCATGCCACCCGCGCCCCATGCTCTCTCTCAAAATAAATAAACTTAAAAAAAAAATGAAAAGACTGGACTGAGAGTCCCTCAAGAAAAGCCCACTATGTGGTGTTAGGATTCACTGATAAATGAAGATAAGTTGGTTATGAAGCTAAAGGGTATGTGACAAGACAATTTAAGCCAAATGGGTGCATGCAATTCAATCAATAAAAATAAAATTTTGTAAGCAGAATCAGACCTGAACAAACTGATGGCTACCAGAGGGAAGGGGGCTCTGGGGATGGGCTAAATGGGTGAAGGGGAATGGGAGATACAGACTTCTGGTTGTGGAATGAATAATCACAGGATTATTAACAGAATAGTCCACGATATCGTGTTAGTATTGCATGATGACAGACAGTAACTACATTTGTGGTGAGCATAGCATAAGGTAGAGAGAAGTCGAGTCACTGTTGTTGACCTAAAACTGTTGTAATGTTATGTGTCACCTGTACTCAAATAAATAAATAAATAAAACTTTTTATCAAATTCCATCTTAAAAACAAAAAGGTGGTTTAATGTTGTTATGTGCTGAAGGGAAGTAAGTTTACAAGGTCCATTAGCTACATACATTAGAGTGTGATGGCATGGCAAATAGTAAGCCCAGAGCTGAGAAACACAAATTCTGGGGTTCTAAGTCCAAACGTTATCCGTTATTTTGACTGCACAACCATTCAGTCATCTAACAGGGTGAAGAGATTTATAAACAGATTAATCACAATCAGATTGGTAATTGCTATACTGAATATGATCGGAAATGATCGGGCAAGGGATTTAAGCCTTTTGCGGCTTAGTTTCTTCACCTATAAAATAATAATAAATTGCTTTAAACCTCATACTTGATGTAGCATTCCCCCCACAGTTCTGAATTGTGATTGCCTCTAAAATATTTTTCCTTAAAAAGTATTTTAAATTCATGTGTGCGGATATATACATATCTATGTATTTTTAACACACATTCCAGAAATTGATAATATAGTACATTGTGTATAAAAATGTACCCCCACACTAAGGCTGTCATACCCTGTTCGATAATGAGGTGTAATAGGACAGATCCTACTACATGCTCTTGGCCAGCGAGTATTGTGCACTTTTCTCCCAAGAGGGCTCTGCCCTTTGGAGAGTTGACTATATTTTAAAACCTATATTGTTTAAGGGGCGCCTGGGTGGCGCAGTCGGTTAAGCGTCCGACTTCAGCCAGGTCACGATCTCGCGGTCCGTGAGCTTGAGCCCCGCGTCGGGCTCTGGGCTGATGGCTCAGAGCCTGGAGCCTGTTTCCGATTCTGTGTCTCCCTCTCTCTCTGCCCCTCCCCCGTCCATGCTCTGTTTCTCTCTGTCCCCAAAATAAATAAACGTTGAAAAAAAAAAAAAAAGAAAAAAAAATAATAAAACCTATATTGTTTGTTTCCTGGAACTGATTTTTCTGCCATTTGTTAAAAGGAATAGTTGTGACCCATAGTGAGTGACAAAGCATGCATGTAAAGGGTAGCATGCTGGTAATTAAAATGTAAATTTTACAGAGGCCAGTGGCCTGATGGGCCTCCAAGCAAATGGTTGAGAAAAATGAAGGTAAAGATGATTAGGCATTTATGAATGAGTGACTACCAAGTTATCTTCATAAAGCAGAGACAGTCACAGATTGTCAAAAGTGCCCATTTTGTGTCCTTTGGTATAGGGTGATTTTGTGTTCAACACACATTTATCAAGTTTGTATTCTGTGCCCTGCACAGTGCTAGGTGCTAGTGTTACACTGGTGAATAAGAGAAATCCTTCTTGGATTTTATCATTTAGGAGGAAAGGTAGAGTTAAAACAAGGGCCAGAGACCCTTGGGAGGTCAATTTTGCCCAAGCAGTATGTTGAGTAAATGTTCTGGTTCTGGATGAAAACCATAGCCTCTTCCTCCTTCTCTGCATTCCCATGTCTCAGGGTAACTGTGGTTTAAAGAAAAAAATATATTGAAATCTGCAGTTAGGTATCTGAACCTCCAGGAGCATGTTAATAAGCATGTATGGTATTGTGGCTGGGGAGAGATTGAGAACGAACTTCTGGGTCATCACATTTAAATTGGTACTTGCAATTCAGACCATGTGCTTGAGTATAAACCTACATTTTAATTACTTTGCTTTTTGTTTATAGGTCCAGGGGCAAGTTCATCCTACTCTTGAGTCTAGTGATGATGCTCTTCAGTATGTTGAAGAATTAATTTTGCAGTTATTAAATATGCTATGCCAAGCTCAGCCCCGAAGTGCTTCAGATGTAGAGGTATGATAAATTTTGCCTTGTATTTGCTTTATACACACACACGCGCGCACACACACACACACACTGTGTACTTGTTGCAGTGTCAGTGAAAGTGTTCTGAAATGAACTTTTGTTGACCTCAAAACACTACCTTTATTTTGTTTTAAGTTTATTTATTTTGAGAGAGACAGAGACAGTGTGAGAAGGGGAGGGACAGAGAGAAAGGGCAAGAGGGAGAGAATCCCAAGCAGGCTCCTCATTGCCAGCGCAGAGCCCGATGCGGGGCTCGAACTCATGAACCTGTGAGATCATGACCTGAGCTGAAACCAAGAGTCGGATGCTTAACCAACTGAGCCACCCAGGCACCCCTAAACACTACTCCTTGATACTAGAATTTTACACACACACACACACACACACACACACACACACACACAGTTTTAAAAGTTGAATATGTTCAAATGTTTCTTTTGTTTTTAAAGCCCACTGTCATTTAAAAACATTTTGGGGCACCTGGGTGGCTCAGTCGGTTAAGCGTCTGACTTCAGCCCAGGTCATGATCTCACAGTCTGTGAGTTCGAGCCCTGTGTCAGGCTCTGTGCTGACAGCTCAGAGCCTGGAGCCTGCTTTGGATTCTGTGTCTCCCTCTCTCACTGCCCCTCCCCTGCTCATGCTGTGTCTCTCTCTGTCTCAAAAATAAATAAAAACATTTAGTTATCAATCCGTTGGTCTTCAGTTGTTACCTGTATTTTAGATAGTAAGTGAACTCCTTCCCACCAATTGGAAGGGAAAGAAACATGTAAAAACCTAGGAAGTTCTGCAGTCTACTACAGCAGTGACCTGGCCCCTGTCTTTTTTAGGGCTTAAAGTTTGGTGGAGATACAGGAATAATGGCAATAACAGGATGTGATCCACTGTGCATAAAAGTTTTGAGGGAGACCATAAAAGGGACAAACTAATAACACAGGCCTTGGGACTTAGGGATTAGCTTCCCAGAAGAGGCATCTGAAGAAGTCAAAAGTCTGAGAAGAAAAGAAAGAAGGTTTGAAGTTCTAACTGTAGAAAATGGGAGATAGAGCTGGAAATATAAAAGTTGTCTAACAACAGTAAAGAACATTTGACTTTAATGACCTTGAATGTATACTAGTACAAATCTTTGAGTTTCTCTGGCATTTCTTTTGCAGTACTCAAATGTGGGCACAAGAAAGATAGTTGGGTTGAATGGAATTTCACCATAGACATACAGTAGAATAGTAGGACAAGGAAGTGGTGGAAATTGGTAATAACAGGGCTTTACAACCTTTCAAGACACAACACACATAGAATGTAACAAAGATTTTATCTCAAACGGTGGCTGGGTAGGAGGTATATCTATCTACCCCAGGCCCTACCCTGTCCCCCAGGGGATGAGGGATTGATAATATAGGCATATCTAATGAGAAACTTCTGAAAAGAGCATCAGAGAACCTAAACTGGATAGGAGAAAAAGTGACATATAATAATGGCTGATATTTAAGTGCTTGCTGTAATATTGTGTACTGTTCTAAACAGTTCCGTGTTTATATTTTATTTAAAGTTTTTTAATAACCCCATGAAGATGGTGCTGTTTTCTTCTCTTACTAGAATGTAAGCTCCAAGGTTATTTTTCTTGTTTACTGCCAAATTCCTAGCATCTAGAACAATGTCTGGCACTGAGAACGCACTCAGGAAATAACATGTTGAATGAATAAATGTGGAAACTGAAGCACAGAGAGGTTAGATAAATTGCCCTTGCCCAAGGTCACAGCTAATAAGTAGCGAAGTCAAGACTGTAGCCCAGAAAGTCTAAGCTTTTTGGATGTACATTACAACTCAAGTATCCTGCCAGGAGAGGACAAGTAGATTGGAAAAACATGGAGGGAATTAGGGTATCGGATTTCCCAATAAGGTTAAGAACTGATAACACTAGAATACCTGAGTGAGAGAATTAAAAGAATAGATTGGGATCAGAGACAAAGTTGTTGGAATTTAAGATTTCCTCAGTAACACAGTTACAAAGCGGGATGTGGCCATGTGATGGTGGCTGGGGTAGAAAGTCTCCAAGATGAGGTATTCAAAGAATTAAGAGGCCAGGGTATTTCATGTGTCCTTAAGGTAGACAGTAAGGTCACACAGGATCATGACAAGATTTTACATGATCCAGAAACAGCTTGGGGAATGGAAAAGATGCTAAATTTACCTTCATGCAGGTTTTGGGACAAGGGTGGTTTTTGCTCTCGAAGTCTTCAGGGGAGTTCCAGATTTCAGCTGAGGCAAAGAGATATTTGAAAACATTGAACTACAGAGGTTGTAGATGTAGAAAAGATTGTATACAATGGAATAGTAATTCACTTTGATTTCTTAAGTAATTTAAAGAAGGTTTCATACATTTTTATCCCATTTTTCCATTGAATTATAAGGTCAACTATCTTTTATTCATGATTTCCTTTAGGCACTTAATTACATTGGTCTTCAGAGTAGATCTTGAATAGAACTCGTTGCCTGACTCTTCTCATGAATAATTCCAGTTGCTCTTTTGGATCTTAGTTAGGTTCTCCCACAGTGTTTATAAAATACAGCATTCAGCCTTGTGCCTAGTGTGTTAGAGTAGGGTTATGGAACTCATCTTGCTTAATATCATTCTGATGTTAGAGGGCGTTCTAGGAATTTGCTAGTTTGATAACATTGCAAACTCAAATTCAGTTCTTTCTTGATATCTCATACTATACTGTGTTTATTTAATTTCCTTATTTTTATTAATACAGAAACTAATATATAATTTTTCCAGTATTGAAGGAGATCTCCATGAATTCTTGAAAATTACTGCGTCAGTTTTTGACTTGCACAGGTTTGATCAAAATGTAGGCCCTCAAGACTCTAAATATTAATAAAGGATATTTCTTAGCTTCTTAATAGAAAACTTCTGAGATATTGAAGATATATAATTATCCAGTGCCCTGTCATGTTATTTTTAAGCGGTAAATCTGAGCCCTTAAAGTGGATGTAGCCATGTGATATACCAGTGAGCTGGCTTTGGAATTGGGAAAGGTTGGGAAGAATGCATGAGTGAAATAGAAATAGCCATCAGTTGGGTAATGGGCTTTGTAATTTCAGAGTACTGTTATATACATAGTTATGTCTTTACAACAACCCTATGGAGTAGTTATTACTCTGCTTATTTTATAGATTACACACCCCTCAGAATGGTAGAACGGATTTAATTTTTTTCTTTTTTTTTTTTAAATAAAATGCAGGGCTTGAATTCCCAACCCTGAGTTCAAGACCTGAGCAGACACTTAGCGGACTGAGCCACCCAGGTGCCCCTAGAACAGATTTTTAAAAAGGTGGAAACCTGGAATCTAATCATGGTCAAATACCCTTCTTCCTGTACCATTCCTCGAAGCGTATTTAGATAAAAATATAGATATATAGAGATTTTAAATGAATATAATGGTGTGTTAGATTCTTTTATCAGAAAACAATTTTTCACTTTCTTCGTTCATAAGGATTTTATATTTCTTTAATACATTTATTTTATTTCCTTAATACATTTACAGAGCCTTTTTTTTGTCATAAGGGTCATGAATTTTATAAGCCCTTCAAATAAATTTTGAGGTAAGAGATAATTCATCAAAGTTTTTTTTTAAGATTTGAGACCCATATTAAAAGCCGTACTTAAAAAAAAAAGACCTGCGTTTGGCTTTGTGCAGATAGCTCAGAGCCTAGAATCTGCTTCGGATTCTGTGTCTCCCTCTCTCTGCCCCTCCCCTACTCATGCTCTGTGTCTGTCTGTCTGTCTGTCTGTCTGTCTCTCTCTCTCTCTCAAGAATAAATAAACATTTAAAAAAATAGATCAGTCTGAATTAATGCAATATATAAAATTTCTGTCTTTCTAAAGAATACGTTTTGATTAAAGTATAAACATAATTCAAAGTAGAGTAGCAATTCTTCCTTAATACTTGGCCCCAAGGGGATTTATTTTAATGAAAAACTAAAAGTGGGTTTTAGTTGCCCTATAGTTTTAGGAATATAGATACTTTGAAAGTGCTTGAAAACTGATGGACTATATATGTATCTATACTATGTTAATTGAATATTATGTTATTTAATCTTGCTTATGTTAATTGAAAAGTTTTGAGAAATTGTACTAAAGATTGTGAACTATCAGAGTCCAAATGAAAGGGATTTCGTTTTACTGACGTAGCCAAAATTCAACAATCCATGCCACCAGTATTTGAGTATTGCTATCTGTCAGGCAGTGTTCCCGATGAATAAAGAAGCATTTATATGAGTGCTCTGGGAATGTAGAGGAGGGATATGTATTGTTTGTTTCTGTCTTTTCACAATAATTTTTCATGTTAGAAGATAGTGTATAAAAATTGCTCCAATCCGTTTCATTCTCCCTCATTTTCTGTATTTAATCTTTATAAAAAAAAAATAGAAGAAAAAACTAATAGTATTTTTCTCTGTTCTATGTCCCTGGTAAAGTATATTCTTTGTTAAATTTATTTTTTTTCTTTATTTAATTTCTTAAAGTCTTGTCTTTCCATAATTATACTTGTTCTTTCTCTGGGAAGGGATTGCTATTCTATTTTCTTTTTCTTCCACCTCAACCCCTGCCTCCATTTTGCCTATGTAATTCTACCAGTGACTTTTTTTCCAAAGACCTATGTGAAATATGTTTAAGAACTGTCGTATTGAGTTCAACATCTTTTCTTTTATACTTTCACTACCATACACCAGTGCTTTTTAGACTCTAGGTCAGGACCCATTAGTAAGTCATAAAATCACATTATGCATTGCCCAACTAACTTTTTTTTAATGCATAGAAAATATCAGTGTAATATCAGCGTGTAATAAGGGCAGGTTTTGTTTTATGAACTTTGTTTAGTATGTGTATGATGTGTAAGGATGCAGTGAGATGTATTAAGAATTTATTATTTCTTACTGTGAGTTGAGGTTAGAAGGAAGGAAGAAAGGGAGGTAGGGAGGGAGGGAAAGAGTTGAGGGGAAAGAAAATAGCAGCACAGGGCCATACCATTATAAGATTTGTACCATGGTTAACCACAGGTTAAACCCATCACTGAAATTTTTAATTGGAAGCCATAGTTAAGTTAGTCCTAAATCTCTTTAATTGTCATTTTTGGATTAGCAAATCTAGTATTGACTGGGAGAAAGGAAAAGAATTTTAGCTTTTGATGTTGCTTTCCACCTTCTCCTCCTTTTCTTTTCTCCTTTTTTACCTTCCAAACTCCCCCAATATTTTGGACCTTTGTATTATCTGTATAGTGTCCTGGCAAATAGCTTTTTAACTAGGCATTTCAATAAATTTGTAAACTCCATTTATAACTACAATAATTTCTTTCAACATACCTCCAGTTCCATTAATTAGAATTGAAACGATCACTTCTTAACTTTGGCAGCTGATTTAGCCTCAAACCTAGATGAAGAGAAAATTTACTTAACTTGAATGGGCTAAACTATTCTCACTTTATAAATTTGTTCTTAAGATGTCCTAAAATCAACATGTTTTCCCTCCAAAGTGTCATGTGACAGTCTCTTTTTTTATTTTTCATTTTAATAGCAACTGACAAAACTTTTTATTTAGGTTTATAATCAGGAGTGACATTTAATTTTATCTAATAGTTTTTACAAACTAGTTATCTACATGGTTTTAAATTATGTTAATAGCGACCTCTACTGGTTTTCACTGTGGTATCCTGAAAGAGTCACTTTTGCTTGAAGTGAACATTAGTTTATTAATGTTAATAAACTAATGAAGTGAACATTAGTTTATTAAAGTAGGAAAATTCAGCTTTTACATTAACATGAGTTTCTTCACTTTCAATGGAAATGCTAACCAAGTAAGTGCTAGAAATTAAAGAGAAGTATTTTGTAAAAACTAATGACTTATAGAGGATTCAAACTCTAATGATGAACTACGGTGTATAAAAATTGCTGTTACCAATGTAAACCCTTGTTTTCCATGATCTGTAAATAGTTTTGAAGTCAAGTACTTTTGCATGATGAATAAAGAAAAAATTTCTTAGAGGTTTCAAGTGCAAAATGCTACTTGAGGTTGTAATTGGTATTATTAAAAGGTCAAATGAATGAAAATTAGATTTAGATACTTGCTTCTTGAGCTTAGGTCTTGTTGAGATTTTATATAAGCAATGTTTATTCTAATCATTCTTGTCATTAGCTTTATCACAGTTAAGTTGAAATCCTGAATGTGATATTCTCCCCTAGATAATACAAAGATTGCTTAATCTCTTAATTGTCTAATTGAGAAACTAATCCATTGACAGTAGAGTTTTCTCTTAAGTATGGTTGTAGTATAAATTATAGCACATGTGAAAAGCCTGCTTTTGGTATTCTTTGATTTTTAAAGTAAATTATAAGTGAAGAGCACTATTTAATATATTTGTTGCTTAGTTGTTATTTTCCTATTTTCCAAGGAACGTGTTCAAAAAAGTTTCCCTCATCCAATTGATAAGTGGGCAATAGCTGATGCCCAATCGGCTATTGAAAAGAGGAAGCGAAGAAACCCTTTATCTCTCCCAGTAGAAAAAATTCATCCTTTATTAAAGGTAAAGCTGAAATACTACCTTCTTGCCTTTTAAAAGCAAAATAAAACCCATCGTTTTCAAACACTTAGCATATATTTTATGGATAATAGTCAATTGAAGAATAAAATTCTCTCATTTTAATTTTTCCAGAAATTCATGTCACGGGGAGGGATGATATGACAATAGGGAAATATAAGTTGGGCAACATGATTTAAAGTAATTTCATACCGACAAAAGTATGCAAATTGAAGGGACTAAGAAAAGTTATAATTGTGGATTTCGTTCAGCTCTGGTGTTACTAGTACCTCAAAGAGAATTTATAAAACCCCTTTCTTATTGGTTAGACCTAAGTGTCCCTACACATCCTTCAAATCTTAATCCTTCACGTTGTTAGATGTGTAGGGACCTCTGTGAGTCTGCCACAGGGCTATATGTAATTTCTGAGCAAAAATTGTCTAAAGATTACCTAAACTACCCAGTCCCACTTCTCATTTAAATCAGTCAGCTGAATCTCTCCAGAGCTAGTAGAAAGAATAATTGTTGGAAATGCTAATAATCCTGTTTCTATTTATTTAATAAGATTAACAAACTATAGATTAACTCTCACGTCAAAAATATAGGTATTATAGTAATTGAAACCTTAATACTTATGATACCAATAATTTTTATGTACTATAATACAAGCAAAATGTTAATGCTTTTGCGTACATTACCTCTAAATTTTATTACTCAACAAAGTTATTATTGTCATCCCCAGTTTGTAGATAAGGTGACTGAGGCAAAAATGGATTAAGTAACTTTTAGTCCATGTTCACAGGGCTCCAAGTGATGGTGTTAGGGAATTCAGGTCTGTTTGATCTCGTCCAAGACTTAAGATTTAAGACTAAACACTTGGATTATGTTTAAGACTGTCAAAGGTTATGTTTTGTACTCGGGTTGTTGGAATAGAAATATCTGTCTGTATTTTACTGGTCTGAGGAAATAAGTGCAAGCTATAGAGAATTACTAAACTACTAGTAATTACATACTTCTGTATAATTCTCTTTTCCTAATTTTTACTAGCCATACATTGAATTTTATTCTGAGAGAATTAACACATTGAGGTATGTGCCTGCTGTGTCAGTAATGATCCTGAACTTTGAATTTTATGATCTAATTGCAGATACCATTTCAGTTTATTAATAAATCTTTACCACTATAACCATTTCATAGTTTTTACATATCTTTAAAGGTAAATGCCACCTGCCGCCAACTTATAAGTAAACTTCGTGTTTCAAAAGTTTTTTTTAAATCAGATTGTTTAGAAAATAGAATTTGTTTCCCTGTAGCAACTGGTCAGCCCCACAAAAGCCCATACCTTCTTTGAAGTCTAGTAATACTATTTGGCATGTTCTTAGTAACCACTGTTGTTCAGTAGAACATAGAATAAATTTTTTCTAATTGAAACAGTACAAATACCAGAAATGTGCCACCAGGGTTTTGGGATCCCAGATTCCTTTGGAATGAAGAACAGAGGTATAAGGCTAGTGTACATATTCCCAGATATCAATAATACATTAACTTTTGTTCTGAATAAAGAAAAAACCTCTTTTGTCATGGTTAATTCCAGGTATTCTGAATTAGGTAAAGTGAGCATTTCTCCTGTCCCCCAAACTGGGGCTTCCCTTCTTAAGTTAAGGATGATCTATTTAGTAATCTGTACTTATTAAGTATTTTACATGATCGTAGGTAATTTTGCCCTACCTACATTTCCAAATAGCAATATGTATATTATTCATAGATGAACCACTTACAATGAAATGTTGTTGATAATCACAGGACTCAGTAAAAGTTAAGCTAAATTGTATACATGTTTTTTTAAATTTTTAATCAGTGTGTCAAATTTATAGTATCTGATTTTTAAACATGTTTTTCTTTTAATTTTTCAGGAGGTCCTAGGTTATAAAATTGACCACCAGGTTTCTGTTTACATAGTAGCAGTATTAGAATACATTTCTGCAGACATTTTAAAGCTGGTGGGGAATTATGTACGAAATATACGGCATTATGAAATTACAAAACAAGATATTAAAGTGGCAATGTGTGCTGATAAGGTAGGATACTGATCTTCTGTATGTCTTGTTCTGAAGTTTTTATTCCTGATTTATTGGATGCTAACATACTATTCAGATAATAAAATTATATATTATGTGTTAGGGTATATTTCCAGTAGTCTAATAGCAACTACACAAGATATCACTTTATGGAAATAGAGTATTATATATATAGTATTAAACCATGTTTATTTTTAAAAATGTTTTATTTATTTATTTTGAGAGAGAGAGAGAGTGAGCGAACCTGTGAGTGGGGGAGGGGCAGAGAAAGAGAATCTCAAGCAGGCTCTGCACTGTCATCATAGAGCCTGACCTGGGGCTCGATCTCACAGACCATGAGATCATGACTTGAACCAAAATCAAGAGTCAGATGTTTAATTGGCTGAGCCACCCAGCTGCCTGTAAACTGTGTTTAAAAATGTCATGCAGTTTTTCTTTTATGTGTTCCTGCAAGTAGAGTAAATGATAGTAATAATCTCTTATTAGTGAAATTCTTTAAAGTATTTAGATTGGAATACTTAGAAGATGATGAACTTTGAAAACAAATTTTGAAAATGTAAAAATACTAAACTCTTGAGGGCTTTATTTCAACACCTAACTCTCTTTAGATACTACTTCTGTGGTTTTATTATAAAAATATTAAGAACAAACATTGGGGCACCTGGGTAGCTCCGTCGATTAGGTGTCTGACTCTCGATCTTGGGGTCATGAGTGCAAGTCTTGCGTTGGGCTCCACGATGTGTGTGGAGCCTGCTAAAAATAAAAAGAGCAAACATTATTGAAGTTAAGCATATATGTAATTTATTTCCTTTCGTCTTTGTGGTACCCCTGTAAGGTAGGTACTCTTTATAAAAGGGAAACTGAAGTTTAGAGAGATACAGAAATTGACCCAGAACTTACTAAGAAGTTTCAAAACCTGGACTCAAACTCTAGATCTCATTCTGAAGCTCTTAGTTATTACTCTAGATTGCCTCAATATTTTCATTTTATGAAAATGACTTTTCAGAAAAGAAAATATTTTCGGATGAGCATTTCGTTCCATTTTTTCCTCACTATACTCTTATTGATTTGGACTATTCTCTCTGATTACCGAATCCACTTAATTATGTTCAAGTGTTTATTTTTTCTTTTAGAATGTGAGCATAGAGAGTAAAAATCGCCTGATCTGAGGAAGGGTCTCAAATGTATTGACATTTTTAAATGAATAACTATTTGGTTTTTAAAATATTTTTCAATGAATATAAAATATTTGTTAGCTTTTAAATCAGATAAGTAAAGGGGCGCCTGGGTGGCGCAGTCGGTTAAGCGTCCGACTTCAGCCAGGTCACGATCTTGCGGTCCGTGAGTTCGAGCCCCGCGTCGGGCTCTGGGCTGATGGCTCAGAGCCTGGAGCCTGTTTCCGATTCTGTGTCTCCCTCTCTCTCTGCCCCTCCCCCGTTCATGCTCTGTCTCTCTCTGTCCCAAAAATAAATAAACGTTGAAAAAAAAAAAAATTTTAAATCAGATAAGTAAAATATTTTTTAGTACATACTATGAGCTTACACAGAGAGGAGATGCAAAAGAAGTATAAAACAAGGCTGCAGAGTTGATGAAGGGAAATTTACATTTGTGAAACAAGCACAGAGTAATACAAGATAAAATATTTCATCATGTTGTAGAGATAATGATGTCAAAATTTATAGAAGGGGAAAGGTGAGATTTAGTAAGAGAATAATAATAGGCTTCTTGGAAGAAGCAGGACTAGTTTTGATCAGTTTCCAACAAACGTAGTCAAGGAGGCCAATTAGCAGACTGTGAATTATTCAGATACAGGGCAGTGACGCCCTGGAATGAGGTGGTGATGACAAGGGTATGAAACAGAGGAAACTAAGGGAAGTCTAAGGCAAGATTTGGGAACAAATTTGAACTAATAGGTTAACAAGAGAGACAGACAGGTAGCAGTATTAACAGAGAGCTTGGAGGAGGCAGTTTGTGATATTAGATGTAGAATTCTGTTTGTAGAGAAAATATGCAGGAAGCAGTGGCAATATAGCCAAGAAGAGATTATTGTGTTTCTGCTTTTTATCACTTATGAACTGTATTCAAAGAGCAACTTAGGGTGCTTATCTTTAACTACAGATTCATATTTCACTGTACTTTTTTTATATCTCTGACTATGTAGGTATTGATGGATATGTTTCATCAAGATGTAGAAGATATAAATATATTATCTTTAACCGATGAAGAGCCTTCCACCTCAGGAGAGCAAACTTACTATGATTTGGTAAAAGCATTTATGGCAGAAATTCGACAGTACATAAGGGAACTAAATTTAATTATAAAAGTTTTTAGAGAGCCCTTTGTCTCCAATTCAAAATTATTTTCAGCTAATGTAAGTATTGTTGTATACACATATATCATTGTACGTGTTAATTTTACGTGATCCCTTAAATTTGAATTTGTGTAGTTTATGATTGCTAATTTGTCATAACTTTTTAAGCTGTGTGATTTAATTCATAGTGACTATGATCTCAGAGTTGCTACAACAGTTTCAATAAATTCAACATCAAAAATTAAAAGACCAAATCTAAACTAGACTGAACTATAAGTGCAAGTGAATTCAGTTTTCCACGTACTCCAAGGAATAAAGCCTCTTGTTAAAGTGGAAGATTTTTTTGTTTATTTTGACTCATTTGAGTCATTCAACTAATACTTCATCAGTACTGCCTGTATATACTGTTAGGCACCATACAGTACTTGGCAGTGAGGATTCAGAGATGAGTAGGAAACAATTCCTTACCTCAAATTGAGTCTAGTCAAGATGGAAATGTAAACTTGATGTTAAATTGCAACACAGTATGGTAATTACCATAATAGAAGTGCAATGACAATATTTTGGGGAGCAAAGAGAGGGAGCCAATAACATTGAAAATTAGAGAAGGGATTACTGATCTTACAATAGCAATCAAACCAACCTAACTGAATCCTGGGGAAATGCTGAATGCTGAGAACAGTTGAGATTGTCTAAGGGGGCTGCATTCGTAGATTGTCTAAGGTAGAACTCTAGGCATGGGTGACTGATAGAAAAGCAGTACTCACTACAGAAGCTGGCACTGGGGCTCAAGTTACGGCAATGAGTGAACATTAAAAGTTAACAGGAGTGGTTTATGAGTTGCACAAACCTTTAAGTATAGTAAAAAAGACATTGAATTGTTGACTTTAAATGGATAAATTACATGGTATGTAAATTTTACCTTAATAAAGTTGTTTTGAAAAATAAAGGAGTAAAGAATAGGTAAAGATTTCTTAGGACACAAAAATCAAGAACCATAAAGTAAAAAATTAATGAATTGGATTTCATTAAAATGAAAAACTTTTGTTCTTCTAAAGACACTGTCTCAGAAATAAAAATGTAAGCCACAGATTGGTAGAATCTATTTGAAATACATATATCTAAATAAAGACTTGAACCCATAATATATAAAGGACTTAGACAATTCAATAATTAGAATAACAGCCTGACAATTTTAAGTGGGCAGGAAATTTACACACTTTATAAGAGAAGCTATTCCAGTGACCAAAAGCACATTGAAAGATGCTCAACATCCGTAGCCCTCAGGGAAATGCAAGTTAAGACCACAATGAGATACTACTACAAACTCATTAGAACGGCTGTAATTAAAAAATGACATTACCAAATGTCGAAAAGAGTGTGAAGCAACTGCTTGTGGGAATGTAAAATTCCCTTGTTGCTTGTAAGAATGTAATCTGGTACAAATACTTAAGAAAAGAGGTTGGCCGTTGGTGTAACATTACACATAAACTAGCCATACTGCCTGCAATTCCACTCCTAGGATTTTACCCAGAAGAAATGAAAACATGTCCACACAAAACTTGTTTGTGAATGTTCCTAGCAGCTTTATCTGTAATGGCCCCAAACTGGAAACAACCCAAATATCCATCAACAGGTAAATGGATATACAAATTGTGGTATGTCCATACGTATGGAATACTACTCAGAATTAAAAGGAATGAAGTAGTTATATACGCAACATGGATGCATCTCAAAAACGTAACCTAAGAAACTAAACAAATATGATTATGTATGATTCCATTTGTTTAATATTGTAGAATTCTAATCTGTAGTGACAGAAGGCAGATTGCTGGTTTCCTGGGGGCAATAGTGGTGATTAATGGGGATTGAGCATAAGGAAACTTCTCAAGGTAATAAAAATGTTTTATATCTTGACAGTGGTGACAGTTATAAGAGTAAATAACATCATAAAATCTCATCTAAAAGTACATCAAAATAGGTATATCTTATTGCATATGAATCCTACTTCAAAGTTGATTTGACAAAAAAATATAGTCAATAATAAAGATAATCAAATAAAAAAAGTAACTGAACAAATGCAAATGAGTATTTGTTTTTCAATTACCTAGACATTTTTCTAAAAGTTAAGATTGACAATCTTGTATGTAAGGGTTGTATGTAAGGGTTTGACCAAACTGTTACTCCCATACACTACTTATGGGAGGGTAAACCAGTGGACTTTTTTAAAGAAAATATCCATTGATATTTCAAGTGTGTAACCCCATGACAGAAGCCCATCCAGGAATCTGACCTACAGAACATCGTAAGTCACCAAGTGTTGAATTGAGCATTCTTATATCATGTCTACTTGTAATAAAAATGAGATAACAAAGGAATAGAATGAAGACATGAAGTAAAAGGGGACTGTCTGGACTCATGGGGGTTTTTTCTGTCACTACTGGTAGAACAAGAACTGGGCATCCCATGAGAAAGCCCAGGTAAGAGAAGCGCTGAGGCAGTTAGGAGGTTTGTGTAAGCACTTCTGCTCCATACCAAAGTAGGGTGGCTGTGTTGAAGGAAAGCACTGTATGACTGAATGGCTACCTGAACTAGCCATTTTCTTCATGAAACACTACTTTTACCTGAAAGAACAACTGACAGGTCTGTAGTTATTCAGACTTGTGTGTTTGGCAGACATTTCTCAAAAATGAATGAAATGGGGGAATAAAACGAACAAACCTGTCACTTCAAGGAGAATGGCAATATTTGTTGACAGTGATAAAATTTGAGCTTCCAAATGAAATAAAATTTTGGAAAATTTGTATCTACTCCCAAGATCAGTGGTGATACTAATAGGTTTGGTCTTTTAATATTCTATAGTTAAATGTGTTAACATTTGGAAAATCTGCAAAATTCAATGGACCACTGTTTTCCAAGTGACCAAATTCATAATGCTACGAAAACACACATAGGTAAAGAATCCTTTCAAAATTTAATATAGCCCGATGGATTTTGATGTAACAGTACAAAATTGATGTGGTTTCAGATTCCACTTGCAACTAACCTTTAAGAAACTATCATTTGTTGATTTTGGGCATACTAGCCTGAAAGGGTGTTCACTCCATTTATAAGAAACGTCCAGAATAGGCAAATCCAGGGAGATAGAAAGTAGATTAGTGGTGGCCACCCTCTGGGCAGAAAAGAAGAATGGAGGATGCTGCTAATGGACATAAATAGACCTTCTCTTTGAGATGACAAAGATATTCTGGAATTTTATACTGCCGATAATTGAACAGCTCTGAATATGTGAAAACCATTGAATAGTGCAATTTAAAAGGGTGAATTTTATGGTTTGTGACTTACATCTCAATAAAGAAACTGTACTGAAAAAGAAAAGGATATCTACAATTATTTGAATAGACAATTAAAATATTCCTCCCTTTTCCAACTACCTATCTGTGTAAAGCTAGATTTTCTTTGTATGCTTTAACCAAAACAATGTCTCACAACAGATTAAATACATATATATGAAAATCGAGCTACCTTCTATTAAGTCTATTAGAGATTTGCAAAAATGTAAAAAAGTGCTAGTCTTCTCACTGTTTTAAGGAAATAACAGTTTTCAAAAAAGTGCTATATATTGAGAACCACTGACCTTAAAGAAATTTATTTGCAAATTGTACACCTTTGCACAAAGAATTCTTAAGCTGTCTTTTGCTTACATTTCTAAGTTGTTAAAATTTCTCACTGTATTTGTCATGTTAAATTTTATGATTATAAAATGACTTATTGGCTCAAAATTTGTTTTTTATTCTATAGCCTAACTGAATTAATATGTTTTTCCTTCCGACAGGACGTAGAAAATATATTTAGTCGTATAGTAGATATACATGAACTTAGTGTAAAGTTACTGGGCCATATAGAAGATACTGTGGAAATGACTGATGAAGGTAGTCCCCATCCCTTAGTAGGAAGCTGCTTTGAAGACTTAGCAGAGGTAAGTACTTTAATTATACACCCAAAAAAAGTCCATATAAAAGCCCTACATTGCATTAAAATTGGAGTCTTAATTCATGTTTCCAGCTAAAATCATAGATATTAACTGATGACCACTCAGCTATATTGCCTGTTCCTCATAGGGTCATTGTCAACATTTGTTTCTATTGTCTTATGAAACCCACAAAAAAGTAGTCTCTTATCCATTATGAAAAAGGAGATCCCACCAAGGAGAGGCATTTACAGCTGACACTCAATCATCTGTCTTATATAGCAAAGCTAAGAAAAGTCCATGAATGCCCTGTCAATGAAGAAGCCATGGAACTTGGATCTGAGGTTAGACTACTTGTGTTCTGGTCTAAATTCTGCTACTTACTAGTTATATGTGACTGTGGGCAATTTATCTCAAATCTTTAAACCTCTATATATAAAATAGAGATAATAATAGGGTTCAGGATTTTTGTAAAAAATTAAAATAACCTACCTAAAATATTTAGCTAACCACCTTCACACAGTAAGCTATTCAATATATGATAACTATACATTATAATTTGGAATAGGAGGAGTGAAGTGAATAGGAAAATCAGGTCTAGGACCTAGATGATTCAAATGCTGTGGGGGTAGAAAAATAGTGACCCTCTCCTTGGGTATTCAAATGCTACAGTATATGAGTTAGTCCTAATAAGTTCGCATTGGTAGTCATTCTGAAATTTTTAGCTCTTCCTTTGTTCTTACTCTAAAATCCACAAACACAGGGTTGAGTTTGTAAAATAAAAAATTTAAGATTTTCAGACAGAATAGCTTAAGCTTCACTAACAGCCCCTCCACTCTTGCTTCAAACACATAGAAGTCATAGAGTATATTTTTTTAAAAAAAGGAATATATATACGGGGTGCCCAGGTGCCTCAGTCAGTTTAGTATCTGACTCTTGGTTTCAGCTCAGGTCATGATCCCAGGATCATTGGATCAAGCCTCGTGTGGGCTCCTCACTGAGTGTGTGGATCCTGCTTGAAATTCTCTCTCCCCCTCCCTCCCCCTCTGCTCCTCTTCCCCACTGTGTGCTCTCTCTCCCTCAAAAATAAATAAATAGATATTTTTTATAAACTTAAAAAGAAGGAATATGCATAACGACTAAAAAATAAGATCAGTAGTAGAGTAGAAATAGAGTAGACATTCAAGGTAATGATCTCTGGTAGCTGAGTGTTCAACTCTTAAGGATAATGAAGATTAAATGTGCTCCGTGAAAGTGAGCAAGATTTCTTGTTTCAAGACCCTGATTGTAAGAGGATGCCAGAGAAATCTGTCAATTTCCTGCCTGCAAAGTTTTATAGAAAGTTGTAGACTTGAGGTGGGGGAACAGAAACACTACCTTATAACAAATATACTTTAAAACTTAACAAATTATCCCACAATATTAAGCCAATGTGACTACAGAGCCTGAGCTCCAAAAATCACAGAACAGGTTCTGGTCTGAAAGAATGATCATAAAGAGATGGGAGAGAAAAAAAGGAAACCAAACATTAGAAGCCTCCCCCTAAGAAATCTCTAATACGCAATTCCAAAATACAGGACAAATAATAATGCTTAGTGTGATATCTAACAAAATCAACAATTAGGAAAAAAAATCATTCCAGATGAAATTAATTTTGTGCAATAGACATATGAAGACTTTAAAAGAAGTTTAGGAGGCTCAAAGAGATAAGTGAAGAAATATTTATAAAGAAGACATTGTGAAACAAAAATAAGTGGAGGGAAAATAAGAACAGGTAGCTATCAAAAGAAACAATTAGGGGCTCCTGGGTGGCTCAGTCGGTTAAGGGTCCGACTCTTGATCTCAGCTCAGGTCTTGCTTGATCTTAGGGTCATGAGTTCAAGCCCTGCTTTGGGATCTGTGCTGGGCATGAAGCCTACTTAAAAAGGGACGTGGGTGTATGCCTGGGTGGCTCAGTTGGTTAAGCATCTGGCTTTGGCTCAGATTATGATCTCACGGTTTGTGAGTTTGAGCCCCACATCAGGCTCTCTGCTGTGAGCACAGAGCCCACTTCACATCCTCTACCCCACCCCCACCCCGTCTACCCTTCCTCTGCTCACGCATATGTGTGCACTCTCTCAAAACCAAATAAAAACTTACAAACAATTAGGGATATTGGGAATTAAATATAAATAAAAACTCACTATGTAGTCAACATTTGCTAGACCTGGTTCAAAGAGAAAATTTATGAATTGGAAAAAGGAATTGAGGAATTCACTGAAAATGTGACACACAGAAACCACGATTAGAATATGATCCTCTTAGAACAGCTAAGAGTAATGAAGTCTACACTGAAAGACTTTAATATTGTCTAATAGGAGTTTCAGATAAAGAATGGTGGAGAAGAATAATTTGAAGGGGTAAAAGTTGAGCATTTTCCAGAAATGAAGACATGAGTTCCCAGGTCAAAAATGAATTCCAAATAGTGGGCAGGATAAATAAAAATAAACCTACAGTCAAAAACGTTACAGTGAAACTATGGATCAAGGATAAAGAGAAAATCTTAAAAGCTGTAAGAGAGAAAAGAGTACTACTTGAAAAGGAACTATAATTAGAATGACAGAAGACTTCTCTTTAACAATAGAGGCTAACAGTCAGTTGAGGAATATCTTCAAGTACTAAGGGAAAATAGAATTTTCTGTCCGACTAAACTTTTATTCAAGAGTGAGTTAAAATAATAAAGCTTGCGGAAGCAAATGTGAGAGATCTTCATGACCTTAGAATAAGCAAAGATTTTTAAAACAAGACACCAACACCACAAAAGAAAAGATTGATAAGCTAGATTTCATTAAATGTAAGAGCATGTGTTCAGCAGGGGTGCCTGGGTGGCACAGTCCCTTAAGCATCTGACCCTTGATTTCAGCTCGGGTCATCATCTTGTGGTTCGTGGGTTTGAGCCCTGTGTCAGGCTCTGCACTGACAGTGTGGAGCCTGCTTGGGATTCTGTGTCTCCCTTTCTTCCCGCCCGTCCCCTGCTCACGTGCATGTGCTTGTGTGTGCTCTCTCTCAAAAATAAATCCATGTTTATTTTTAAAAAAAACTGGTTATCCATATGGAAAGAAAAAACTCCTTCCTTAGCTCACTTCATACCCAAGTTCTCAACAGATTAAAAATCTAAAAAACAAAAAGCAAATTTTGAAAGTTTGGAAGAGAGGGGCACCTGGGTGGCTCAGTCAGTTAAGTATCTGATTCTTGATTTCAACTAAAGGTCGTGATCTCACAGTTCATGAGATCAAGCCCCGCGTTGGACTCCATGCTGACAGCACAGAGCCTGCTTGGGATTCTCTCTCTCTGACCCTCCCCCACTTGTACACACATTTTCTCTTTCTCTCTCAAGTAAACTTTTAAAAAATTCAGAAGAGAATATAGGAGAATATATTTATGACTTTGAGATAGAAAGCTTTCTTGGGGCACCTGGGTGGTTCAGTCAGTTAAGCGACTGGCTTCAGCTCAGGTCACAATCTCACGGTTCATGAGTTCGAGCCCCACATCGGGTTCTGTGCAGACAAATCAGAGCCTGGAGCCTGCTTTGGATTCTGTGTCTCCCTCTGGCTCTCTGCCCCTCCCCCATTCACACTCTGTCTCTCTCTCTCTCTCTCTCTCTCTCAAAAATAAATAAATATTAAAAAATATATTTAAAAAGAAAAGTTTTCGTAAAGAACCTAGAGAGTGCAAGCCATAAAAGATTAAAGTTTTTAAACTTCTATTCACAAAAAGACACTATAAAGTTGTGAGAATATGAAAGAATGAAGTTGAACTTTGTGCCTCACACCATATACAAACATAAAATAGATCTAATGTAAGAGCTAAAATTATGAAACTCTTAGAAGAGAGCATGGCTAAATCTTCACAATCTTGGCTTTGGCAAAGGATTCTTAGATGTGACAACCAAAGCATGAGCTACAAAACAAAAAAATACATAATTTGGACTTGGGTGGTAATGGGAGGGAGTGAGGTATGATTCTAAAGGGGCAATGAGAGATCCCTGTGGTGATGGAAATGTTCTGTACTTCACTACATCAATGTCAATGGCCAAGTTGTGATATTGCACTATATTGTACTATTGGAAGATGTTACCTTTGTGGGAAACTGAGTAGTGTGCACACAGGATCTTTCTATATTATTTCTTACAATTGCGTGTGAATCTAAATTATCTTAAAAAAAGTATATTTATTCAATACAATGTTAAAGAATTTAGAATAAATGAGTGGAAGAAACTACATTAATCCAAATGGATAAGTCTTGGACATAAGTTTGAATGTAAAGTACAAATTGCAGAAGCATAAATACATTATGATATTTATATAAAGTTTGAAAGCATTGCCTTATTTCTTGATACATGTGTAATTATGATATAAAACATACATGGAAATGATAAAATTCAAATTCAGGATAATGATTTCCTGTGGGGATCAGCAGGGGAGGAGATAAGCTTGTGAAAGAAGGATCAATTACCACTAAACTGTCTTCTTTCTTTTTTTTTAAAGAAATTATTATTTCTTTTATTATATTATTATTTATTGTATTATAAAATGTTGAAATTAGAAAATGTTGAAATTTTTGGAGCTAAATGGTGACTATGGTTACATTAGTTGTTCTAATGTACTTTTCTGTATGTTTAAATATTCTACATTTTTAATCATTAATATACAATTGTGTATATTGATCATTGTTTTGTGAATCTTGTATTGAATTTTAACCAGTAAACTAATCAAAAAATCATGTATTAACTTATATAAGGATTCTTAGTAGTGCTAAGAGTTCTACAAATTTATGCTCAAGGATAAAACTATGTGATGAGAGGTTGGATTCCCAGTTGGCGATTTTTTTCCCTTTTGAGATTAGCCAGTAAAAATTATAATACTGCATACCGTTTATTCAGTACTTTATATGTGCGTGCACTGTTTGTAAGCATTTTGCACGTTATCATTTAATTCCTAAAACAACCCCTTGAGAGTAGGTATTATCCACATTTTCCAGTGAGGAAACTGGCTTTGTTTATCAGAGCTCCCATAGCTAATAAGTAGTACAATCAGAATTAGAATCTGAGTCCCTATGACTCTAAAGTTAGGCTTTTAAGCCACTTTACTCTACAGCCTTTATGTATATAGTTGTCATAAAAATTCTATAGTACATTTGAGTTTATTGAAAGAGGAGGAAGGCAAACATTATCTTCTGTACAAGATAATTTCTAGAGTTCAAGAGACCCAAGATAAAAGCATCAAATCACATTTTTATTCCTTTCTCCCATTTACTCTGTCCATACCTGACTCCTTGTTAATGCTGAAACCTTACTATCCCTTCTTGTAAAACCTACAGTGGACTGCAATTTCCAGTTTACATTATTATAGAAATTTTTAGTTGGGAAAGTAGTTGAAGGAGTTGAAATTGGGAAATGAATTAGGAACCAGTTCAAGGAATTCAGGATGACTTAGAACTATGTAAGCCATATTGTGTTTCACAAAGAATAGAACTCCGGTCTCCTGATTTCTGATCTTATATTGTCATTATTCAATCTTAAAAAAAAAAAAAAAAAAAAAAAACCTAAGAAACATTAAGAGTAATTAACACAAACATCATTTGTTCTGTCAGTCCTTTCTGTACTCCTCCACTAGATGTCCTCTTCCTCTTTCTAGAATTACCCTTCCTAGAAATGAGCTCTTGCTAGAAACTAGAGTACAGTTTTCATAATAGTTTCTTAAACCATAAATAAGTTAGAGCATAAGATGGCTTCTGCTAAAATCATGACGCCTATTCTCTTGTTCCTCAGGAATCATCAAAACCAATAGATTACAACCTAACCATTAAAATTGTTTAGTCTCTTAATGATTGATGATAGAATTTTTGGGCAGTTTCGATTAAACTCTTGTTTAATTGCTTGTGAAAACCATAACAATGAATTTTAGATGCTATAAACTGTTACCTCTGGCTTACAGAATGTGAAAGTAAAAGTCTACCACTAAGAAATAACCTTGAGAAAATAAATGTTGGGCACCTGTATTCTAAAGGTTTATTATACTTTACTTCGTTGTAGATATCTATATTTTTTGTTGTTCAGGCTAAACTTTGTTTTCTGGAACCAAAAGTCTGCCCATTCTTATGACTGTTTTTGTTGGTAATGCTCTACTAGAATCCTTGATGGGAAGTATCATAAAATACAAGAATGCCATTATTCATCAGAAAGAACTGATTTACTTACTCTCTTACTGGAGAATATTAAACTTATCCTATAAAAATTATAATTAATAGCCATGTAATTTTGTTTAGAGGCTTTAAGAGAAGTACCTAATTGTGCTAGCTTAGATGTACCCATAATTTCATCTGTCTGTATTTCTGGTGGTAGGTTATTTATGTTTTAACTTGGAGAAAGTTTATTTATGTTTTACCTTCTTTATTTTCTAAGGAACTGGCATTTGATCCATATGAATCATATGCTCGAGATATCTTACGGCCTGGTTTTCATGATCGTTTCCTTAGTCAGTTATCAAAGCCAGGAGCAGCACTCTATTTACAGGTATAGTAATTTTTAAATCAAGATATATGGTGTCTGAAAAGTAATCTTAAAAAAAATTAATCACTTTTCTTTTTAGTCAATAGGCGAAGGTTTCAAAGAAGCTGTTCAATATGTTTTACCCAGGCTACTTCTAGCCCCTGTTTACCACTGTCTGCATTACTTTGAGCTTTTGAAGGTAAGATAACTCTTACTGCTATTTATAAAACATTCAAATATGATGCAATTTTTTTTACCAGTTTGTGAATTATTATGTGAGCACCCATGAATATTAGTCTGTATCTATTTTCTTTTTCTAGTTAAGAAGTAAATGTAGGGGTGCCTGGATGAGTTAGTTGGTTAAGTTATCTGACTCTTGATTTCTGCTCGGGTCATGATCTCACAGTCATGAGATCAAGCCCCCCCACTGGGCATGGAGCCTGCTTGTGATTCTTCCTTCCCTCTCCTTCTGCCTTTCCCTCTCCTCCCCCTTTCTAGAAAAGAAAAAAAAGGGGGGGGGGGGCAGTGTGAGTCTGCAAAAAAGTGGTACATTTTCTCTAGTTTCAGGAGTGAATTTTAAAGGAATCATCAGATATTTTAATCTTGTGCCCTTTTTGTTTACATGGCCAATTGTTTGGAAACAACCTTGGATATACGCATCCATAAAATCTAGCAAAAAGCAAACAGCTGCAATATTTTTCATATACATGGACTATAGGCAGGTAAAAACCGACAGGAATACAATATTACTAACTTAATCATCTGAATAAGACTAAGTGTACATAATTCAGTTTGAGGTTATCATGTGTGCTTTCTCTTAAATGAAAAAATAGAAAATTTAACACTTGAAATCTCTATACCTTTCTTAGGTTTTATTGGTAATAAAAAGTACAAGATTAGCAAAATAATTGAGAGAAAACATGTCTGAGTTTAATTTCAACACATCATAATAACCATGTATTTATAGAGAATATTAAATTGAGGACCAACAGAATGATAAGACTGTAGTTGATGTAATTTCATTTATAATAGTGCAGTGTAATAAAATAATTTTATTATTATTTTTAATAATATTTTTATTAAAATAATAAGCTTTATTTTAGAAAATAGGAACACTAACAACTTTAGTCTGAAGGCTCGCATGGTTGGACTTTGGCTATATGTTAAAGTTAAACAGTAAATTTTTTAATATTCCTTGATTTTTGTGTAGTAGACCAATTTGAAGATTGGTCCTTTTTCCCCTTACCATCACAAATATTACAAAAATTGTAGCCCCAAATGCTTAAGTACAGGAATTGTGTGGGAAAGGATTACAGATAAAAACTTAGAACTGAGGGGCACCTGGCTGGCTCAGTTGGTTGAGCTTCCAACTTCAGCTCAGGTCCTGATCTCACAGTCTGTGAGTTCGAGCCCCACGTTGAGCTCTGTGCTGACAGCTCAGAGCCTGGAGCCTGCTTCAGATTCTGTGTCTTCCTCTCTCTCTGACCCTCCCCAATTCATGCTCTGTCTCTCTCAGTCTCAAAAATAAATAAACATTAAAAAAATAAAAATAATAAAATAAAAAAAACTTAGAACTGAGTAGTGCAGTTGAGTGGAAAACTTAGGATCAAAAATTGAGAAATGGTGGGGCGCCTGGGTGGCTCAGTCGGTTAAGCGTCCGACTTCGGCTCAGGTCATGATTTTGCGGTCCGTGAGTTCAAGCCCCGCGTTGGGCTCTGTGCTGACAGCTCAGAGCCTGGAGCCTGTTTCAGATTCTGTGTCACCCTCTCTCTGACCCTCCCCCATTCATGCTCTGTCTCTCTCTGTCTCAAAATAAATAAACGTTAAAAAAAAATTTTTTTTTTTAATTGAGAAATGTTAAAATTAAGAGATTATTTATCCTCCCCAAATAGTCTGGTTTTTTTTAATGTTACACAAAACAAATTGGAAAAGGCAAATATAAATTGTGCTACATCATACACTTTAAACACTCACTAGTGACCCTCACATAGTGTGCCAGAAATTCTTTGT
Source organism: Leopardus geoffroyi (assembly GCF_018350155.1). Taxonomy (NCBI): domain Eukaryota; kingdom Metazoa; phylum Chordata; class Mammalia; order Carnivora; family Felidae; genus Leopardus; species Leopardus geoffroyi. The sequence goes on from NC_059336.1 coordinate 108,665,954, forward strand.
AAAGAAATCTGCTCCTCAGACCCCTTCTGCAAACATCTTGTATACATTTGTTAATGGCTTTGGTTTGCTGCCTTTACGTTTGGGAGCTGGACAATATCAAACGTCTGCTACTGTGGATAATTTATCTTCTTTTTTTCATGTTTTGCATTTATTTTAACTGCTATATGCTTCAAGCTATCTATCTATTTGTTTATTTAAAATGTTAATTTCTTGAGAGGGAAAGAGAGAGAACAAGCAGGGGAGGGGCAGAGAGGGAGGCAGAAAGAGAGAGAATCCCAAGCAGGCTCCACACTCATCTCAGAGTCTCACAACCACAAGATCATGACCTGAGGCAAAATCAAAAGTCTGATGCTTAACTGACTGAGCCACCCAGGTACCCCATCAGACCATTTTCTATACTGCCTATAAGCTGATGTCTTTCTTTTTTTAATTTTTTTTAATGTTTATTTATTTTTGAGAGAGAGAGACAGAGCATGAGCAGGGGATGGACAGAGACAGAGGGAGATGCAGAATCCGAAGCAGGCTCCAGGCTCTGAGCTGTCAGCACAGAGCCCAATGCAGGGCTTGAACTCACGGACTGTGAGATCATGACCTGAGCCGAAGTCGGACGCTTAACCGACTAAGCCACCCAGGTGCCCCATTTTCAAAAAAAAAAAAATTTTTAATGTTTTTATTTATTTTTGAGACAGAGAGAGACAGAGCATGAGCAGGAGAGGGGCAGAGACAGAGGGAGACACAGAATCCGAAGCAGGCTCCAGTCTCTGAGCTGTCAGCGCAGAGCCTGGTGTGGGGCTCAAACCCATGAGCTGTGAGGTCATGACCTGAGCTGAAGTCGGACACCTAACCGACTGAGCCACCCAGGCACCCCTGAGCTGATGTCTTAATACCAGCAATAAGAGAAGATTTAGAAAACAGCTTCTATCATAAAAATAAGCGCAACAGAGGTCTATCTAGCTTCCATTCCCTTAAACTAGATTTCTAAATTTAGACATTCTTATCCAGAAACCATGGGTTCAAAGCAGTGAGCTAAATGGTGTTATAGCTGACTACAGATGTTAAATGTCTAGAGTTAAGCATAGGATAGTGTAATTCAGGAGCCATTGTAGTAAAAACACAATTAACAGCTGGCTATTGTACTATTCCAGTTTTAAATTTTAAATCAATCAAACTGCTGTGAGGTGCATTTATAATTTTGGTAATTTTCTCTTTGATAAGAATAGATAGTTTGAAAGGTGTTTTATTTTTATAAATGAGCTATCCTAACATTTTTTTAGGGTTGGTATCCTGTTTAAAGTTTCAGACTCCTTTCCATCCTTCAGATTTTAACTTGCTTTTACATTATTGTTGCATTTTCTGCCATTTTTCTTTAATTTCCTCTCCTTCTGGAACTCTAGTTACATATATGTTGAACCACTTTATGTTGTCCCACAGATCTATAAGATTGTTCGTTTTTCTTAAATCTTATTCTTTGTTCTTCAAATTAGTAATTTTTATTGATCTATCAATAGAACTGCTAGTATCTTGCTTACTCTTGAATTTCCATTTGGATTTTGTTTTACAGTTTCCACAGACTCCCTATCTGTCCATTCAGTAAGACCATGTTTTCCTTTAATTCTTTGAACATGATCAGAAAAGCCACTTTGAAGCCTTTCTTAAATCCAACATCTGGGTCCACTTGGTGTCAGTTTCTATTAACTGACTTTTTTTCCTTGAACATGAGTCATATTTTCCTGTTGTTTGTTAGTTAACAACTCTGGATTCTATAGTGTTGAGGATTGTGGGATTCTTGTTTTGGGATTGTTGGTTTTTTACTCTAGTAGACAGTTAACTTTCCTCGACTCAGCTGCAAATTTGTGTCTTCTGTGTTATACAGCAGCTGATATCTCTGTTTACTTTCTAGGATTTCCATATGCTGCTTTTTTAGCCTGATTCTCTTGGATCTCCCCTACACGTGTATGATTTGGTAGTCAGATAAGTGTGTGGGCAGAGATGATGTTCAGATTTGGGGGCACAGTCTCTGTGGTTCCCTTATACTTGGAGATTTCGTCCTTAATTTCCAGCCATTCTCTCAGCTTTAAACGTTATCCCCTGGCATGTGAAACCAGTAAGGCTTCAGTTTTTTGCTGCCTGAGCTGTGTATAATTTGGGGAATAAACACAGTTTTTTTGTTGTTTTAATTTTTTTTAATGTTTATTTTTGAGAGGGGTGAGGGGCAGAGAGAGAGGGAAACACAGAATCTGAAGCTAGTTCCACACTTGAGCTGTCAGCACAGAGCCCGATGTGGGGCTCAATCTCACAAGCCATAATAAGATCATGACGTGAGGCAAAGTCGGCCGCCGAACCAACTGAGCCACCCATGCGCCCCTGTAATTTCTTTTATTACTGCATGTTTCAGACTAGAAATTGAACTTAGCTTCAATCTGCTAAAACTATTAGTCTTTTTATAGAAGGAAGATACTCTGATAGGTATACAGAAAGCTGAAGAGCACATATTTAGCATCTGCTAAAAGTGTTAAAGTATTACTTTAAAAAAAAAACAGCAAAAATAAATAAAAAACAGCTTTATTGAGACATAATTTCCATGCCAAGTGTTCTCCATTAAAATGTACTGAGAAAAAAAAAAAAAAAACAAATTCAGCTCCAAGGACCTGTAGGGAAGGAAATTTTTCTTCAACCCACTTACTGGATCTGAAAAGTAAACTGACAAAGACTAACAGGAAAAAAAGCATACAACTTTATTTATTCATACAAGTTTATTTGATGTCACTTTTACATGATACAGGAGCATTGGCGCACTGAATATTTAAGGTGAAGGAACTTAAGAAGACAGAAGCAAGAAGGTCATTGATCTTCTGTTTTCTAAAACCCCTTCGACTTAAAATATTTAATATGTCAAGGTGCTATTTTGGGAGGTAGCATGTCCTGAAACCCATCACTCCTTTCACCTCCTCCCACCCCCAATCCCATCATTTACTCATGAAATTGCTCTGGATAAAGCAGTGACCCCTTTGCTATTAGGTAATGAACTGCCACACCAAACGTTGATTATGGCAACATGAAAAAAAATCAGGAACTTATGCAGTTCTCATTAGAATTAAAAGGATTCAATGAAGAGAGGGGTATAAAAAGGGAAATGTAGAGGGATGCCTCGGTGGCTCAGTCAGTTAAATGTCTGACTCTTGATTTCGGCTCGAGTCATCATCTCACGTTCCTGAGATAAAGCCCCGCATTGGGCTCTGCCCTGACAGTGCAGAGTCTGCTTGGGATTCTCTTTCTCTCTCTCTCTCTCTCTCTCTCTGCCCCTTCTCCCACGTGCATGTGCTTACTCGTGCTCTCTCTCTCAAAATAAATAAACATTTTTAAAAAAGGGAAACGTGGAAATGTAGGCTGTTTATTATCCAACTGTTTATTGAACAACTTTGCTTGTTTATTATGTAAGCACGTCAAATTCACTTTCTTCAAAACTCACTATCTTTTCCAGCAAAAGTACTCTTTCTGTGCTCACTCTCTCATGAGCAACCCCCACTATCCATCTTGCTCCTCAGTAGAAACCTGAGTGTCCTTGGGGCTTCAGTCAGTTAAGCCACGTTGGGGCAGTTCAGTCAGTTAAGTGTCCGACTTCGGCTCAGGTCATGATCTCACAGTTCTGGAGTTCAAACCCCGCACAGGCTCTGTGCTGACAGCTCAGAGCCTGGAGCCTGCTTCGGATTCTGTGTCTCCCTCTCCCTCAGCCCCTCCCCCACTCATACTTTGTGTCTGTCTCCCTCAAAAATAAATAAAAATTAAAAAAAAAAAAAAGAACCCGAGAGTCTTCAACTCTTCTCTCTCATTCTTTCTGTCACATCCATTTAGTCACCAAATAAGTCCTTTTTGTTCTTGAAAAGGATCTTCTTTTAGATTCATCTTTTCATTTCCTCTCAATACTCTGAAGGCCATGATCATCTTATCTCTATTATTGAAAGTCTCCCTTTAGTTTTGCCTTTTCCATCTCCCTTCCCTACACAATCTGCTCTTGAGGAGCTAAGTAAACCAAAGTCATCCTTCTAAATTGCAAATTTGATCATGTTAGTCACTAGCTTAAAACCTTTAATGGCTCCCCATTGCCGCAGGTTAATGTCCAAGTTCCTGATAAAGCCTGAGGTTGACCCATCACTTCTCTCCAACCTCTTTTCTTCCCACCCACCGGGCTCTACTCTTCAGCTAGTTTCTCTCAGTCCTGGTCCCTAAAAATCTCTCAATCACACATACTATTTCATCTGCCTATTTTAAATTCTTTTACCAATGTTTCCCCATTCTTATTCTTCAGTTCCTATAGTCATTTCCTTCTGGAACGCTTCTTCTTGCTGTATATTTCCAGAAGGCTATATTTCCTCCATTACATAACACTTTGTCATTCATTTCTCTTCTCTTTCATGCTTTAAGCCAACAGTAGGGACCAAATGGGCTTGCTCACCATCATATTTTCATTGCTATAAATATGGATGGTTAATTAAATATTTGCTAAATTAATTCCAGTTGGGACCTGATTGGCTTTGCCTTGTTGATCTGCCCTTTTGAGGTTTTTTTTCCACTCAGCTACTATTAATGTTCTAGTTTCTAAAAGACAAAAGACATCTACTTAATTATCTCCATAAAATTTGTGACTTTCCTGAAACATCTTTGAGAATATTGCTTTTATTTCCTAATAGTGACTTATAAGTCATGTTATAATTTATATTTTAAGATTTCATTTTTATATTTTCAACCACTGGCTAATTTTATAAAGATACTACTTTATTTAACTTACAACTGTAGAAGTATACATTTATGCCGTAAATTTATACTGTTTATTCCATGTATTATATGCAGCTTTGGTAATGATCATCTGCTCACTTGTCTTGGGGGAAAATGAGGGTTTCTTTAGGCTGATTAAGTAAAAGAAGATTACATTTTGTTAACATCATTAACATTACTTACTGGTTGAAATTTCATATATTATAATAGAGTTATTTGCATATATGAAACCACTAACTTAAAAAATAACTTTGAGGGGAAAGGAGGGAACTGGTTATGAAATGTACTTTCTTGGGGTCCCTGGGTGGTGCATTTGGTTAAGTGTCTGACTTCTGCTCAGGTCATGATCTCGTGTTTTGTGGGTTCAAGCCCCACATCAGGCTCTGTGCTGACAGCTCAGAGCCTGGAGCCTGCTTCAGATTCTGTGTCTCCCTCTCTCTCTGCCCCTGCCCCACTCTCACTCTGTCTCTCAAATATAAATGAAATTAAAAACAAAAAAAGTTTAAATTTAAAAACATATTTTTTAAGATTTTTTAAATGTTTATTTATTTTTGAGAGAGAGAACAAGCCAAGGGAAGAGCAGAGAGAGAGGGAGAGAGAAATTCCAAGCAGGCTCCACGCTTTTGGTGCAGAGCCCAACATGGGGCTCAAAGTGCCAAGCTGTGAGATCATGACCTGAGCCGAAACCAAGGGTCAGACGCTTAACCAAATAAGCCACCCAGGCATCCTGAAATGTACTTTCTGACTTAACAAGTAATATGAGCAATTGAAAGCTGAAGATAATCTCTAAATCTCATTTTAGTTAAGAATTTCATCTTTTTCACCCATAGCTTTTAGTTGTGCTGCTACTATAAAAGAATAGTTGAGGGTCATTGCCTTTCTTGTGCTCAGCCTTTAAAGGGATATTTAAGTTAAAGCATAGCAAAGAGTCGGGAGCAGTGGTTTAATTAGTTGGTTTCTGGATAATTTGGATAATATTCCATACATTTGTTAACAGGACTAGTAAATTAAATTTACTATTTGACCATATATTTTCCACTTTGTAATCTGTTCTTAGCGTCTCATCAAAGAGTATACAAGTAACCACTCCACAATCAAAATGTGATCCTCATCTTTGCTTGTGTTTTCCCACTCTGTGATAAACTCTCTATATACACGCAACATTTAAGACAAAGACAAATCTTTATTTTATGTCTCAAACCGTAGATAATTACATTTTTCTTGATTCTATATTTTGCCATCCTGTGCACTGCATGCAGTTCACCTATCTGAATGGGCTAGATCTTATTTGGTGAATATTTTCTAAATAGGTATTTCAAACTTATTTTGGTGTTTTGGTTAGTATATTGAAAAGCCCTTGAACTCAGGGTCAGAAATCCTGGGTCTTGCTTGCCTCTGCCATCAAGTAATGGCAGTTCCTTCATTTTAAATAATCTAGTGTTGGAAAAAGTAATTTCTAGAAATAAAAACATGAGTTCAAAGGGTTTTTTTTTTTTTTAACCAAAGGAAACCATTACATGTTTGTGAATTAGTTGGACTCCTATAAAATGCATCAGGTGTAACACTTTATTTTTTATATATAAACAATCTTCAGTTTTGTCTCCTTTTCCAGTTCACAGCTTCTTAAATTTAAACCCATTTAAACCCTGGAAACTTCCCAGGGTTTCCTTTGGACACGCAGTACCCCATATTGATTTCTGCCCCTTCACTTATTTCTAAAGGACCAAGAAAAAGTAATCACTGGTATAAGTGGATCCTTTCTTTTGAGAATATAAATTTTATCAACACTATAGAGCAATGAGTTTTCACTGTGCTTTGGAATATGATTCTGTGGATTATTTTAAATATAATCTCATATACAGCAATTTAACCTCAAGACTTGATAATTTTTAACTATTTAAACAGAACTGTATTTGTAAAATTAAATTGTTGCTGTTGCACAATGTTATTAAATAGGTACCCATGAAAAGCATGGTATTGAACATCACTTTGGTAAAAAGAGGATGCTGCTTTGTGGAGTCTTATTTACATACCGATTGCCACTGCTTTGTTTCTGTAGCAAAATAAGCCACCGCTTTGATGGTAGTTAACTTCAACTATTCTGCACCAATGCCCAGTTTAAGTCAGCTATGTTAAGCAAAAGTGCCTATAAGAAAGGTCATTTATTACATTGAAATTTATTTTAGATGCTTGACTAATGCTATGAAGGTAAAAATTACATTTAAAAATTACTTCATGGGGTGCCTGGGTAGCTCAGTCAGTTGAGTGGCCAACTCTTGGTTTTGGCTTGGATCATAGTCTCACAGTTCGTAAGTTTGGATCCCCACATAGGGCTCCGTGCTGACAATGTAGAAACTGCTTGGGATTCTCTCTCTCTCTCTCTCTCTCTCTCTCTCTGCTCTGCACACTCTCTCTCTCTCAAAATAAATAAACTTTAAAATCTTTTTAAAAAACTTAAAAATTACTTTATTAGTAAAGATTTATGGGTTTTGACATAGACTTTGGGTTTGTGGTTTTAGAATGTATTAACAATATTTTTGAGATACTGGTATATTCTGTATGTGAAATGCTATCGTTAAATGATAGATAAATGACCCAGAATCTTCAAACATTTATGGAATAGAAAACTAAATGCATGCCTAAATGCATTTGTTACTTTCATAGTTCTTTTTATGTATGTTAAAACTGTGTTTTGTATGACTTTAGGTTTGTTTGCCTGAATTAATAATACAAAAAATACCACAGGATAGAATATGAAGGACTCAATATTCTGTTCCCTGTTGGTGCCAACTCTTTAAAACTAAAAACTCTCCATGTGTCTTATTGTCTTGAATATCTGAGCAATTAAATTCTGAAACAACACAGTGAAATAGTTCTCATTTGTGGTGCTCTCATTATGCCATGTAGAATTCTGCCTCTTTTTCATGAACATTGCTTTCAGTGTGAGATTGCTGACTTGGAAGTAAAGGTTAACAGTAACATTTTATTTGTCTCCCAAAATTCTGCCATATGAGAGGTGAATAGTTTTAGAGTGATAGGGACGGAAGGTATTTTGAGAGATTACCCAAAGTCCAGCCTTCAGCTTACCAGTAATAGCCGTTAAGTAAAAATCTAGTAGCTGTCTTTCATGAACACTTGGCCATTGACTTCCTTTAATCTAGCTGGCCATAGTGAAGAACAATACTATGAGTAAGTGATATCTGAATATCTTCTGATATGTATAGATATATGCTATATGTGTATATTTTAAGTCTTTTATCCTTTGGGGGAAGAACCATTTTTTTGCCCTTTTTATCTGGGGGATTATTGTGAATAGATTTTTATTTTACTAACACAATTGAGAATATTTTTCTAAAATATTTTTTTCTGAATATTTTTCTAAAAAGTGTAGTTTGCACCTTTTAGTTGAAAGTATGGTGAGTTTTTAATAATGAATATAAGAAATTTGGATGATAAAAGCTGAGCATTAAATAGACTTTACAATACGGTATTTATAACTTATGGAATACTTGAGCATTTAAGGTATTTTAAGTAAATTATTTTTAGAAAAACGGTTTAGGGCTTTGAGTGAGAAATAAGTTTACTTTTCACAAATCATCAGAATGTGTGTATAGTCTTTAGCAGAAATGAAAAGGAATTTGTTGTTGATCTTTAAGGAATATCTTTCAAGAATGTAAAATCCTTAGAGTCATAATGAATAATTGCTCTCATTAAAAAGTAAACCTTTACAAGGTACTTTGAATATTTTGTGGTTTTATTTCTCCTGTCTTTTACTTTGTCATAAAGAGTAAATGTTCTTAAATATTGCATGAAAACTATTGGTAAATGCTATTTCTTAACTTTTTCTTTTTGGTAGCCAGAAGCAGGTTTATAAGTTTACTGAATTCTTGTTACTTATTGTAACTGATACCTTGCTCAGTTAACTGCTTGCTTCAATTATAGCCACCTGTTGTATTGATAACTGGTAGTAATTGATGACTCAATCCTTATTAATTAAGCACAGACTTTTGCCACCAGTAGAAAATGTGCTTGGGTTTCACTAATAGTTACATTTCTAGTTTTACTCATAATCTTAACGTGTGAATACTGACAAAATTCTTCATGATACCAATATTAATTCTATAGAACTACAAAGAAAACAACTTATACTGTACATTACCATTTACACAGTGCTTTGATTTTTAATAAGAATCCCATTAAATAGGCACCTGGGTGGCTCAGTTAGTTGAGCGTCTAACTCTTGGTTTCGGCTCAGGTCATGATCTGACGGTTTTGTGAGTTCAAGGCCTGCGTTGGGCTCTGCGCTGACAGTGTGGAGCCTGCTTAGGATTCTCTCTCTCCCTCCCTCCCTTTCTCTCTCTCTCTGTCCCTCCGCAACTCACACTGTCTCTGTGTCTCTCAAAATAAATAAATAAACTTTAAAAAGAGAGAGAGAGAACCCCATTAAGTAGGCAGGGCAAGATTTTTATAAAGCTTCATTTAATAGTTGGGAAAAGTGAGACTCAGAAGTCAAATAATCTGCCCCAAAGTCACACAGCAGTAGAGTCAAAATTTGGTCCTAGGTTTTGTGTCTTCAAGTTCCTCTCCACCATATTGCATCCTCCTGTGTGTATTTATCTTCCTAATCATCCTGTTGCTACAGCAGCCGTGTTGGAATCAGAAACCTAAGACCAGATTCCATACTTCAGAAAACCTCATCTATGTGCTTGCTGCTGTGCAAATCCTGTGCTGGTTAAGAAGACACTTTATGTCCCTCATTTCTTTTCAGGAATAGTCACCTGAGAAACTGCACATTATTGCCTGTCACAAGGTGTGACATCTCTTAACACTGCTTCTACTGTTTTTTTTTTTTTTTTAATGTGGAAAACTTGGTTGCATGTTGATATAGAAAGTAATACATAAAGAAGAAAACGCTTTTTTAAAAGAATGCATTTTATGACACATTTACAAGTTGCATTGTGATAGAAAGAGTTGAATCGATGTTATCTTTATTCTTTTTGTCCCAAACTGTCCTACTGGTTCAGATTTGTCATTTTGACTTTGCAGCAGTTAGAAGAAAAGAGTGAAGATCAAGAAGACAAGGAATGTTTGAAACAAGCAATAACAGCTTTGCTTAATGTTCAGAGTGGTATGGAAAAAATATGTTCTAAAAGTCTTGCAAAACGAAGACTGAGGTGAATATTTTTACTTTTTTAATAATCCTCCTTTTCACCCTGAATATTTTGGTATAGATTCAGGGATCTCAGTTCCCTCGTCAGTAAACAATGAAGAAAATAGTTTTAGTGACAAGCTTGGTCTTTCAGAGGAAGTGACATCAAAGCCAAGAGAATTTGTTATTGTTTGAAAAACCTTTCATATTTGTGCATTTTCCTTGCATACTCCCAGACAAGACCTCCTGAGAGCCAACTGGTAAGCTAAAGGAGAGAGAGAGAAAAATGTCTTGCGTAGATTTATGTCAACATCACCGTTCTGTGAAAGTAAAATTCGTAGTGTCCTTTATTTAGGGGTTATGTAACTTGAGGTATTAATTCAGATACATTGCTTCCAGTTTCCTCATTATAATCTGTGCATGATTTTTAGCTTTAGCTCTTATCCACTTAAACATTTTTAAATAATTTTTTAAGTCTCTTCTTCTTTTCACTGTATGGAGCTACTTTTTAATATTTGTCATTCTAAATAGTAGCCAAGGTAGAAGTAATCATTCCGTAGCTGGATTTATAGAGTAGAATTTTGTCAGTAGTCACTAAAAAAAGTCTCTACTGTGTTGCTTTGGTTTCTAAATGGTACAGTTTTGTATCACTAATATATGTGGAGAATTAGTGAACACTTTGTCAGTGCAACTTTTTTTTAAATGTTCTCTTATTACTGTCCTTTATTTATGTGAATTCTAGGTTGCCTGTTATCTGTGCACTAATACTGTTTTTCCCTTTATCCCAGTGAATCTGCATGTCGGTTTTATAGTCAGCAAATGAAGGGGAAACAACTAGCAATCAAGAAAATGAACGAGATTCAGAAGAATATTGATGGTTGGGAGGGAAAAGACATTGGACAGTGTTGCAATGAATTTATAATGGAAGGAACTCTTACACGTGTAGGAGCCAAGCATGAGAGACACATATTTCTCTTTGATGGCTTAATGATTTGCTGTAAATCAAATCATGGGCAGCCAAGACTTCCTGGTGCTAGCAATGCAGAGTATCGTCTGAAAGAAAAGTTTTTCATGAGAAAGGTACAAATTAATGACAAAGATGACACCAGTGAGTACAAGCATGCTTTTGAAATAATTTTAAAAGATGAAAATAGTGTTATATTTTCTGCCAAGTCAGCTGAAGAGAAAAACAATTGGATGGCAGCACTGATATCTCTCCAGTACCGGAGCACACTGGAAAGGATGCTTGACGTGACGATGCTACAGGAAGAGAAGGAGGAGCAGATGAGGCTCCCTAGTGCTGATGTTTATCGATTTGCAGAGCCTGACTCCGAAGAGAATATAATATTTGAAGAGAACACACAGCCCAAGGCTGGAATTCCAATTATCAAAGCAGGAACTGTTATTAAACTTATTGAGAGGCTCACGTACCATATGTACGCAGGTAAGAAATGTAATTGAGTTGCCTGTCACTTGTGTTTTGCTGCTTACAGCTGAGATTCTTTGCTGCACAGGTCACTGTGCCTAAAATAGAAAGCAGACTAACAACAAAGGATGATCTCTGCATTATCCCAGTTCATTTTCCTTTGCCTAAAAAACACTGCCATTTATACTTTGTCTACCACATTTACATATTATTTTGTAGCTTTATAACCACGATTGCAAATGAGAAAATAAAATCACTTGGCTAAATTTTCCCAGTTAGTGGCAGTAACAAGACTAAAAGTACTGAGAAATCATCATCGTTAGGGTCTAAAAAACTTTTTCACATAACCTTTACCACTTGTTGTTTTCTTTTGTCTGTTTCCATTACTGAGATGATAAAGTCAGTAAAAATTTTATATATGTTCATCATCAAAATTGTGCTGGTAGTACAAATATACACAGCATTGGGTTTTCTTCATTTCCATTCCTAAGACTTAATTAAATTTAGCAATCCTGAGAGTCATGTAAGTTTTCAATATTTTTTGCATTTTACAACCGATGTTATTTAAAAAAAAAAAAAAAGTCCATCTTAGTAGGGCAGTTTTTTAAGGACGAACATGTCCAAACTACCTAGGAAGATTGGTAGAGGCTGAATCAAATATGATGTTTGAGAGTCAGGGAACAAATGTGATGACTTTTTTTTTAAGTAATTTTATTTCTTCTAATAAAGTAACCAATGATAATCCAATATTCTTCGACCTTCAGTAGAAAGCTTGGTAATTGTAAACTACTGTAGCGTATGGTATAGTGGAAATCTGGATTTATGTCGTCACTCTGTCACAGCTCCTCACCATCCCAGAACCTTAGTTCACCTCAAAAATCAACATCACAACAGTTACCTTCAAATGCTGTCGGAAAGAATAAATGAACTGCTAAAGGTGAAAGCTCTTTGTAAATATAAATGTAAACTTACTTTCAAAGAATGTTTTTATTACAAAGACCTATAAACTGAAATGTAACTCTTAGAACATGAGTGTTATTCTTAAATAGTTGAATGAGAAAGTTAACCTCCATCCCTATACTTGTTGCTTAAATATATTCCTGTCTCTAGGAGGTGTGCGTTTCTGAGGGAGATGTGTTTCTGGTTTTGGTTTGTTTTTTTCATCGTTGATGTTTTTCATTGTTTAAAGTCCTATAAATGGGTTCTCAGTTCTCTCTGGAAACTGCTCTGGCACCAATTAAACTTTTAAAGATACCCATTAACTACTCGACTGTAACAAAGATGACTAGCATTCAATAACGTTAATCTTTTCAGTTTATTAAATGGCCACTTAACTACTTAAGTGGCCTGACAACCATATCAGGGCCACCTTGCAAAAAAGTAAAATTAAATTAGAATATTTTTAGCAGTGATATCAAACACTTTTATAAACATAATGTTTCATCGTGTCCACATGTCTCTGGGATAAATAAGCCAGAGTTTTGTTTTCTTTGTAATTTTTATTTGGCCTCTAATTGGTAGTTCTCTTGCTAGCCTTTTCCATAGTAAGATATTAGTGCTTTCCATAGGCCATTAAAAGCAGTTTGGGTTCTCTAAACAGACTGCATTTGGTAGTAGCAGTCAGTAGCTGAAACACATTGAAGATGGCGAAATAAGACTAGTCTGGGGTTCCAGTTTTACTACTGATTTTTTGCCTAGAAACTGCCACACTCCATGCACCCATTTTACTGACTCAAAAAAAAAAAAAAAAAAAAAAGTCAAAGCACAGGAAAGTTAAATAAGCTGCCTAAGATTTTACATGAAAAAGAAATAGGTTATTCTGGCACCTTTTTTTTTTACCTATAAAACATTCTGAGAGGTGCAATTTTCAGTAATTATTATGACCAGCTTATTTCATGATTTTCAACCTCTGTATTCTTCTTTAAGACCTAGAATACAACTACCAAAATGTTTCATTAAATTACTCAAAATTTGTGGTTGCGAAACACTTATTTCTTTGCTTTTTAAGGAATTTTTAAGGTTACACAAAGCTTAAATTGCTCTTCTTGCCACATTATTCTGATTTTTTTAAGTGTCTTGAAAGAGTCATTGATTTATTTAACATAAGTATTCTAAGCTATTCATCATTTTATTTTAAATACCTGTGTTTTGAGCTCTTAAACTGTTTAGCGTAAAATTGATCCTTAGATTTTTATCTGTGTGGGACCAAAGCTTTACTGATTTTTTTTTTTTTTTTTCTTGTAGAACAGTATTAGTGGAAAGTGCTAAGGAGACTTACCTAATGTTTACTGTCACGTCAGTGGGATCTGAGTTGGAAACCATTTTCAAATTCCCAATTTTTAAATGTAATTGTTTCTGTAAAACTTGATTGTTAATGATAAAAATTGTTTTTAAACTGTCTGCTGAATTTCACAGAACTTACGATTATTAGTAAGCAGTTGCAGAACTACAATTAAATATTTTCTGGGGAACTGTGTGCCTTTTACTTATTTTCCGAACAAGGATACTTTAAGATGTGAATGAGCATAGCCGATGGTTTTTCTGCATCTTGGCTGTGTTTTCTCCTTAACGTGCACAACACTGGCCAAGTCTGCAGACGCAGTACATGTGCCACGGTTTCTTATTCGTCACTCTAGGTAGTTGCATTCATTTATATTAACTTCTAGCTTTTGAGTAGAATAGTATTTTTCAGTGTTTTACTTCTAGCTAATATAAAACACTGAAATTTCCAAATTTATAGAAGTTTGCAAAGTTAAGTGTGTTCGCATTTAAATTGACAAGACTGTTTTACTTTTTTAAAAAGTCAAAATTTTGAAAAAAAAATTCCTTTTATTAATATCTTGAGGAATAAAATGCCAGTGTTGGTTTTGGAAGTGTTGTGGCCGAGTTTTTTGACATTTTTCTTTTCTATCTTCTTTTGAAGCTTAATTGAATATTTTAACATATGTGACTAAAGTGCATGACTGGTGTAACCAGAATCCACAAGCAGTTTTCATGAGCTGTGATTTACAGTACACACAGCTTAGTATTAATTCCTAGCTTATTTGGGCTCTTCTGGACGGGGTCTCACTGAACGTGTTACAGGCAACGTGGGATGTGTTTCTGATAGACCATCTATGAACTCATAAAACATGAAAGCAGTTAATTTTTTAAGGTCTTTTCCAGCCCAAATGTACTTTGAGTCCTCACTACCATAATAACAGATCAAGTTGCCATTTGTTTTTAGAATTATTCATCTGCTCTTTTTGGTTTGTTTGTCTCAGTTGGTTGGTTAGATATGTTTATTGGAGGACACACAATGCAAGTTGGGCTGAAACAAAGGCTAAAATTTAACTTGCACATTTTTATTATATTGTACAGAATTATAATAAAAGACAATGGCTATAATTAAGAAAACTTAATATCTGATAAGCACCACTTACACACATTTTTTAGGTTATGGGTTGGTCAGAAACCTAAAAAAAAAGAAAAAAAAAGAAAGAAAAGAAAAAGAAAAACTGGCTTAACCTTACTTCAGACTTTACTGTGGCTTCAACCAACCTGATCCCTCAAGTGTTTTTAACAATAATGTTCAAACAGCGCTATAGATTTGTAGTGTTAGACCAGATTACCAATCCCTGAATTTAGAGACAAAAACCCAAGGCCCCTGAAAATTATATGATTTGCCAGAAATTATTATATCATCAATTAATTGCAGAGCAAGGACTAAAATTTAGGTTTCTTTTCTTAATAGACTATGCTTTCCACCATGTTATAGTGACTCATCCAAGGCAAATTTTTCTTCATGATTAAAATATAACATAATTTTTACTATGTGTATCAAATAATAAAAATACAGGGAATTTCTTGCTTGGTTTGAATTTCCAGTAGTATAAATGGCTTGTTCATCATTGGGCACACACAAGTTTACTATGAAGACTTTAGCAGAGTAATTTTTTTCTCTTATTGAAATAGGTAATAAACTCTGACTATCGATAAACTTCCATTTTAATGCATAGACTTTAGTATATAGTTAGATACTGGGCATCATCATTTTAGTTTTTAGCAAAATCCAGTCATTAGTCTACTGGTGTTGTGTGCTCTGTAAAGAAAAGCTTTCTGGGAGAAAAACTTAATTTAGGTTAATTACAAAATGCTTAACTGTTGCTCAGAAGATTGCCACAGGGTCTTATGTGGAATCTGATTTATACTTGTCTCTCAGATGCAATATTTCTGGACATCGAGTAAGTCACTGGCTACATCAGAACTTTGGAATTCATTTCAAATGCCGTGGGGCGTGGGAGCATTATCCACCTAGGGCATTCTGAATCTGGCAAGAATGGGAAGAGACTTTCTTCCTTACCTACCTTAAGAAAGCACAGAGCAATGTACATAAAGAAGCAACGATGAGAGGAGGACTTTTACTTCTGTTTCTAAAGTACAAATTAATTATTGAGACTTTCAACAGCATGAGTAAAGAGATGTGTGGTAATGGTGTGTGTGGTTTGATCGTCTTGTTTTAGAGAAATGAGGTAACCTTGAAATAGGGAAAATTTAGAACTGACATTACATGGAAATAAAAGCTTTTCATGTTTGAAGTGTGGGAAAAAGGTGTTTCCCATGCATGATGAACTTCTCTTTTCTAGAAAATGGTGTTGAAAAAACTAAGGCTGTTGATATTTTTCTTTAAAGTATTTACTGGTATTTTATGCCCTTCTAGAAAATCCTCAAAAACCTAAATTAGATTTCTTTTGCATTCATGGCCTATATAAGTTCAGTTTGGGTGTCTTAACTTTAAAAAAAAAAAAATCTCTTGAACGATTTTTGATCTATAGGGCAGTACTGTTCTATTTTTAAACTCTCTGATAACTTTTTTAAAGTGTTTGTGCGTCAGCATAGCGTCTGTTTCCTTTTTTAAGGAATTCAAGAGTGATTGTTTATAAATCCTTGTTGAGGAGCTTATTGTTTCTGGTGGCTTTTTAAATGGCTGTATTAGAGGGAGAATTATCACATGAACAGACATCCTGATTAACAGTGTTTCACTACGGTGGTGGGGGAAGGGGCGTTCTTTACATAAATAGCTCCATAGAACAAATATTTCATAAATTTCATTGACCTTACCAAATAAAATGTCAAGTGTCAATCAAAATAGGTACCTAAGAAAAAAAGGATTGGATTATCACCTCAACTTTATTAGGTTATATTCTGAACATTAACGTAGGATAGTATATTCTGAGTTCCTAAGATTCTGATGAATTGTGCAATGAAGTATTATCAAAGGATAGTTTTCGAGTTGGGGAGACAAGGCAGCTAGAAGACCAGCAGAAAATAGTCCCTGCAGCTTGTGTTTGAAACAACCTGGACCTAGCCCAGGAATCTGCTGGTACAGCCGGCAGGCGTTTGCATGGCAAGCTGCATCGAGGGAAGGAAGCAGACCAGCTAGTGAGCCTGGTGGAAATCTTACTGCAGGGATAGGAGGATCTAGTAGAAGACAACGTTACATAAAATGATTGAAGAAGAAAAACCACAAGGAAGTTTGCATCATCACTCACACTGAAATCCATTTGGGATTATGTTTGAGAAAGAGGCTTCTGGAATTTACATCCACAGTCAAGTGATAGACAAAGAGACTATCAAAATAGCCAATTTTCGTGTTCTCCACAAGTATTTGCACTTAGGTTTTAAAACCAAAGCAGGCCTGGCTTTTGTATGTTCATGCATTTGCCTTCCAGCTGTCTATGCAACACCGTTTTATAACATAGGTGGGCAGAGGCCCCTCCACAGCCGGCAGAGCCAGCCTAAGACTTAGCTTTGATGGTTGCCTGTACTCTGAGTTCTCACAAAAGTACACAGCCTGTCCTTATTGAGGAGTATTTTTAAGATATTGAATTATCTGAGTCCTTTACATCATCTGTAAGATCACGGTTTCTAGGGGTTAGTGTGACATAGTACATGTTGGAATCACCTAAGTGGGGAAATTGATAGAGGTAAAAATAGCTTCTGGACTATCTACCCTTCTTTCATGTAAAGTTTCAAGTACAGGTGTTATGTCCTCTCCATAGAAGTTTTTCACTCATTAGCAATTTTGCACTGCTTTAGACTAAAAATGGATTCTACAAATTATACAATCCTGGGAATATATGCAGCCTTTCAGATATTTTTCGAAAGTACTTAAACTTTTGCCAAATTTTTTTGGTTTATTTTTAGCTTCTGCTGGTTTTTGTTTGTTTTGTTTCGTTTTGGCAAGACTGCTTTTACTTCTGATGAAGCTAAAAAACAACTTAAACTTGAGTCACTTTAGAATGTAGTACAACAGTGACGATTGTGGGAGTGTTTATCTCACTGCCCGCTTCAGAAACTCCTTTTCTGAAGACTGTACAGGAAGGCACAGCAGCTACTTCCTAAAATCTGGAAGAAGGCTTAACAAGAATTACAGAATCACAATTAGACTGCTGATTTTTCAGTGATTCTCCTAGTGCCTTAAACCAAGATTAGCAGAGTACAGCTATATTCTAAATTAATCATTTATGTAAGTTTTCTATAATGATTACATAACTCATGGAACCATTCTTTATATTTATATGTCACAGCTGCGGAAACCTTAAAGGATCCTTTAATCCAGCGAGGTTATGTGTGACACAGTAGAAAAAGGCATAAAACTAGAAATCGCACAATCTAGACTCTCTGCCATTCTACTGTGTAACCTTGGATGAGTCTTAGCTACTTCTCTCATATGTAGAAAGGGAAAACAACAGCCCCACTCACTTCACAGAAGTCATATGGAATAAATTAATGTGAATGCTCTTTGCGAACGTTACATAACAGATATCAGGAATTGATTTGATCCCCGTGTGACTGATGTGGCACCAACGCCTAGCATGACTTTCCCAGCATTGTCATCAGTTACTCAAGTACTGAAATGACCAGAAGTTTTGGTAGAAGATGAGAAGGCAATTTTAAAGTAGTTTGCCTTTAAAAATAGGCAATTTTCTTAAAAAACAATTCATCTAGAACTTGCTTTTGTTCTGTTTTTCAACTTAAAAGTACCTTTGATATCCCACAACTTTTTAACCTAACTCAGTTGGCATCTGAGAAGAAATGGATCTGAATATTAATTTTAGGCTTTTAGACCAAAATAAATTTTTTTTTAAATTTTTTAAAAAGGAGGGGTCAGCCTGAATTTAGAACACAGCTCAGGGATTCTAGGAACACTCTTTTGTACCATGTGTCTGGGCTCTCTCTCCATTAGAGACAGCTCAGCATCTCTATAGTGGCCACTGCTTTGGATTCCTAAACATAGGATGTTTTGAGTAGCCTCACCTTACAAATAGATTTGCAGAACAGGAAGTAGATTCTTGAAAGGGAGGATTGTGATGAAACCGATATAAATCTCTGTTTTAAAATCTTGTACAGCCTTCTGTTTTAAAATCTTTTCTTCTGGATGAGACATTAGTCTTTAACGTTTGAGGAACTCTGTAACTGAAGACAAACAATAAGATACCAACAGAGAGGAAATTACTAAAGGATTGTATATATTTAAATTACCTTTATCAGTAACCCACTGTAGACTTGGAAAGCAAAGGAGAAGAGGGACATTTAAAACCAGTATGTTTTTATTCTGTAAATTTTCTTTAATTTATAAAAGCATTATAAATTCAAGGTTGTCTGATATTTAAATCAGTTCATTATCTTGATGACCACATTTACCAATAGATTAGAAATAGACTTCTATTTTTATGATAAATCCATTCATTTGCTTTGCTGGGGGAGTTAATATATTTTCATTATTTTATGTTAAGGCTAAATTTAGAGTGGTTCTTAATCAGACGGAATCAGCCTAAGTAGAAATTTTCCACACAAATGAACTCTGAATCTTAGTAAATCCTATCTGAATAAAAGATATTGTACTTAGAAAGGATCCACAAAGGTACTCACTATTCTCAATGAATTTATCATTAAATTAGAGCTTACCGGTCCGTAATGTAAAATAGGAAAAGGATCTTCCCAATAGAAAAGTTAATGAATTCTCCCCTCCCTCTTTTTGAAGACTTACAACTAAATGTGGACATTGATGAAATTTGAGTTATAGAAGTGCGTGATTTTTTTTTTTTCCATTGTGGGAAGATGTCTCTCCCCCTCTTTACACAGAAGATGACAGACCAGGTCTCTTGTGCTGATGACAGCAGCCTTTCTCCACAATTTGGGAGAATACTGTCAAGGAGAGACTGGAGTAGGCCAGGCCTGGGGAAGTGATGACATTCAGTCAGCCTCCTGATTTACTTCATGGAGATGTGAATGAAAAGTAGGTCCTCTCTTGGAAGGGGCTGGAGACCCCTGCTCGTATGATGAAACTCTTATTGTGACTACTTGAAATAAAAGGGATTAAGTTGTGAATAGAACCAAATCAACATTCTCACACATTTAAGAGTTTTAATAACTTACAGGTATGTGTAAGCTTCTTTTAGCAGCTTTAATTAAAACCTCTAGCAAATCATTTAGAAAGTGTATTTAGCTTAATCTAGAACATTGTAGTATCCAGTTTCTAGTCGTATGCTCTGTTAATGTGATTTAAAGAAATCTAGATAACTGATCCTAGGTAAACAGTCTGGATGTCAGAAGAAGTACTGGGCTATTGCTGTGGCCTTTCTCTTTCTCTTTGTCTTTCTCAAGAGAAAGAAGCCAACCAGAGATGCTCTAAGATCCAGGTGGGGAGCTTGTGTTGCGTGCTCTTTGCCTTTCTTCCTTTTGCATTCCTGCAGCCGATGAGGAGTTTCAGTTCAGCTAGTCACAGTGTACAGATGTCAAGAAATAAGCTGTTACAAAATCCTAGTATCAATGGTTTTGCCACTAATTTAGGAAGTGCTCAAGCTAGCAGTTTGTTATAAAGTCCAAAGCATTCTATGTGGTCAAAACATTTTGGGAATTTCAGAACTGACTGTTTTTCATCTCTCTTGAAAATGTTTTAATAATAGCTTTAATCATTCTGAATCAAAGATTTTAATAAGATATTTTTCCTTTTTCTTCTTAGATCCCAATTTTGTTCGGACATTTCTTACAACATACAGATCCTTTTGTAAACCTCAAGAACTACTGAGTCTTATAATAGAAAGGTCTGTTAATGTAAAATGTGTAAATTCTTTTTTTTTTTTTAAAGAGAGTGAGCTAAGATCCTACATGTCTCTCAGAAATAAATTGTATGAGCTTTAAATTGTAGTTCGTGAGTACTTTTTTAAGAAATAAAATCTCTTAGATGACCATTTATTTTATAATAATCTTGTGGTTTTCATTTATTAAAGTATAAAAATAAGCATTCTTTTTTATATGGTAACTATGAAATTGCATATTTATGGGATTAGTCAAGTTAAGGAACTATATAAAAATGTATATTTTAGACTCTGGATTTTGGACTTTTATATAGTTTTATTATATAGTTAAAGAACTATATAAAAAATGTATATTTTAGACATCTAAATCTTGATGATTTAGATGTTCTAAACAGAATTTTTCAAATATACCGCATGTTGAATACAATGGAGCTTGTCAGTGAACAAATTACATTATATAATCGAGAAGTGTTTCAGCCACTCAGAGAGCAGTCTACTTTTTAAGGATTACCCTTAAGGGTAAAGTTTTATGTTAGCTGATTGAGTGATTACACAGCCAAAAATAAACATCAGTCCCATAACTTTATAATCACATCTATTTTTAGACTTTGCATGTATTCTTTATTCTTAACTATGTTTCTAGGTTTGTTTTTGTTGTCAATTATTAATTTCTTTTTTAGAAATTAAGATCAGTAGAAGTCTTACTTATTTTCACCGATGTGTGTGTATGTCTTTAGTAATTTTTTACAGCGCTCTCTTGATTGTGCTGACTGGTGAAAAGGTTTGTAGTTTTCTATTTGAATAACTTGATATTATTAGTATTTTCATTAGTTTGTTCTCTTTTATGTTAGGTTTGAAATTCCAGAGCCTGAGCCAACAGAAGCTGATCGCATAGCTATAGAGAATGGAGATCAACCCTTGAGTGCAGAACTAAAAAGGTTTAGGAAAGAATACATACAGCCTGTACAACTGCGGTAAGCAGTAATTAAATAACTGAAGGCATTAAGTCTGTACTGAATTTTTGTTCCAGAGTTGACATAAATAAGGATCTTTCCCAAGCAAGGAGAAGGTAACAAGTAAAATGAGTGAAGTAGAAAGCAATTATCAGAAATTATCGTATAAGTCTTAATTAACATAGAATTTTGAAAGTAGTCAGCCACTTATAAAATTATTTAATTTGGTAAGAATTACTGTTTTAATTTATGTGATTCATTGTGATAAACATTTATGCCTGAGTTCCCATGTAATTCAGTTATTCTTCTTTGTTAATGCCATAGAGTATTAAATGTATGTCGGCATTGGGTAGAGCACCATTTCTATGATTTTGAAAGAGACGCAGATCTTTTGCAGCGAATGGAAGAGTTTATTGGAACAGTAAGAGGTATGGTTTTTTTAAGTGCCTGGTTTCATATGTAATAAAAGTACCTTTTGGTGACTCTCAGTTGATGTCATTGTTCAGTGTTGTTAAGAGTTGTTTATAAGTGGCAGCATAACCATTTGAAAAAGTTAAAAATTTTCACCAAACAACATTTTGACCTACAAATTGCTCAATAATCACCCTGCTGACCCAGTGTATTTGCATTTAGTAAATCCACTTACTGATCATTTTGGAATTGGACAGAAAAAGTCTCGATTTATTCTGTCTTTCCACTTATCTGAAGGTCTGTGTCCCAGAAGACAATTAGGAAGCGGTGTGCCATTGTAACACCACTGATGGAAACTGACGAGGCCCCAGTTAGGTGAACGGTTAGGAAACTGACTACACCCAGTTAGGTGTTATCAGAGAGGCAGCAGAGCAGACTGAACCGAGAGCCAAGAAGCGAGAGTTCTCTTCTGAACACTGCCACTCACCAGATACAGGACTTTGGGCCAAGCCACTTTGATTCTTTAGACTTGGGTTTCCTCATCAGTAACATAAGGAGTAAGGCTTGATGTTTCCAAAGTCTCCCCTCTAGTTTTAAGGATTCTGTGATCGTATAGGTCTAAGAATGACCTAGACAAACTTGTTTCTAATTGCCCTTGTGCACTCTAAAGGAGAATCAGAAAGTAAAGAGTTAAATAATAGTACTTTCATGCATAATACAAAACAAAGCCACATCAAAAACTCGCACGAAAATGAAGGCATGGATCCTCTGGTACTGTTTGGTTTATAAAATGCAACATTAATAAGATTAATAGTGACTATGAATTGTCTGTACTTCTAAATCTCATGTGTGTAAGATCTATCTTATGGAGAATTATAAAATAATATTTTGAACTGACATTCAGAAGAGTAAAGGTGAAAAATGTCTATGAATAAATTACTTTCTAATTTTATTTAGAAGGGATGTAGAAGAATATATACCAGACTATTAACAGCAGTTACCCATGTGAAGAAGAATGAGATTAGGACAGGGAACAGGGAATGGTAAAGAGGAACTTCCATTTTTTTTTATTTTGATCATTTGAACCTTGTAATAGCAAATATGTATTCAACTATCACTTGTATGATTTTTAAATATTTTTAAAAAATAAAATATTGAGTAAAAAGTATTTAAATGTTATTTAAAATGTAATGTATTTCAGGTAAAGCAATGAAAAAATGGGTTGAATCCATCACTAAAATAATCCAAAGGAAAAAAATTGCAAGAGACAATGGACCAGGTCATAATATTACATTTCAGAGTTCACCTCCCACAGTTGAGTGGCATATAAGCAGGCCTGGGCACATAGAGACTTTTGACCTGCTCACCTTACACCCAATAGAAATTGCTCGACAACTCACTTTACTTGAATCAGATCTATATCGGTATGTAATTTGACATTCAAGCTGAAAAATCATTTCCAAGGAGTTGATTTTTTAAATGAAATACTGTTTTCTGCCTTATAGGAATGTTATAAGACCTAAGTGAGCTAGTATATGAAGGGGAGTAGTAATAAAGCCTGATGTATAGAAGGCCACCTCTTCTCTCACTCGTACCTGGTAAAGCTGAGTGCAGCGTGTGACTTTACCAGTCGCTGGCTGGGTATGCTTGGGCAACTTTAACCTTCATGTGAAACTTTTATCCCTTTGTCCCTTAGCTTCCTCAAGGTTAAAATGGAGCTAATAATGGTACCTATTCTTGGGGCTGTTGTGAGATTGAAAACAGTCAATATATAACATACAGTGCTTAGCCCAGCACAGAGTAAGGGCTCAGTAAGTTAGCTACTGCCCTTGTAGTTGTAAACTTAAGTCATGGCCCGTCACAGCCTTTTTTAGTTTTTCTACATTGATGTAACTACTGTCTCAAAAAGTGTCTGTTTTTGCTTGTTTGTTTGTTTTAAATGGGGACTAGTTAGGATTGCAAACTTTTGAAATAACTAAATGAAAAAAAAAAGGAACTAAATTTATAGATCTCCTCCCACCCCAAAGATCATCACTATTCCCAAAAACCAATATTAGAATCTATTTTATTTCCCTTTATTTACCAAAAGGTGGTAGGGTTTCCCTCCCTCCTTTAGAAGAAAAAAAAGATTTCTGAATTACAGTGATTACTATATCCTCATTGAACTGATTATTATAACAGGTATCATTATTTAAAAGAACAATCCCTGATTACATTGTCACCCTAATTTGTTAAATAATCTTTGTTAAGTGCTAGGAAAGATACTATGAAAAAATCTCAATGTTGCCCAAAGCAAAATGCTACTATAAAGCAATAATAAAAGTACACAAATATATGCATAAAAATATTTTTTTAATCTATAGAAAAATACACATAATTATAATTAGTTGTGATATGTTGTTTTCATAAACCTTTCTATTGGCGTAAAAACAAAAGGTTTATATGGGAGTTTAGTTTTATTTATCTCATTTACTTAGTAAAACAGTATGCTACAGGGAAAAGGATCATGGAGAATTATGTCTTGATGATTTCAGAGCTGTACAGCCATCAGAATTAGTTGGAAGCGTGTGGACAAAAGAAGACAAAGAAATTAATTCTCCTAATCTCCTAAAAATGATCCGGCACACCACTAACCTCACTCTGTGGTTTGAGAAGTAAGTGTTACTGACACTCTCGCATTTCGGAGCAGTCAGCTATTATGATTTTAAATGCAATTCTATTTTTATATGTCTTGCGTCCTTTTTTTGTTCTCTGTCCCTCCTTCCTTTTGCACTGAGTGAATACTTTCCTAATGTAGCATTTTTATTTCATTAATGATTTTTTTCATTATATCTTTTGGGGGGTTTTTTAGTGAATGCTTTAAGGTTTACCATAGACAGCTTATCAGAATCCACTTCAGATTTCTACTAGCTTAATCCCAGTGATAGAAATGTTCCTCCTGTATAGCTCTGTTCCCTGTCTTCCTTTTTTCTGGCACTACTGTCATACATATTACATATAATTAATGATGCAAATCTAACAATACATGTAGCAATTATTGCTTTCCCCTTTGTTATTTTCTTAGCCCATTACAGCTTTGCTCTTCCCCACCTCCTTTGTCTGGTTGCTGGCAATTTATTCTATATGTGTATCTTACAGGCCCAACAATACGTTACATTCACATTATTTTATACAGTTGCTTTTTAAATCAGTTAAGAGAAGCAATGAGAAAAAAACAGGCATTTATCCTGTCTCCTATAATCGCATAATTACTTTTACCGCCGCTCTTTGTTTTCGTGGACTGGTGTTAGCATCTGGGGTTCTTTGCTTTCAGCCTGAAGAACTTCCATTACTATCTCTCGTACGGTGGGTTTGCTAGCAACAAATTCTCTCCGTTTCTGTTCACCTGGGAAAGTCTTTATTTTGCCTTCGTTTTTGAACAACAGCTCTGTCTCCAAGTTAATTAATTTTTTCTTCTGGCGGTTCAAAAATTGAGCCCCTTTAGTAAATTTATTTTAAACTATCATATTTTTCAGTTTGAGTTGTCAGTTGTTATTGCTGTGTCTTTTATGATACTTTCTTCTGCACATTGTCATTATATCTTTCTTTACTTTTTAAATCATGCCTTCTTTCCTTTAGTTCTGTGAACACATTCATAATGGCTACTTTGAAATCATTTTCTGTTAAATCTGACATCTGGTCCCTCTCACAGGCAATGATTGTTCCCTGCTTTTATTCCCCCGGTGAACGGATCATACAATAGTCCCCCCTTATCCACAGAGGACCCTCAGTGGATGCCTGAAACCACAGATAGTACCAAACCCCTTATACTGTTTTTTAATTGTTCATTACTAACAATAACAGAACAGTTATGACAGTATACTGTAATAAAGGTATGTGAATGTGGTCTCTCTCTCAAAATATCTTACTGCACTGTACTCACCCTTCTTGTGATGATGTGAGATGATACAATGCCTACATGATGAGATGAAGTGAGGTGAACACTTTAGGCACTGTGACATTAGCGGTATGCTACTAAATGACCTTACGACACCTCAAAAGGAAGCTATCTGTGGTACCATAGTTGACTGCTGGGTAACTGAAACTGGGGAAAACAAAACAGCAGATGAGGGGACACTACTGTACTTTCTTGTTTCTTTGCATGCCTGGTAATTCTTTGTTGGACACTTGCTGTTGTAGCAACTTGTGGGTCCTGCCCCTCCGACTCCCCACCGCCCAGAGCTTGTTCCTTTAGTGACTAGCTGGATTCTTCTCGACAAGCCTATCCTCCAGCTCCCTCCACACTTAGATGTTAAGCTGAGAAGTTCCTCTTCTGAGAGGTACTGTTTTGGGTATGTCCACGGTCACTCCAAGAAGGCAGCAGGAGAGGTAGTGCTTTCTTTCACTCCTGTCCTGACCACATCCAGCTGTTAAACTCTGCTAATTGCCAGCTGGTTGCTCTATTGTTTTCAGCAATTTCCCTAGTGGTATAAATTGCTCTGCAAACTAATCCAACCAAATTGTGACTCCTTTTAAGGAGTGGTTTCTTAGGTTTCTGATATTTGTTCTGACCCTTGGAAGGCTCGTCCCAGCTCTTATTCCCTGGTTCTCTCCTGCCAACTAGTCAACCAACAATTGTTAGATCCAAGAATCTTACCATTGCCCTGCACCACAACCTTCACTGGTGTGTGTGTGTGTGTGTGTGTGTGTGTGTGTGTGTGTGTGTGTTGAGAGAGAGAGCGCGCGCATGCGCACGCACAAGTGGGGTAGGGGCAGAGAGAAAGAGACAGAGAGAGACACTCAAAGGATCTGGAGCAGGCTCCGTGCTGAGAGAAGTAAGCCCCCTGTGGCTCAAACTCATCAACCATTGAGATCACGACCTGAGCCAAAGTCAGACACTCAATGGACTGAGCCACCCAGGCACCCCCTTCACTGTTCTTGAGAGCACCTTTAGGTTTAAACTTCTCCAACGGTGTGTTGCAAATGACAAGAGAGTAGGAGCTGTTTGAGCCTACACTCTTGTGCTGGTGGCAAATTTCCCTGAAACATTCCTGCTGTAGGAGCTGAGTGCCTGGTTGGAGGTGGTGTGTGAGGTCCTCTTTACTCACCTCTCCTGGCATGGAACCACTGCCTCGGGAACCAGGGAGAGGCTGTCTTCCCAGCATTCTCAGTGTGCCACATTCAGGTGAGAGCCTGTGTTCTATGCAGGAGTTAGGCAGAAGGGAGTCCCCACTTCCCAGCTACACTCACCAGAGATTTAGCCTCAGCCACCACCAGCTGGGGACTGGAAATGCTGAAGTCCTGTTCCTCCAGAGAAGAAAGCCCTCCAGCTGGGAGCTAGGTGGACAGGGAGGCCTGCATTCTCAGCTGCAGCTGTCTGGGGTAGACTCTTCCCTCCACTGCCTGGGGTCCTCTGGGAGGAAGGAGGGAGCGGGCTTGGTTCAAAAACCGTAAACTCTTGCCTCTCTTACTGAATTTTTGTAGTTTTCCCAAATAGATGTTACTTTATTTGCCAGCATTTGCTCTTAGAGCCATTTCCAGAGACTTTAAATGTTGGGGAAGATGATATTAATCATGATTATGTTTTTCTTCATATATATACTCTTCACTAGTTTCACTGAGGAGTGGGTAAGCAGACCTGCTTATACGGTCATGTCAGCAATCTAGAATCTCAATGCAATTTTATAGTTGGGGCCACAGATTGGCATTATATATGTCAGCCATATTTTTTTGAGTAAAAACACTATGACTAGTTGACTAATATTTTATAAGGGTGATATGAGGTTCCTATTGGAATTATCAGAACAAGAGGCCAGTGACATAGGGAATGACTAGAACCTATGCTACAATGTGGATAAAGACTTAAAAGCAATTCCTAAAGAGAAATAAGCATTCCAAGTCACTTATGTTATTATCTCTTAGCCTGTAAACAGTAAAACTGTACCATTTCCCCTCTAAATGTTGCTTCCTGATTTCTTCATTATCAAATTAAATAATTCCACTTAAATATGCAGAAGACCTTTTCTATCATAATAATTAAAATTTGTGTCTGTAAAGGAGAAACATAACTGATAAAATAGACCATTTTTATTTCTGTCCTGTTTTTTAATAGATGACTGAAAAGGCCATTTCCTGCACTTTTTCCTTTTTCTTTAAATTACTGTAAGAACATTTAACATGAGAGGTACCCTTTTAACAGATTTTTTGCACTGTGCAATACAGAATTTTAGTTATATAAATTATTAATTTATAGGCATAATGTTGTATAGCAGATCTCTAGAATTTATTCATCTTGCATAACTGAACTTTTATACATGCTAATTGGTAACTCCCTATTTTCCCCTCTCCCTGACTCCTGGTGATCACCATTCTATGCTTCTATAATTGTGACTATTTTAGATACCTCATATGTGTAGAATCATGCAGTATTCATCCTTCTGTGACTGGCTTATTTCACTTAGAATAATGTCTTCAGTGTTCATCAGTGTTGTCACATATTGCAGGCTTTTCTTCTTTTTTAAAGCTGAGTAATACTCCATTGTGTGTATGTACCACATTTTCTTTATCCATTCATCCATAGATGGGCATTTGGGTTGTTTCCACATCTTGGCTATTGTGAACAAACACTGCAACGAACATGGAGTGCTAATATCTCCTTGAGACCCTGCTTTTGAATAAATAACCAAAAGTGGGATTGGTGGATCAATCATACAATAGTTCTACTTTTAATCTTTGAGGAACCTCCATACAGTTTTCCATAGTGGCTGTATCATTTGCATTCCCCCCACCAGCAGTACACAGGGGTTCCAACTTCTGCCTTTTCAGTGTGAGAGATTCTTGTCCGTTTGCTACGGTGGCTCTTAGCCATGGACATATATTAGAATTGTAGGGGCCCCTGGGTGGCTCAGTCGGTTGGGCGGCCGACTTCGGCTCAGGTCATGATCTTGCAGTCCGTGAGTTCGAGCCCCGTGTCGGGCTCTGTGCTCACAGCTCAGAGCCTGGAGCCTGTTTCGGATTCTGTGTCTCCCTCTCTCTGACCCTCCCTCGTTCATGCTCTTGTCTCTCTCTGTCTCAAAAATAAATAAACGTTAAAAAAAAAAATTAAAAAAAAAAAAAAAAGAATTGGAGTCACCTATGGATAAATCACCCCAGACTTACCTGGTTGTTACAGAAACTCCACAGGTGATGACAATTTGTACACCTAGGTAATGTCAACTGAAGTAGTTAAATACAAGATGTAAATATACTTGTATTATACCCTTTTAAATGTCCAGCTAACTAGTTAGCCAGTATATGATGTATTTGTAGAGATCTAGCTAATGCTTTAAACATGTAAACATGTTATGTTTAATTTGATAGCAAATTTGATTTTATGTTTATTTTGATAGTTTTGCAACAGTTTTTTTCTTAGTGTCAGGTTATCCTCATCAGAGAATAATGTAATTTTCACCTTTACAATTTTAAAAATGTTTAATATTGATTTATATTTATTTTCTCTTTTGTGTATTGTTTTTCTTAGATTATACATTATTTTATATTACATTATTAAAAACCAAGTTTAAAATGCCTTTTTCTTTACTGGTGATTAGTAAATTTAAGATTCTCTCTAATATTAGAGAGTAAATGCTCACTGAGGAATTTTCTCTTTTTGAACCGAGTATGCTTTCTTTTAGCTATTTATTGGTATATTAGCTGTATACCTTCCAAAGATTCTTGGTATTTAAATGTAAAGTGCCTTTGATTTTTTTTCTCTTTCTTAGTAATTAAAAAAATTTTATTCTTAATTATGGTAAAATACTTTCATTGATTTTTTAACATCACAATGTTTTTCTGAAGAGCCGTTCCTAGAAATATAGCTAATTATTTCAAAGAAAGAAAACATGATCACCAAAATCTTGAAATTAGGTGAAGAATAGGAAACACAGAATTCTTGAGTTCCAGAATAAATCCCCCTAGGACACAGCCACATCCCGAAGACCAGCAGACGGTCAACAAGATGTTAGTCTCACCAGTTAATTCTAATACAGCAGGAAAATGATTGACTGGTGGCTGTGTCCGTGTGAAAACCAGTGAAGAGCACCTTGCCTGACTGGAGCACCGCCTGGCGATCCAGTCTCCTGCTCTTTACCTGTCGTTCTGAATATAGATCCCCCGGGGTTACTTGATAACCGCACCCCCCCCACACACACATTATTTTATTTACTAAATTCCTTAAAGCATATCTTTGTTGGGGAAACTATAGATTACTTAATTCACTTTTTTGTCTTTGATTCCCAGATGTATTGTAGAAACTGAAAACTTAGAAGAAAGAGTAGCTGTGGTGAGTCGAATAATTGAGATTCTACAAGTCTTTCAAGAGCTGAACAATTTCAATGGTGTCCTTGAGGTTGTCAGTGCTATGAACTCATCTCCTGTTTACAGACTAGACCACACATTTGAGGTAGGTTCGTCTAGTCATTTTGTAAATGAAGAATCAGGATTTTAAGAATCATGGTCTTTAATTGTTAAGTGCCTCATCTGTGTTTTCAGTGACAGTTTAAAAGCTGGAATTGTCTCAATTCCACTATATTTGTATTTGTATTGAACTGGTTGCACTTTTAAAATTAGGAATTCTCGTTAAAATGCTTTCACGGGCCCTATCCTAGGTGACAAGAAGAAAAACCTTTCAGCACTTAATTTACGTATAACATAAAATCAGATACCCTCGTAATTGTATAAGGAATGGCAAGATAAACTAGATTTCACTCACACACCACACTCTTGCAATTTGTTCTGGGGTCCATGAAGATAGTGTCTTGATGTGGTTATTAGAATCAAACTGATACCGTTGTGTTTGGGCTTTATTCTTAGCCTGGCATTTTGGGGCAAAACCTATGCTTCCTTTTATAAACTCACACTCTCTAATTTTTTTTTTTTTTTTTTACTATAGCAAATACCAAGTCGCCAAAAGAAAATTTTAGAAGAAGCTCATGAATTAAGCGAAGATCACTATAAGAAATATTTGGCAAAACTCAGGTCTATTAATCCACCGTGTGTGCCTTTCTTTGGTAAGCATTTCTTGAATTTTTTTGTGTTTCTGGATAAAACAAGATACTTATTTCATTAAATGACTGAATATACATATGTGTAATATAGCAGCAGAAAATACTTATTTAATAAATATCTAGCACCTGAGTCACCTTAGAATTTTACTCTCTTTATTAGGACTTTTTAAGATCACACCCAACATATACATTCCATTTTTTATTTCCATCTGGGGCAGCTGTTTGATATCATTTAATGCTTCTTTGTGCTTTATATTCATAGAAATCTTTTTTTGTTGAATTTTGATAAACCATACATTCTACAGAAGAGGTTTGGCCTTGGTCATTTATATTTATAATCATGTTTCTTGTAAACAGTTTCACATAGCTAAAAATCATACTGCATGCATTCTTGAACCCACACCTTCTATACATCAAAATTTTACCTGCCATTTTTTCTTTCCCTTCTCACCAGAGGAAGGAAGTGCCCTTTCCTTCCTTTTAAAGCTAAAACATGTACCATCCAAATCTTCACCCTTCATACAGGTTCTTCTATCTTATTGCATCATTTATTTCCTATATTTCATATCTTCAATATCTCTTTCACACCTGGTTTCTTTTTTTTTTTTCTGTTTGTGTATATGCTCTGATGATTCTTCCTCTGAATGCTTACAAATATCATGCCTATTACACATATTATGGTTTAGGTTTTTTAGTAAGTGGTATATTTCCTTCTAGCCATTTTCTCATCTATAGCTATATATTTTCCATATAGCTTTAAGTTATACTGTCCTGATATTCTTTCAATTAACATCATGCAGTTATCACAAAAGCCTGTTTTTGTTCGAGCTTTATAACCAACCACTTTTGTATTTATTTCTCATCTTTTTGCCATGCACATTGTATATAGTCATAAGTATATGACATGTACACATTATTTACTTTCACTTACCATATCTTAAACTTATTGTTGTGTTTTATCAGTCTTCATAATATCATTTAAAATGGCTACATAATAGTCTCTAAAGTTGGTATGACAGTTTATTTAACTATTACTCTATGATTAGATACATAGTTTCCAGCTTTTTTGTTTTCCTAAATGTTGTGATCAATATCATCATATTTATACCTTTTATTTATATTTGAAAATATTTCCTTGAGCTAGATAACCAATCTATCTAGATACTTTTTATTTAGCTGGGAATTTCTTGAGCTAGATATTTTACCAATCTGCTTTTTTATTTTTATTCTTTGATATACCATATTTTAAAATTCTGTAATCTGCCCATCTTCCCCATTATGATTGCTCTTGTTTCTGGCCTTAGAAAGCTCTTCCAGTCTAACAATTTAATATTTCAATCATATTTTCTTCTAGCTTAATAATGTGACTTCTAAAAATCATATTTAAGTCTATTTAATCAAAGTCTCTTTTAGATATCATATGAAATCTTCAAATTTATTTCTCCACTAAATTGTTTACTTGTTGACCTAAGTATACTGAATAATTTTCTTTACCCCATTTATATATGGTACCTCCTTTAATAAATATTTTTTCCCATTAACTTATTCTATTCCCCAGTTTTAATGACTGGCACTTTACAATCTGTGATTCTTAACCAGGGGTAATTTTTGCCCCCCCCCCCCCCCCCCGCCTTAGCAATGTCCAGAGACATTCATTACTATTCTAATTGGGAGGTGCTAGAGGCTTCTATGGGATAGAGGGCAGGAATGTTGCTAACATCCTACAGTGCACTGGACAGCCCCCTGACGACAAAAGAATTATCCAGTCCAAAAGGTCAATAATGCCAAGGCGGAGAAACCTTGCTTTATAGTGTTTTCATATATGATAAAGTTGGTTCGTCAATGCTGCTTCAGTATTTTCTTTACCAGTTTTGTCTCTTTATTTTTCCAAATGCACTTTATAATGGGAGAGGGTGTAAGTCCCCAAAATACAGTTGGAACAGCCTATCAATTAATTAGGAAAGAACACTGATGATAGATACTTTTGGTTGTGAATGATCTTCATTTTTTAATAGTCAATTACTCTTAATTCTAAAAATTTTTTTTTAATGTTTACTTATCTTTGAGAGAGGAAGAGACAGTGCGAGCAGGGAAGGGGCTGAGAGAGAGGGGGAGACAGAATCCGGAGCAGGCTCCAGGCTCTGAGCTGTCAGCACAGAGCCCGATGTGGGGCTCAAACTCACGAACCGGGAGATCGTGACCTGAGCTGAAGTCGGACGCTTAGCTGACTGATTCTAAGAAGTTTTGATTTCCTTGGATTTTCTAAATATTTGATTATGTCTCTTCCTTTCATCTTATTTCTGTGCTATGCGTTACAGCATTGGTCATACCTTCCCACACAAAGATTAAACAATAATGACAAAAATAAGTATCTGTTTTCATCTCCGTTGCAGCGGGAATAGCGGTGATTCTGCTCTTTGCTCGATTAGATGCTTTTTGTTATGTTAAAGTTTCTTTTCATAGTTATCTTCTGTATATTCTGTGTTTTTGTTAGCAGTATACATTTACTTTTATAAATAGTTGCCATCTTAGTGAGAGAAAGATGATTTTTTTTTTGTTTAGCAAATTAAAATTACAGATTTACTAATACCAAACTTTCCTATTTGCTGATATTAAAACTTATTTATTCATGGTAGTTTGATCTTTTAAATGCACAAATGAATTCTGTTCATTATCATTTTATTTAGGGTTTTTGTATCCATTTTTTTCTTTTTGTGCTTTTTGTGATTTTTGTCTTTTTGTGCTATATTTATCAGCTTTTGTTATTATAGTTGTATTTGCCTTGCAACCTGAGTTAAGTAGCTTTCCATCTTACTCTATTCTGGAATATCATGAAATGATCTAGCCTTTAAACTTTGAAATATTCCAGTAGAAAAACCCATCTGGGCCTGGAATCTTTTGTAGGATGTAATTCTTTAGTAACGTTTTCATTTGTTCCTTAGTTTTTTTTCTATTTCTATTTTCTGATACACAATTGTCTACTTTCATTATTTTTAAAATACTAGTATTCAGTTATAGCCTCAAAAGCATTATTTTTTAAAATTGTTCCTATTTGCAATATGTTTTTCCCATTTGTTTTTACTTGTTTTACTTTGCTTACTTCAAAAAGATAAAATCTTAAACTTAATTACTCTCTGATTTTGTTGTTTTTTTTTTTTTTTAATTTTTTTAATGTTTGTTTATTTTTGAGAGAGACAGAGCGTGAGTGGTGGGGGGCAGAGAGAGAGGGAGACACAGAATCTGAAGCAGGCTCCAGGCTCTGAGCTGTCAGCACAGAGCCCAACATGGGGTTTGAACTCACGAACCACGAGATCATGACCTGAGCCAAAGTTGGACACTTGACCGACCGAGCCACCCGGTGCCCCATCTGATTTTGTTTTTTATATCATGTATTACCTTTTATCATTACTAATTTATTGTCTTCCTGAGAACTTTTTGCCCCCTACATTCTTGATAAAACTATTTTATTTTCTCTTTATGGTAAAACATTTTCTTTTTAATTATAAAAGTACAGATTCAGTCAGATTTGATTTTAAAAGTGGAATGTATCCTACATAAGATCTTATAAGTTAGAAATGATATACCTATCTGGGCACTACAGAAGATGCACAGACCTTCCACAGCTCATAGAGGAGAGAGTGTAAAGACAATTTTGATAAGGAGTAAAGAAACAATTCAAAAATAATTTACAAAAAGAGAATCAGGAGCCAGATGCATTTAAAGTCTATGTATTTTAAGCATGGTGAGTATGGTGCCAGTTCATACAAGGGACCTGGGTAGGCCTGATGTTCATTTCATTCAGTCAGTCAACAAGTATTTCTTGAGTACCTGTGAAGTATCAGGGACTATGTCAGGTGCTTAGAAAAAGTGAAAAATACATAGTCCTTCAGTGTGTTCACTGAACTTACAGTCACACTACTTGTGATATCCTACTGCTTCTGGTACAAAGAGGTAAAAAGAAATTTCAGGGCCCGTTCGCCCAACTCACTGTTTGGCCCCTGCGACCCCATCACCCTGATCGGTGAGCATTTGTTCCCACAGACTGAACCCTTTAAAGTACTCTCCCTCCCAAATGTATGACGTACCATAACTGATCTTCATAACATGTTGTTACAAGAAGAAAAGAAGTTTCAGGTCTGAAGTCACAGACTATGATTCTGTGTTTTAAGCTTGGCCATGTGATCTGGTGACTGGACACAAACATGCAGGCAGTTTGATAGGAACGGACAGCGCACCTGCCAGCTTTTTACCCTTTTCTGCCTGTTTTCCTGCCTGTTGAGCCTCTTCTCTTCTAAGGGAGGGCCTCTCAGCTGTCCCTGGTCTGTTCTGCTCTAGGAAGGTTTTTGCTGTTCCCAGGTTTTCAGTTCACGGGATTAGCCACACAGCCTATAATGGTTCTGACCCGAGAATAGAGCCAGATGTTATTTTATTGCTCCTTCTTAATTCTATCTCTTCTGTATGGTGGTTTGGAGAAACTCCTTCCAGATTCTTATCCTTAATGCTGGACACTGGTTTTTTGGATTTTTTTTTTCCCCTCTCTATGGGAGGACCAGTGGTAGTATCTAATTCTTTTACTTCCTCTGTCATCTTACCAGAATTCTCATTCGGGTCTTTTGCTGGTACCACACCATTTACAGAATAAAACAGGCAACTTCTTCCAAGGCTACCCCAGACTATGGGTCCACATCCCAATTTTTCTCCATATAATAAAATGTTCTACTCATAGGTAAAGTGGACATACACAGGCAAACTAACATTTCCTCTAAGGTAAAAGGATGTAGATTCTTCCTTCAACCAAGCCTCACCTCTCTTCTCAAACATCCAAGCCTGTAGCATTGGCTTTGCTCTTTCCTTTCACATAGCTCTAGTTTTGCATCCTCCTTCTGTTTCTGGTCAATCTGCTTCATCTCCACTCTTATTTCCCGCCATTTTAGAACTGACTGTATGTCTCTTGCATCCTGATCTAGTCTTCAAATGCTTTCTCTTCTATTCTGAAATAATGTGCTTCTTTTTATTCATTCAGAAGCATTGCTGAATGTCTCTGTGTTCCAGGCCCAGGGCTAGGTGTAATGAATCAAGAGACAAAACAGAGTCTTCCCTCAATAAGCTCTCTTGAAAGAGCAGAAGAATAAATTACAGTACCATACGCAGTAAATGTAATGCTGCATCGTAGAAATGTGTAGGTTGGAGATGAACAAAGTGCTACGGGAACCTAGAACCCTGAGGAGCCACTTTTTCCTGGAAAGGCTGGGAAAGGCATTAGCAAAAACATGAAACCTCATCCCTCTTCATTATTTACGTCATAATGCTTTGCTTTTGCTCTCCCCAGACAGCTGTCACCAGAGCAGGGTATGTAAAATGATCTATTGAAAAAAATTAAGCTTTAACAGTATATAACATTCAGGTCTTTGTATATACTTACACTAAATTTTTTATTCAAAAATTTATATATATGTATATATACACACACATATATATACACACATATATATGTATATATATACACACATATATATATGTATATATATATATATATACACATATATATACATATATATAGAGAGAGAGAGAGAAGGGGGGGAGGGAGAGAGAGAGGATCCATGCTTAAACATTTGTTACTAATGGAAGTGTATGATCAACAAAATTTGGACACCCTCTCTTTGGTCACTTATTCTTCTTTTAATTAGCCATTATATGTCATAAGATAATTTCCACATTTTATCCTGAGCTCTTTTAAAATGCTACTTATAAGCATTTTCACAACTTCATTCAAGTATACTTTCAACACACACAACATCCCATAACTTAGTGCCCTCCATCTTCCCAGTGGCAGTCATTACACCACCACCCATTCAGTCCCTCAGGCACAAAGCTGAGAATCTTCTTTCTCAGCCCCCACCCTCTGCCCAAAACAGTTAATCAGTTGTTGTGGAGTCTACCCCTTAAATACGTGTGCATTCCACTCTATCCCTGTGGACCCTAAGATAGCCCCCATCATCTCAACAGGGCTACGTTCATCCTGCTAACTGATCATCCTGCTTCCCATCTTAACTCCTTCTAACCCATTTAGCTTCATAGTCCAGCCAGAGTAATCCTTCTAGAATGCAGAGATGCTAATAATGTCCTAACTATTGAATACAAATTAAGCTCTTTAAAAAAGCCTCTTCATGATCCAATCCAGGTACTGCTATCCACAAACTCTTCGTAGCTGGGCATTCAATGTGTGACCAGTAATGAAAAGTTGATTCCAGCTGCCCTTAAATATGTGTACTGTATGGGCACGTTTGTCAGACTGAACATTGAGCTAAGTGCATCACGCAACTTAGCGTAGTGGAGAATATAACTGGCTGCAAGTAAAAGAGCCAAGTGACAGGCAGATGTGGAAAATAAAAAGCCTGAGCATTTTAGAACACATCGTAAATTTGACTGATGAATGTACAATCAAGAGTAGCCTAGGTGCTGGGAAATAGCCAACTAAGACACTTAAAAACTTTTAATACTTTTTAGAACCAAGCAGGCATGGATGTCTATCATATTTCATTATTGCTGACTTATTCACTGAGTTTGAGTCATTTATCTTTACAAGAATGAGGGCAAATATTCAAGTAGTTGAAAGTAGGCCTCTACCACAAAAGCCTTTGGACCCCCTTGACTAGGATTAGAACCTAAGCGTCTGTTACTTTGTTCGTTCCTCTCCTCATCCTGTGCACAACCTGCAGTGACGGAGGACCAGAAGCACTGATGCCTTGCCCGCATCTGTCCTTGCAGCCTGCACCCTTCCTGAGCCCATACACCAAAGCCCTGTGGTCTGGCCGTACTAACCAACGTACTGTCTCTGAGTATGCCTTCTGAGCTTCGTCGCAAACCAGCGCCTTCTAACACATAGATGCTTTGCCTAGAATCCCCTTCCAGCTTACTCTGCTCATTTGACTTTGCTCATTGTTAGAGACTTTTTAGGCATCACTTCATCTGTGATGCTTTTTCTATTCACACCAGTCCAAGGCAGAGTTAGGCACACATCCTCGGCAGCCTCACAGCATCTTATGCATTACTCTAATGCAGTACTGACCAAATTGTACTGTAGCCCACGTTCAAAGCTTTGAACTCCTTGAGATCAGGGACTGTGTGTCTTGTACGTCTCTATCTGTGGTACTAAGACAGTGCTGGGCATACAGCGGAGACTCAGTCCTTGTGTACTGAGTGAATGAACTCAGGTACTCATACATTCCCTTTTCTTTAGTGGAAAGTACTTTAGGGGAAGACGCAGAAGCCTAAGAGACCAGGCCAAGAATAGCAACAATAGCATCAACAATCACAACCATAGCTAATTAAGCATTTACTTTAGTCAGACCTTATTCTAAGCCTGTACATACATTTACTCACTTATTTCTCACAACAACCCTGCTATCCTCATTTTACAGATGAGAAAACCAAGGCATAGAGAAGTTAAGCAACTTGCACAAGACCACACAAGTAGAGTGCAGCAGAGTTGGCTCCAGAACCTTTATGCTAGAACAGAAAGGAACTCAGGTGCTCCTGGAACCACAGGGCTGTGTACAGAATGAGAGCGCCTGTTACCTGGTTCCTTCTCCTCCTCACCCAGCGCACAGCCTGCAGTGATGGGGAAACTGGGGCTCATTTTCGACATTGCCACTAAATCTAAAAGTGTTGAAGATCAGAATAGAAATAAATTCTATGCAGTGCTGTGTTTGCTAGGCTTGCAGAGCCTTCCACACTCCCATGAGCAAGCCTATCCAAGCGGTACTGCCTCCGAATTACAAATCCTTAGCAACCTTTGAATAAGCAGAAAGTATGATCTTCTGAATTTAACATTTTCCTCTTTGGCCAGAAATACGTGTTATTAAGTGATGGGTTATTCTTAAAATTCCTTTAACAGAATGGTGACTTATGTCAAATACCATGTGGTTTTGGAGGTACGGAAAATTGGGGAGTCCTCCTGATAAAACTCTTAAATTTCGTTAAACTTGGTCCCCCTTTTTCTTGGGTATTTATAAAACTTAAGTGTCACAGAATAATTTGATACTTACAAAAATGTTTCTCTTGATATTTAGTTAGCTAGTTGTTTCTCATAGAATGGAAATCTGTGCCTTAAATCTTTGGTTATGGTGATTGAGATGGTACATTGTACATATGTTATTGTACACGTACATATTGATTGTACCTATGCCTACAGTTACAAAAAAAACTAGCTGGTTCCTTTTTCATCCTTGAAATAATTTCATTGTATCTTCTAGGAATTTATCTAACTAATATCTTGAAAACAGAAGAAGGCAACCCTGAGGTCCTAAAAAGGCATGGAAAAGAGCTTATAAACTTTAGCAAAAGGAGGAAAGTAGCAGAAATAACAGGAGAGATCCAGCAGTACCAAAATCAGCCTTATTGTTTACGAGTAGAATCAGATATCAAAGTAAGTTGAATTATTTGAGGATACATCTTTCTAATTAAGTTTATAAACCGGCTGATGAAAGACAGGTTTATTTCAGAGAAGAGATAAAGGAAAATAAAACTAAAAATAACTCAAAGTTTCTTTTGTTAAATGTTTTCTGCAGTTATTTTTGTGAATGTCAGACTGCATTTAAAATATTTAATATTAATAACTGTTTATTTCTTTGCATTTAGAGGTTCTTTGAAAATTTGAATCCAATGGGAAATAGCATGGAAAAAGAATTTACAGATTATCTTTTCAACAAATCCTTAGAAATAGAACCGCGAAACCCTAAGCCTCTCCCAAGATTTGTAAGCATACATATATTCCTTTTCTTTCATATTTGTATATCTTTTGCAGTTATCGATATCTGGTGATGTCATTAACACCATATGTGTTGCACAGATTAGTTTTCCATAAGGGCATTCGGGGATGAAGTGCACAGGTGATGGATAAAAGTAACGAATAAATGCTTAATAAATATGCTCAGGAATATTCCATTTGGCTGCATATAACTGAGCAGTAATATTAATCTGAATAAATCCTGGTAGATGAAGAAATTGGGCAAATAAATAAGTTTTGTTTTTTGTTTAAAAAATATTTTTAATGTTTATTTATTTTTGAGAGAGAGGGGGAGGGAGGGGGCACAAGTGGGAGAGGGGCAGAGAGACAGGGAGACACAGAATCCGAAGCAGGCTCCAGACTCTGAGGTGTCAGCACAGAGCCCAATGTGGGGCTTGAACCCGTGACCCAT
This sequence comes from Leopardus geoffroyi, assembly GCF_018350155.1. NCBI lineage: Eukaryota > Metazoa > Chordata > Mammalia > Carnivora > Felidae > Leopardus > Leopardus geoffroyi. The sequence continues at coordinate 108,705,972 of NC_059336.1, forward strand.
GAGATCGTGACCTGAGCCGAAGTTGGCCACTTAACCGACTGAGCCACCCAGGCACCCCAATCATTTTTTTTTTTTAAACAAAAATGTTATCCAAGATTTACTTTAAGGGCAGAAATTTGATTAATTTATACCAATCCTTTTATAATAAACATGTATTTATGACTTTTCTAAAGTAATGACTTATGAAAACTTTTAACTATGAATCATTAGCCATAATAATAACAAGTTTGGTTAAAGATACTTTTGTGGGGGAAATAAAGTTTCCATTGTTTTCTTTACTTGCCAGTGCCTGGCCAACTTTATGTTTAGTATCATCACCTCACTGATCTGAACATAATCTCTCTTGTTCATAAGAAAGTAAAAAAATCAATAAGTAAATATAAATGGCTTCCTACGTAACCAAGATAAATTTCAAAGTATCTGTGAACTAAAGCTTATGCAATGACCTCACAAGAAAATTTCTCAAGGCCTAAACCAGTTTCTCAAAAGATGGACTAAAAACAGAAAATTGGAAATAGCTATAGAGTCTTGCTCCAAAGAGGCTCGCTAATAGCACTCTGTAAGAAAATTTCAGAAACCTAAACATATGCACACACGGATGAAAACTCCAGCAATTTAATGCATTTGTAAATAGCTCAAATGATTCCAGCATCACAGTATTACAGCATAGTAAGGTATCATAATTCATAATAATGATCCTGGCTTCTCCAGCAAGGTTAAATTCGTTCAACAGGGTCTATTTAAAAAGCTAGAGAAATCTACAATATATCTTAGAAAGACTTCCATTCAAAAATACTAAGATAACAAATACTCTGGCATTTTTAGGACTAAGACTCAGCTATTTAAAGAAATTCATTGCCTAATATTTTAGATAGCCAAGGCTTTATGGAAATGGGATGTTAATATTTTAACTTGGACACTTTAGTTTTAATCATTATACAACTTCTTTACTAATGGTGTATGGTTTTCCTAGATATTAGTTGAGTTTTACCAGGCATATATAGAAAAACCTTCCTTTCTGTTATGGTGTTTTAAATATTGTGTTTCTTTTGTTATGTTTACAGCCAAAAAAATACAGCTATCCCCTAAAATCTCCTGGTGTTCGTCCATCAAACCCAAGACCAGGTACCATGAGACATCCCACACCTCTGCAGCAGGAGCCAAGGAAGATTAGTTACAGTAGGATCCCCGAAAGTGAGACAGAAAGTACAGCATCTGCACCAAACTCTCCAAGAACACCGTTAACACCTCCTCCTGCTTCGGGTGCTTCTAGTACCACAGATGTTTGCAGCGTATTTGACTCTGATCATTCGAGCCCTTTTCACTCAAGTAGGTGCTAAAATTTTAAGTGCTTAAAAGTAGTTGTTAGTATTCTGTGTGCTAGCAGTAATAAAGAATCTGTATAACTTTTTTATTTTTTGTAAATTTGTACACAAATACCATTCCAAAAGATATTATTATAAAAATATAAAGCAAATTCTGAACTCCAGCAACTTATAATTTTTTTAAAAACCTGTTGGAATTGCTCTCTTTAAATTTATTATACTTTACTGAAAGGACTGGTGATGAAAATTAGTAATTTAAGCTTGAAAATTGGTATTCGAGTATTTGCTTTCAGTTGGTGAATTTAAAATAGCATCCCTCATATCCAGAGAAAACAAAGATAACTCCTGAAATCTGCAAGGATTGTCAGTCCGACGCTTTAAATGCTGCCTCCAAAATTATTATCTCTGCATACTACTCAGTACATCATTCCAGTTCCACCAAACTCTGTAGTTTCAGATTTTGCAGCAAGAATCAAGTTCAAACTCTTCCTTAGTCTGCACCGTCTGGCGGACAGTATGTGGTGCCCGCTAATCCACTGCCTGTGCTTTCCAGCCCGGCCGGACAGATCTCCCAGACTGCACACTGTTGCTCACCCCTTTCTTATTTCTAGACCAGTGTCATCTAATAGAAATGTAATATGAGCCACGTATGTACTTCAAATGTTCTACAGCCCCATTTTAAAAAGCAAAAAGAATTAGGTGAAATTAATTTGATTAATATAGTTTATTTAACTCAGCGTATGCAGAATGTCATTTCAGCATGAACTCAGTATGAAAAGTTATTGAGATATTTTACATTCTCTTTTTTGTTCTAAACCATCAAAATCCCATATGCATTTTACACTTACAGCACACCTCAATTCAGACCAGCCACATTCACATGTTTAATCCACACATGGCTGGTGGCTACCTAACTGTAATGCTCAGCTCTAGCCCTTTGAAGAGACTACGTTTTATACATGGGTCACCCTGCTTCCACTGACTTTCTAACCAATTCCACGTGCAGTTTTAAAGCTCTAAGAACACACAGCCTTTTTCCATTTGTTCAGTATTAAATCCAAACTTGAATCCCATCACCTTTAACCCTCTCACAGCCACTTGCACATGCTTTTCCCATTGGCTGTCAGCTCAATGTACAGACCAAGTTCAACCCCAGTATCTGGCAGCACAGAACCCAGTCCTGAGGGACAGCGTGTCATTATTGTGGGGAGGAGGTCGAGAGGCGGGTGACCTAGGAGTTAGGAATCAGAGGATCTAACTTTTTAACAAAAATCGACTTAAAATTATTCTTTGAAGGTATATTATTTTGAGATTTGGTCCAGAATCCTATTTATTTATTCCTGTGTTATACATACATTTGTAGTTACCCAGAAGTTTGTCTTGTCTGTTGACCACCCTAAAGTGTGTTTGTTTGGAGAATTACTACATCTTGGCTTTATTTTGCTACTGGGGGTTACGGAGTCACATTATATACATATATTTCTGATAAGTTCAAATAAATACCAGGTTAAAAAAAAAATCCCACCTATTCTCCCCAATCCTCTAAAGCTAAGTAATGAAACCAGCATTTTTTGCAGTATACCCCACCTAAAATCATTATTTCTTCTGCCCACTTAACTGTTTGCAGGGTTTTTTTTTTTTTCTTGAAGCAGAGAGCTAGTCTGTATTATAAGGATTCCCAAATAAGTAAATTATTGAAGTCCTGGGAAAGTTATCAACTGCAAATTCTACTTCTCTTAGTTTAAAAAGTAGCTACAAATGGAAGAGGTGGGGAAACGGGAGATAAGTTACCTGCTAGTTCCCTACTAGTTCCCTACTAGTGCTGAATCTTTACGATAACTAGTCAAAAGGGGAAGAAGGGGTCATCTTGGAATGCAGCGGTCTGGAGCTGTGCTCTGCCGTATGTGGCGGTGGAACAGGATTAAATACTGGACAAGTGGAGAAACCACTGTTCCAGGAGCTGGGCTTTGTAGTCTTAGCTTTGGGGGTTTTCTCAATTTCACTTTCTTTGTGATAAAGAAAACACCTACTACTATTCCTTTTGCTCTTGGTAAAAACTGAAAATAACTGACTTTGAAATGAAAAAACCTAGCCAAGTCTAAAACCATCTGTATGTTCAGTTAGTCACTTACTTAAAACTTACGTGGCCTGCGTGTAGTAAAGATCCTCATCTGCTGTTGACCTCACTTCTGCTTAACAGATCTGCTGGTACCATGGGGGCCACCACCTTGCCCACTGTGTTGCCACCACAGCGTGAACTCCCCCTTCTTCAGGGCCTGGCAGGAAAGAGCTGCCGTGCCTACATTCTTAGGTCATCTGAACACCTGCCACTCAACAGAACAGCAGAAAGTTCCGTTGCCTAAGTTTTTCAAAAGGCAGTTTGACCAGAATTTTTGATCAGTTATAATAGTACTGTTTTGCTTCATATAGTTTTGTCTTTCAGAATGATTTACTTTAAAACCGTACTTGGGGCACCTGGGTGGCTCAGTCGGTTGAGCGTCCGACTTCGGCTCAGGTCATGATCTTGTGGTCTGTGAGTTCAAGCCCCGCGTCGGGCTCTGTGCTGACAGCTCAGAGCCTGGAGCCTGCTTCAGATTCTGTGTGTGTGTGTGTGTGTGTGTGTGTGTGTGTGTGTGTGTGCGCGCGCGCATGCGCGCGTGCGCGTGTGTGTGTGTGTCTCTCTCTCTGCCCCTCCCCCACTCATGCTCTGTCTCCCTCTCTCTCTCTCAAAAATAAACATTTAAAAACAAACAAACAAGCAAAAACCATACTTAATTTTTCAGCCAGTATCTGTTGCATACCTCACTCCTTGCCCAGTACTCCTACATCACATTTTCTCTGGTAAAGTTTATAAATCTTACTGAGAGAGGAAAAATAATCATGGTTCAAAGAAAATCACAGTTTAGTGCTTTAACCATTGTTAAATGCTGCAATTCTCTCTTCGTACTGTGTTTATTTTTCACTCTCAGTAAGATTGCAAGCTTAACTGGAGAAGATACGTAAGGGCTTAGCAAAGCAAAGTGCTAAATGAGTGGTGAAGACATAATGCTGTAGGAGTTTACACAAACGATGACCACAGAATGGGCAAGAATGGTCACATCAAGCTTTGTGGTGAGGAACCTGGCCATCCTCTTAGTGCACCCACATACACCCTCACATTCAGAGCCCTGCCCCACACCCTGCCCTGGCCAGCTCCACCTTTGAGGTGATGATGACAGTGGCCCTGACCAAGGGAGAGACCACCCAGCTCGCTTGCTTTGTCTCTGCTGCTCTAACAAGGTGGAGAGGATGAGATGCTCTAGGGACCTCCCTGTGTAAAGACGGCCTGGTCAGAAAAGGGAGCCAGAGGCCCCACCTGGTCTGTGTGCTGCAGATGAGCTTAGCTGTGTCCCTCTGCAGCAGAAGCTTTGACAAGAAAAGATGGTAGTCCAAGCTTGAAGCTGGAATGCAAGGCTTTTCTTCATAGAAGATTCTTGTAGGTGCTTAGTTTCTGATCTCAAATGAATTTGCATAACAGGCTTTTGTGAGTTTAAGAAGTTATTCATGATTGATACAATTTTTGTCTGTAGGGAAATGCTTATTTCTATTTTAAGTAAGACTCATTATAAATTGAAAGCATCTTGAACAGTGGTTTCAGTCCTGACTGTGCAGTATGATCCCATGGGGAGCTTAAAAAAAAAATACCTATATGCCCAGCCCCTGTTTGAATTAGACTGGTATTAGCACTAGGAATCAGTAATTTTTAAAAGCTTTCCAGGGGGTTCTTTTTTTTATTTTTTTAATTTTTTTAATGTTTATTTTTGAGAGAGAGAGAGAGAAAGAGTGTGACTGGAAGAGGGGCAGAGAGAGGAGACACAGAATCTAAAGTAGGCTCCAGGCCCTGAGCTGTCAGCACAGAGTCGAGTGCAGGGCTTGAACCTGCAAACCATGAGATCATGACCTGAGCTGAAGTCGGACACTTAACCGACTAAGCCACCCAGGCACTCCAAAAGCTTGAGACTGAGAATCACTGAGCTGTCATTTGGGATTTGTACTTAACAAATTAATACTTTTTTAATTAAGTGGGTTTTCACTCCTAACTCATTATAAGTAAATTTGTTCACTGACAAGGATTTCTAGTATATATTTCTTGATTAGAGCATGTATAATTCAAAGAGGGTTTTTTTTTTTTGTTTTTTTTTTTTTGGCATTTTCCAGGCAGTGAGACCAAGAAATCCATTTAAAATGACAAATCAGAAAAGTGCCCTTGATTTACCAAACATACAAATCTAAGCCTGCGACATACATCTATATAAATATGACCAAAACCAAGTCTGTGTATGCACAAGTGTTTATGTATAGGTATAATAATTCTTTTTACAAGTCTGCAGTTTATAACTATCATAAGCTTTGTGTTTTTATTTTATTCCCGTATTATACTAAGTGTACTATCATATTCTTGAGGCTTATCTCCAGGAGGCATATTTATTTCCTTTCCAAGAAAAGTAGAAAAAACATAAGTAGGTAAACACGGAAGGTAAATACTCCCTTAACCCCTGTTATGCCTAATAAGCAGTGGAGTGAATCATTGACAGAGCAACTGCTTCATTTAATATCAAAGTATAAAAATTAATCTTCTGAGAGATAACTTATTAGAATTAGCTGGATTGCTACCTTTGGTAACTGTGGCCTCCAAATGAGTATCAGTACATAAGGAAAGGAGATTAATGGGATAGATTGTTAGAAACTGGGGTATATGGAAAATAAACCCATAGCTATAGAAGTAGCAATCACAATAATCTTGCCAACTGAACCTGGAACATAAAATTATTCTTGTTCTTACCAAAGAAGCTAAAAGAAACAGTGGTCCAAATTGAGTGCTTGTCTATTGTGGAAAGAGAGACAGGGGGAGAGACAAACCTGAGTTTTAAAAAATCAGCTGAGTCTAGTGTTACAGGAATTATTTTAGTATCGTGGATATTATCTCTTCCGTATGTTGGTAATATGAGGCAGTGTAACATAAGCAACTATGTTGATTTAGAACCACTACAGATAACTTAACCTTTTGTCTGTTTTTCGCCTTTATTGCTCTGGGGGCTTTGACTTTTATGGTTTTCAGGTTTTTTCTTAGATGAATTAATAATCTGTTGAAATGAAGCATTGTAAAATTGTCAGTGAGTTTCCTGTACAAAATGTGTCTAAGTGCCAAATATTAATTGATTTTTTTTAAAGAAGTGTTCAAGAATATAGAAGGAAAAAGGCTATATCGCTTTCAAGCTTGTTTTGTAATATCCAAAGCTGTAGTTATTTTGTCATGCTCTAAGAATAATTTCGTAAGTATATAATAATATTAGTAAGAAATTCCCTTTTATTTTTCAATTTACTAACATAAACTCATTGTTTACTACTTATTTCACACAGTTGAGTTTTCAAAATAATCTCTAGTAAGTGACATATTTTTATATGTCCAGCTGAATTCTTTGCTTGAATTGAGTTTATACATATTTTAAAAGTCTTCCACTAATAGAGAAAACTTTAGTTTCCTCATGAATGCTTTTCGTTGAATTATTATGGCATCAGGTAGTGAATCTAAAAGGAATCTTCAACATTCCCAGTATGATATTAACTCAATTCTTTATTTTTCTCAAAACTGAGACGTAATGAGCTTTTATGAAAAAGACTGTTGTACCCTTCTTTACTTGAATGACAAAAATAACATTTCTATCGTGGATGAATTTTTGCAGATGAGTTGAATTTATCAACGAAAGAAAAAAATCTGCTTCTCTTGTTTCCTTTCACAGGCAGCGATACCGTCTTTGTCCAAGTTTCACTGCCCCATGGCCCAAGTTAGTATATTTAGTTTAAGACTCCTAATTCTTGCTTTGGCTTCAAAAATTAAACCAAGTGCCCCCCTCCCTGCTAAAACTCTTCTTGGGCCTGGCAGCACTGGTACCCCGCTTGCAACATCTTAGAAGTGAGGCCTTCCCTTGTGCTACCTTTTGATCATAGATGATTTGCTTAAACGTATATACTCTTCATGCTTTTTGTAAAACCCTTTTCTCTTTTAAAAAAACATTATTATATGGGTGACTTCCACATTTAACCATTTCTCTTTCCCAACTGTAGAGTTCTTAGTAGTATTTTAATGCTCAACTTAAAAAAAAAAAAAAAAAAAGGCAAGAGCATGCATGCGCATATGGGAATGCTGGCGGCTACGGGCAGCGTCTGAGTCACAAGATACACTTAGCCTGACGACCTTGGCACAGACTGCAGGCAAATGACCATAATTTGGCTTTAGAAGAACTATCTTGTAGTTGTAACTACTTAAATCATACGCCTAAATATTCATCACTGTTAAGCGACATAAAGTGCCATTACAGATACTTGCTTTTATTTTTAAAGTCAACTAACAATTCACCAAATGAGTCCATAAATTTTAAGCTAATAGGTTAATGGTTTTTGCTGTCCTTCATACAAATGGTTTCAAAATGTATCCAATGGAAGACATTAGTTATAAACTAATTAACTTATTACCTAGTCTTTTAAGAAAAAAGGTAGGTGATTAAAATGTTTCTCATTTGAATAACATCAGTACACAAAGTACTCTTTAAGTTCTATATTGTTATAACATTTAGTTGACAAAAGCTTAAAGAAAAATGAGAACCTGCCAAGTATAATTCTGGATGATCATTTATGTATTTTTTCATATCTTTTTTATACTGTGCATAAACTAACAACTTACATGAATGTTGTCTTTCATAATGTAATTATTTTATGCCTAGATTATGCCCTTGTCATCATGAATGTCTATAGGATGAGTTCTGATTAGAAGCTTTACTCACCTGTCTTGTGCCAGTTCATCAACTTTTTAAATCCGGTTCACTAGATTTAGTGTAATTTCTGTTTTTATCAGGGCTGCCTCACTCATCTTAAATAGCTCCATCACAATTAAAATGTTTGGATTAGAGTATGATGAACCCGATTTTCTGCCAAGGAGAGCCAGCCTATATGTAAGCAAAGTGAGGAGAGACCCCTCCCCCAGACACAAGATTCTTCCTGGCATCCTTTTAGACAGTCGCTGGGGAGAGCAAGTTAAGATCAGAAACTAATCCCAAGGACTGACTACCACCTAACGGCAGGGAGATTCTATACTAATACAGTCAGGGAAAGAAAATGAGCCCACCACAAAGGTTTAACAAAATTACCATTCCAAAGGTTTCTCCCAGAAATCTGAGAATCATACGCAAGTAAAAACTTCCAATAATTAACAGTGGGAATGTTATTTTGTTCAAAAAGCAAAATAACAGAATATCTTAGGCAGCTTTTTTTTCCCCTGAAAATTCTGCTAAGAAATTTCTGCATGCTTTTATAGCAGTTTGCTTTGATAAAGGAAATACTACCATGTATTGGTTTATTGAACTGCTTTTGATAATTCTGTACATTTCTTTTAATAAATATAAGCAGTTTCCAGCTAAGCCTTTTCAGGATTAATAGATGAGATAAAATTCCTGTGAACTGTTAAAAAAAATTTCACATCCTACAGGATCTGCTTCAGTATCATCTATAAGTTTAACCAAGGGCACTGACGAAGTGCCTGTCCCCCCTCCTGTTCCTCCACGAAGACGGCCAGAATCTGCCCCCGCGGAATCTTCGCCATCTAAGGTACGTAGAGAGTCCTGTCATCTGGAGCCCAGAGTCATTACAGTTACATTAGAATCACGTGCCTGTGTCTAGTTTAGTTCCTACCAGATTAGGTCAACACTTCAGGGTATCTGGGCTTAACTGAGTTTAGACGAGGACTAAATACGGATTTACCCTGCAGTAATGTTTATTTCCTATCTTCTGAAAGTAGTTTTTTGGTATGTTTTCAAAACCCTGTGAGTCTAAATCATGGGTACTGTCCAGGAGAAAACAAGTTTAATCCCAAAAGAGTAGAATGTAGTCTCATGCAGACCACACAGAGAAAGAAAAGCAAAGAGGTGTGAAGCTTTATATATGAAAGCATGTTTTAAGTGAAACTTAAACATGACCCATCTGCGCCCTTGATAATAAATCTGATATGCTTTTAAATGGGATTTTCATAACAGTTCTGGGTTGGAAGAGACCTTAAAGACTTACAATAGCTATTTTTTTCCACTTGCTTAAATTTCTTTCTTTGGCAACTGTTGACTTGATTCGGTGGTTCTCAGAGGATCCGGAGAGCAGGGCACCTGGACAAGTCAGGACACTCTGCAGAGTGTCATAAAATGTGAACATAGTAGGTTTAAAATTGTAAGATTGACTTACATTAAGTCATACATTGTCTTAGATTGATAGGTGCACAGTAGCAAACAACAAAATTTTGAGAAAAATTAAAACTTGGAAAAAAATTGTTTTTAATGAATTGTCATAACTCCCTCCCTTTAAAAAATATGGCAAAACCCCCTGATCCGTGCCTCGCTCTCTTCCAACAGTGTGTTTGAAAACCCCAATTCTTAATATAGTCACAGTACTGCATAAATTAATAATAAATGTGTGTTTTATTCCTTTTTCATTTGTGTTAGATTATGTCTAAGCATTTGGACAGCCCCCCAGCAATTCCTCCTAGACAGCCCACATCAAAAGCCTATTCACCGCGGTATTCAATAGCAGACCGGACCTCTATATCAGACCCTCCCGAGAGCCCTCCCTTATTACCACCGCGAGAACCTGTGAGGACACCTGATGTTTTCTCCAGCTCACCACTACATCTCCAGCCTCCCCCTTTGGGCAAAAAAAGCGATCATGGCAATGCCTTCTTCCCAAACAGCCCTTCCCCATTTACGCCACCTCCTCCTCAAACACCTTCTCCTCATGGCACGAGAAGGCATCTGCCATCACCACCACTGACACAAGAAGTGGACCTTCCTTCCATCACTGGGCCGCCGGTTCCTCCACGACAAAGCACTTCTCAACACATCCCTAAACTCCCTCCAAAAACTTACAAAAGGGAGCACACACACCCCTCCATGCACAGAGATGGACCACCACTGTTGGAGAACGCCCATTCTTCCTGAGTGTCTCTGTTCCAGGATGGACATTTTCCTAACCCCAAATCCATTGCTGGCAATGGATGCACGGAATGTGCCAGCACTGAGGAGTTACAGTGACAACTCCAAACACTAACGACTCTACTTCAAGATGCAGTATAAGACAATGAATTTTAACCTAGACATAATTATAAAATGAAAATGGTATTCGTTTAGATACGGAAAGACTGATGTAGAGGAATTGGACAACTGATTGCACCTGAAAATCAAGTAAAGGGACTTTTTCCAGCCAATAGGCAGGAGTCCTCTTTTTGTGAAGTGATCTTTATCGTTAAAGGGATGGAAAACATAGTCTAGTGTCCAGCAGGCCCACATGATGACAGTTTTTGTAATTCAAAATATGCACTTTTTAAAAAGAAATCTTAAACAGGGATCTTCATATCTCCTTTGTTTTCCTTTGCTTTTACTCATCCTACTTTAGAATATTTTCCTAGAAATCATTTAAAGGACTGTGGGGAGTGGCTGTGGTGCCTGACCTTGTGGGAGTCCAGGCCCCGTGCTGTGCCACAGTCCCGTTTACAGGTTATTACAGTGAAGTGAATGGGTACCGAGGCTTCACCAAAGAGGTACTTTTTTTTCTTTCTTTTTTTTTTTTTTTTTTTTTAGGAATAATTATATTAATTTTAAGAGCATTCTCCCACCCACCCTCCCTACAAACAAAATATGGTGGTGATGCCTTCAAACAAGAAGTTTTGTGTCATTAACATGACAGAAGAACTTTTTAAAAAAAAATGTAACTGTCAAGTATACGATTTACATTTAGGAGACTGTTAATCTGTGCTAGATTGTTATCGTCCCCCACCCCCCACAAAAGTTTACTGGTAACCCATGTCATGGCTCATAGCCGTCCCTCTAACCATTCTCTGGAAATGCAGTCACCCAGTGTGGAAAGGAGCATTGCTGGGCGTCCCTGACACCGCTCATGTTTTACGGATAGTTGAGTAATCCGCAGATCTAGAATTACCTTGCATTGCCGAAATCATGTGTATATAGTGAATGTTATATAATAAACCTGGCAGGTCTGTTTTAATTTAATTGAATAAAGATACAAATACTTTGTTTGGCTGGCATATATTAAATTATTATATGGAGAAAATGGTTGATTCTTATTTCTTTCAGTTGAAACACACACACACACACACACACACACACACACGCAAACACTAAGCATAAAAGCACGTATTGTGGTACGTCTTGGTTTCTAGTTCTGGATTGTATGTATTCATCTTAAAGAATGATAAGAAGTTGCAGTTTGGCATGTAGGAAAAAAATTTGGTTAGAATAGGATGGGTATCTTTTAAGCAGAACTTTGTAAGTTTTTTAATTTGCTAAGCAACATGTATACAGTTTGTTAGTTTATATTAAACATTCTACCTTGCTTGAGGTCTTTGCTCTATCAAAACTATTCATAATAGAACATCTACCTACATCATTAATATCATAATATGGATTATTCATTAAGCCTATGTACTGATCTTCTGAGTCTAACAAATACTGTGACTGAAATGCATGCAACTTGTTGAAGAGAAAAAGTTTTATTAATCTCCACTCTAATGTCTATGAAATGTGCAGCATTCCATCATTAGAGAGTCATCCATTCGTCAGTATCTGCATGTGTCCTCAGAATAATGAAGCAACATTTCAGCAATTCTGTTAACCATGCCATTAGAGACATTTTTAGAAGTGCTGCATCATGGTGCAAACCTAGTACTTTAATAATTTCCTGTGATATTTATTAGAGCATTAAATGTACATCATAGTAGTACAGTATATTGTCCTTTAAGACCAGAATGTTGATTGCATCATCATTAAGCAATCCATCCTATCACATCCTTTCTTATTTATTTGTTAGAATTGAATCTTTGTTTAATATCTGTACCATTCCTATTATGGTAGCCATTTTTCTCTCTGTAAAATGTCTCCTTTTAAAAGTCTCCCAAAAAATTAATTTCGAATCCACTCTTGTGTGCAACACGTCCATAAGACCATTCATTCAACAAGTGTTTATCTAAGCCTGCTTACTAGTGCTGCTACAATTAATCATAATACACATTCCAGAATCCCCCATGATTTTTTATTAGAACAGCCTCATTTTCCCTAGGGTTTCCCTTTGTCTGTCTTACTGATCACTTCTCTTTTTAATTACCCCATCCCACTCCATATGAGAACCTGAGAAGTCACATTGGAGCCCATTCAATATTTCCCTGGCCAGTGTGTTAGCCTTCATTAAAGGAGGCTTTTCAACCCGCCTGATCGTCTAAAGAGCAAAAGCTTAGATTTGGAGTTCTAATCATACTTCTCCCAAAGGGAACCATTCTTCTACCCCAGTGGTTCTAGGAGACCACTTCACTGTGCATCAGCACTGTGGATAGAGGATATTTGTATTCTGAAGCTGACATTTGAGTAAAAATATTTTCTGCAGTGGTGACTGCTTAGAAAAATTCCAATTGGGTGCCCTTAAACGGAGGTGGAGAAGACTGTATCCTTGCCTTCTTCATACGTGAAACATGAATTAGCTGACAAATTTATTCTCTGTAGTAACTAAAATATACTTATTCAGGGACAAGAAGTGGCTGAGAAGACAAATGCATCACCACAAAATTCTGTTTTTGAATCCAGGACATTACAAGACAGTCAATGCAGCATGACTATTCCTAAACCACATCCCAAAACATGGAACATTTCTTTTAGAAATGGAAATGTTCTTAGATGTGTCATCTTTGGATCACAAAATAAAAATATTTCAAGGTTGAATTTAACTTAAGTGGGCTATCAACCAAGAACAATACAAAGGGAGGCTTTTCACGTCTGAGCACTTTTTAAAACAGGAACAGATAAGTATATGTTTCTAAGTTTACTGAAAGATTATTTACTGTTCCCAGCCTTTCTAATGCATTTCAAGAATACAAATTATCAGGAAATAAACAAGCATTAAAAGTTTTCTTAATTAAAGGTTGTTGGGTATCAAAGGAGATATTTAGTAGGTTACTACACTCTAACAGCTCAAGAAATGTTTTAATGGGTCTGAATTTAGGAAAGCACCTGCCACACTTAGTGATACTACAATCAACACAACAGTCTAGTGAACAAGTACCATTTCAGTTGGAGGCTATGTTATGGTTCTAAATTCTTCCTTAATGAGTTTTCTCGTAAGTTGAAAGTCACATAAACCGAAACTTGGTATCTGTGATCATGATCTTAATTCTCAAGTTTGGCTTACTTTAGTCATGTATTTCATCCTCTGTCCTTAAAGACGGCTTAAATTCAGTTTTAAGTGGCTCAGCAAAACAAATAATGGAAATGGAGGGAGAGGTTCCCAATTTGTTAGTGTTTTACATATCAAAGAAAACCTTTAATTTCCTCCAGATTTAGAAAGAAACTAACCATTTGTTTCTTGGTATTCTACTGCTGTGGGTAGGTTCACTTGTTCTTTTAACCTATATTGTATGACTGTTGCACAAGTGTAGGTCCTGTTGCACATTAATCTTTATCAGTAAAATACATACCACAGCGTTAAAATTGGTTTGGCTGAAAGAATTATGCAGAATTATTTATAAGGGAAAGCGATGACTTAGTTTAAACTGTTTATTCAATATTTCTCCTTTGAAGCATCTCATTACTAACTTAAAATCAAAATCCCTTACACATGAGCCAATGAAATATTTTGAGCTCTGGTTAAGAAGCATGAAGTCTATATGATTAAACAAAAGCACCTAATACTTGTTTTGTAAATTTCATGCCTTATTTTCCATTTTTGACACCGTAAAGTGCATTTTCTGTCGACTGTGAGCAAATTTCCCTTTTGCCTTTAATGAAAATAGTGCATTAAGTAGCCAATTGCTGCAGAATTACAAAGCAAGTTAGCTAAAGGTGGATCACATTGGACTACCACTCAAACAAGATGCATAGCATGGAAGTCACATGTGGTGTGGCTTTAGGGAGAGCGCACCTGTGCCAGATGCATGCCACTTTCAGTAGCTGCCAAATGTGCCTTTAATTAAGAACATCTCTAATTTGTTTCTTCAGATCAAGTCAGCATTTGGGGGCGGGATCAGGGCAGGGGACCTTGGGGTGCAAATATCTGGTGAGACACACCAGAGAAGAAGCCTTTGTCAAAGTGACATGTATAACTTCAGTTGAAACGTGTTCATGTATATGTGTGTGTGTGTGTGTGTGTGTGTGCGTGTGCGCGCGCGTGTGTGTGTATTTGCCTTTGTTTAGTAGCACGGTATTTGCTAAAATAATTGTCAAAAAAATTGCTCTGTCAGTCTTACTTTGATGTAAAAATAAAGTGCAGTCTATACATCTAATATGGCCTTTGTACCTGACCATGTTCGTAGGTAATCTTTGTACTCTGCGTGCAGCAGTATTTGGTTTGCATTTAAAGTGAAAATAATGGCTGTTATTTTTCTGGCATTACTAAGATAAATTGAAAAATAATAAAGAAAAATGCCTTACCTAGTCCACAAGTGTATTATTTTTGTATTTATTTTAGAAAGCACTCTTTTCAAGATCAGTCGTGATTCTCATTTTAGCTTGTGCTTTCCACATGCAAATAGTTTGTTCTATCTCATGGTCTTGCTTTGGAGACACTTTTTCCTGTATCATGTTCTCTATAAAAAGTTCAGTATTTCCTTCTGTATCAAGCTCTCTGTAGTGAGCAGGAGGCCCTTGGGATGAAAATTAGTGACCGTCGGTATCACCTTTCAAAGGGCTGAGGGAGGCATTTGTATTCCATCAAAGTTTTAAGATCTCACAATTCCTTGACAGGCAAGTTTCACTGAGACCTGTTGGAAAGTGGCAGCCTGACATTCAGCAACTCTTTCTAGGCTTGGCATAAAAAGATACAGTTTATGGTTATACATTGTAAAGAATTACACACTGTCAAGAATTTTTGTAAGTGTGAGGTCATTCATGGTGAACTACAGAATGCAAAATTGATGAAAAACTGGGGTGCCTGGGTGGCTCAGTTAAATGTCTGACTTGATTTTGGCTCAGGTCATGATCTCACAGCCATGGGACTGACCCCCACATCGGGCTCTGCGTGGAGTGTGGAACCTGCTTGGGATTCTCTCTCTCCCTTTCTCTGTCTCAAAAATAAACCTTAAAAAAATTGGGGGCACCTGGGTGGCTTAGTGGGTTAAGTGTCCAACTTCAGCTCAGATCATGATCTCAGGGTTCATCAGTTGGAGCGCCACATTGGGCTCTGCACTGAGTGCAGAGCTTGCTTGGCATTCTCTCTCTCTCCCCCACCCGCCACTCTCTCTCTCTCTCTCTCTCTCTCTCTCTCTCTCTCTGAAAAACAAAAAGAATATGATGAAAACTTAGAGATCTCATACCCTTACTTAAAACTTAAGGCAGATGAGGCCTGGAGCAGTGAGATGACTAAGCCAATATCACGTGGCAGTTAGTGACTGAGACAATTGGTTCAACTTTGACTCCTCGCATTTGGAGGACTGTTTTTAGGAACAGCTAAAATGTATTTGCGGTTCCCCTCCAAATTTAAAGACACACAATCATTAATTTGTACAAATTCCATTTATAGGCCACTGAAATCCAAGCAGGTATTATTGAGTATATTCTAGGTAATCAATTTAAGAGCTAAAGGAAAATAACATTAATGTTGATATTAGTCAGAAAATAACATTAACACTGATATTAGTCAACCTGGTTCTGAGTTTGCTCTTGAAATGTCACTTGAATTTTAACCAGGTGGTTTGCTTTTTACTCATTTTAATCATGTTAGCTCATCACAGATTCAGGGCACTTAAGTCTCTAGGGTATAGCCCACAACTGGGCTAAAGATGTACATGGCTTCCAGAGGCAAGGAGAGCTTTGACAGAGTAGAATTCCAAAAAATCTTATCCAGGGCTCCTGGGTGGCTCAGTCAGTTGAGCATCCACCTTTGGCTCGAGTCATAATCTTACAGTTCATGAGTTCAAGCCCCACTCTGGGCTCCCTGCTATCAGAGCAGAACCCTCTTCAGATCCTCTGTCTCCCTCTCCCTGCCCCTCCCCTGCTTGTGCACGTTCTCTGTCAAAAATAAACATTTAAAAAAATCTTATGCACATTCTAACATTTTAAGACTGCTGATTCTCATTAGAGGCAAAAAAAAAAAAAAATGCAGTCCTTTTTTAGAAGCTAGTTTCTCTACCTTCATGACTCCTCAAGAAAAGGAAGAATCACTGTGGTAAAGTACAATAAGCAGTTGCTTTGGAATCACACATGTCTGTGTTCACATTCTGGTTCCATTACTTACTAGATGTGTAACTTTGGAGAAGTTACTTAAATAATCCTAGTCTCTGTTCCTCATCAACACATGAGGTTAATAGATCTACTGGGGACTATGTGAGGTTTAAAGGTGATATGTGTAAAACCCAATGCCTTTCACAGAATAGGTGCTTAATAAAGGTAACTAAGGCTATAAGGGATATGTTTTCAAAGTCGGCCTGCTTTTAGGTATCTTTTAAGAAGCTGAGACTTCATCCTGAAGTCCCCCTAACTTGATTCTTTGGTATCCAGATTCCTTTGATGTTTACTATCACTTCAATTGGTTTTGAGTGACGTATTATAAACATTTGATAGGGCCTATCTGACTATTCAAAAATATTTACTGTTCCAAGTCCACTTCTGATGTTAGGAATACAGCAATGAACAAAACAAACAAAAATCTCTATCATCATGAGATTGGTTATCTAGTGAGGAGATGTAGACAATAATAAGAAATAGCATATTATACATTAGAATGTTGTAGCTGCTATGAACAACAAAAAAAGAAGGTTCCTGGGAATGTAGGGGGCAGGTTGGTGATATATAAATGGGATGGTCAGAGTCAGCTCATGGAGAAGGTGGCATATAAGTAAAGAAGGAGGTGAAGGAAGGAGATGTGCAAGTGTCTGAGAAAGGAGTATGCCTCTAGTTCAAGAGCCTAGAGGCAGGAGCATACCTGGTACATGTAGCGAGGTTACAGAATAGGAGATGCCATCAGAGGTTTAATGCGGTCCAGGTCACTTGTAATGACTTTGGCTTCCTTTAGAAATAAATAGAGCCCATAGAGCATTTGAGCAGGGGATCACTCTGGCTGCCATGTTGAGAATAATTAGGGGTTAAGACTGGGAGTAGGGAGGCTAGCCCAGTAGAAGGCAGCTTGGGCAAGGTGATAGCAGTGGAGGTGGTGGGAAGTTGTTCAGAGTCTGGATAGATTTGGAAGACAGCCAATTTGCTGAGAGCCTGAACATGGAGTTTAAGAAATAGAATTGCCAAGGATGACTTCAAGGTTTTTAGCCTGACCAACTAGAAGGACAAAGTTACCATTAACTGAAGTGGGAAAAGTAGAGTTGAAGCAGAGGCTAGGACACGTGAAGTTCAATAAAAATGTCAGACATTTGAGGGGTGCCAGGAGGCAGTGGGAGATGTAAGTCCGAAATCTGGGAAAGAGTCTGGGCCAAGGATATAAAATGGGGAATCACTTCTATAGAGATATTTTAAAGCTAGCCCACTGGATAAGATCACCAAAGAAGTACAGACTGGAAAAAGAAGATATCTAAGGAGAGCCCTGGGACCCACTAACAAGAGAGGGAGAAGAAAGGAGAACCAGCAAATAGACAAAGAAGGAACTGCCAATGAAGAATGATGGCAGCCAAAAGGGTGTTATGCCCTTGAAGCCTAGTAAATTATTTCAGAAGGAAGAGGTGATAAGCATGTCAAACACTATCTGATAGGGAGAGTGGAGTACTCATTTAGCAAGGTGAAAGTCAGTGATGACCTGGACATGACCGGTGTAGGGGGGAGGTGTGAGCCCAATGAGTTTAAATTTTTTTTTAACATTTATTCCTTTTTTGAGACAGAGAGAGACAGTGTGAGCAGGGGGAAGGACAGAATCCGAAGCAGGCTCCAGGCTCTGAGCTGTCAGCACAGAGTCCAACGCGGGGCTCAAACTCATGAACCGTGAGATCGCGACCCTAGCCGAAGTCAGACGCTCAACCAACTGAGCCACCCAGGCGCCCTGTGAGCTCAGTGAAGTTTAATGATAAGAGGCAAGAACTGGAGCAGTTTCCTCTTTCAAAGGTAAGCAGAGACGTGCAGCATAACTGGAACAGTCAAGATACTTTTTGCTTTAAAAATGGGAGAAATAAGAGCATGATTGAATGCTAAAGGGTTTGCCACAGTTGGAAAATGTGATAATAAGGAGAGGGTGACCTAGTGCTAAATGGAAACAACCCACTTAGACAGAAACACACACAGTATCGAGCAACAGTCCTTTACAAAGTAGATCCCACTGTCTTCAGATGAACAGCTTTACATACACGAGGAGGGAACACAACACACTCCGTTTTCCTGCTAAGAATTAAGAGAATTTTAATGCTACTACCTCTGAAGGGAACGAGGGAAGAAGGCGGGAGGGGGAATCTATTTTATAGATAAGAAACATGTTTAGATGACTTACCGAGATCATGTATAAGCTCTTTGAAAACAACAAGTTTTGGAAAACAAGTTATTTGGGTAGAAAAATCTTGACTATTTTGCATGTCTGACAGCCTCCAAAAACAACATCTTCAGCACTGCCCAAATCATATCCCGTATTTTTATACATATGTTTAAAACTTAGGTCTAGTGTCACACACCAATTTCTATTTTTTCCCTTAAAATATATAGGTTTCCATCAATTTCCTCAACCTTTTTTTTTTTTTAAACTCATTTCCCTTTTTGAAGAAGTGTATCTCCTCTTCCTTTTCCCTCACCCCCTCCCCACCATGTGAGACTCACTGGCCTATATTCCATAAATGCCAAGATGCCCGGATGCTGAGAACACTACACTTACATCTTTAAGTTAAATCAACTTTCAGGATATGAGAATCCAAAGTGTCCCCAATTACTGTTTTAGGCTCAGGAAGAAAATTATTAATGGTGATGTTTCAAGAGAAAGTTTAGTCTGAAAACTGTATCTAATTTTATTACACGACTTAACAGAAGACATTCATTTTACCATTTTTCTAAGTGCATACAATTATCTAGAATATACAATCAACTTTACCAATTTATTACAAAGAACACTAATCCTGTATATATGTATATTTTAACCAAAATTTTACTGTATGTGATAGTAAAGATCACAGATGAATTTAAGAAAACCTCAGAAAGAGTCACTCTACCAGCTTTCTGTATCTCAAGGTAAATATAATCAATTCTCTATTCTGTCCTAAACTTCCATCTATGGCTAGAATGTGAGTGCTAATTACATACTAGATCATCCAATTCATTGGTCTAAGAGGTAATGGCTATACAATTTCAGTGGGCCAAAGAATCACCTGGGTGCATTTAAAATGCAGATACCTGGGCCCCACTCTCAAATTTATTCCAATAAAGTGGGACTGAACTAGTCGCCAGGAATCTGAATTTTTACAAGTTGTCTCATGGAGAAAGTAAAGTGTTAGTAAAGACTTGAAGAAGGTAAGTGAACGAGTCATGAGGTGCTATAGAAAGTACTATTCAAAGAGTTCTCCCTGAGCAAGGAAGAAACATTCTAATGGCAAGTCCCAGATAGGTTTCAACTATTTGTCATAGGGCGAAACAGAGGACCCTGGAGTGCTGGTCCACACATTCCTGGTTCTCCAAGCTTCCAGTTTTAGAGTCAGTAAAGTGGGGCAAATCCTTGTTTAGGCTTGTATATAGACCACACCCAGCTACAGAAGGGACCTGCTGGCCCTCCCAGCCTGTGCAGAAATACCCAACTCCTCTTTTGGTGGGGCGCTTCCTTCTGTTTAGCGACCCAAACACTTCCAGAAGACAGCCGTGGTCCCCTACGTAAACTGTACTTCTCCATGGGACTGGAGCTCACAGATGGAGGAATTGCAAACCTCTTTCCCACCCTGATTTCGTCTTTAATGCAACATTACATTAAATGTCATTAAGAAACATCATCAAAGATCCTATCTCTGCTGTCAATTTACAATACTATGAAGTGACCCAGGACAACACAGAAAAGAATAGCAAACTTTCTTTCTTTTTCTTTTCTTTCTTTTTTTCTTTTTTCTTTCTTTCTTTCTCTCCTTTCCTTTCTTTTTTCTTTCTCTTTCTTTTCTTTCCTTCTTTCTTTCCTTTCTTTCTCTCCTTCTTTTCCTTTCCTTTTCTTTCTTGCTTTCTTTTCTTTTCTTTCTTTCTTTTTT
Organism: Leopardus geoffroyi; assembly: GCF_018350155.1. Lineage (NCBI taxonomy): Eukaryota > Metazoa > Chordata > Mammalia > Carnivora > Felidae > Leopardus > Leopardus geoffroyi. The sequence goes on from NC_059336.1 coordinate 108,726,510, forward strand.
TGTGGAAAGATGTTTGCAAATGTTAAATGCTGTGAAAAGGACAGTAGTCCCTTTTACTGCTCCAGAAGACAACAGTGTTTTATTTCTTTTGTGATTGGTATTTTTCTTAAAAAGAAAAAAAAAATGAAAGGCAAGAAAGTAAAGAGACAACCCTGAAGCTCTGTCAAATCATGAGCAGAAATTATTCTCTGCAACTGTGTACTGTTCTAGAGGTGGAAAGGAATTTTAAAAGATATGTCATAGTTCCTGCCCTCAAGGGGACTCAACATTCTTGTTGGGAAGACAAGACAAATATATAAGAAGATAGACAAGTTACAGCACCAGAGAAAATTACAGCACTCACAGAAAGATGAGGGACTTACCCAGGGCCTTGAAGACTGGCAGGGGGAAGGAGGCTACGGAAAAGGCATGACGCAAGGGGCCATGGCTCGCCAGCAGGCAAGAGAAGCCCAATGTAACTGAGGGCCGGGAGTCCAGTAGGCTGGCAAACTAGGAGACAGCAGCCCAAGAGAAGACTTGACACCATGCTGGACAGACAGCCTTGAAGGTCAAGTCGAGGAGTTCAGAATTTGTAGACAAAAAAGAACGTTCAGAGAGTTTCACACAATGCAGCATTTGGGAATATTAATGTGTTAAGAGAAGTACAGGACTGATGCGGAGCTAGAAAGCGACTGGAAAAATCCAGATACCAGGTGAAGGAGACCCAGGGAGTAGCAGCACTAATTATTACTAGTTTTACATGCTAGTTTCATAAAATACAATGAAACTGAGTTGTGCTACCAGTGTAACATCAAGATTCTTTCAAAGAATGTTATCAAAATGAAAATCTGGGAGGTGTGTGAAGTTTTTGAAACCTTCCCAAGTAATCCATCATTTTTATGATAAACATTATGAAGGGGAAAGAAATTTTATTGTTTTTACATTTTACTTAAAAGACTGTGACTTGCAGTTCACTTTCCATATCCAGTCAGTTCTGCATTGTGCTTTCAGACACTGCCCCCGAACCTTCTTTGGCCTACTAAACAGAGATAAATCTAACTTCAAAGGAGTTCATTAATTTCAGGAAAATGAAAAGCTTGGCTTAACCTTAAATACTGGAAACTCCCAAAACTTGACAGCAATCCTGTAGACATTCCAGACCCCCTACTGTTCAAAGGCTAATGGATGAGTTCCTAATTAATCATCAGACTTGTAGAAAACGTGTAACAAGTAAAACTTTACGATTTTATCAAGCAGTGCATTCCTAGAGGAAGAGCCTCTAAAGAAGTCGGTTTGAGTACCAAGATTTTGAATGAGTGGTAACTAAATGCCTCTAATTCATTATAGATAACTGCCTGGGAAGAGAGACAAATTGTTTAAAACTAATTTTTTTCTATTATTCTTGTGTTAGGGGCATGTCAAGGCTGTGGACCATCCTGGACATGGGGAAGCAGAGCACATTTTATTATCCTGTAGCCATGAAAGCCTCACTGCAATGATTCCTCTGTCTGAGCTGTTAAGAACTCTGTTTTTTGTGTTGTTGTTTTTTTTTTTTTAAAACAGCTTACTTCTGGAAAACAGAACAAGGTCTTACCAGCCCTAAATTTTCATCCTGTTCCGATGTTTTGTAGCAACTGCTGTGCATGTGCTATTAAAGCACTGATGTTGTTGCCACCTTCTTTCCAGACTAAAGAAAGTCTTTTAAAAGAGGACGTAGCTAAATAAGTGTTTTTTTTCCCCCAACCCATCTGCTTATGAGTGTATGTGACACTCAGGATCACTAATGTGTCTCTGAATCCTGAGAACTCAATAACACATAGACTCTAGACTATTCTCATCTGCAGCACAACTCACACAAGTGAAAATGTTTCTTTGGCCTCCCAGTCTCAAGAGAAATCACTGTTCCCTGTACTGATTCTCATAGCCACAGAGAGAGAAATACTACTCTTCTGGTTCTCTTCCCGTTTAGAGACCAGTGTGTCTATAACCCTTGAACCTTCTATGTCATGGTTTAAGCACAAATTCTCCACAACTCAGATTGGCAACACGTAAAATACAACTCTTTACTGATCCTTTGCCTTAAGGGATGTTGGGTATTGCTCTGGGGAAGACATATAGCAAGACAGAACTGGCCCCTAACATCGTGTATATTAGCCTAAGAACATTGGGATGAATTAATAAGGTAAATGCCTAGGAAGCATAAAATTCACATCCATGTTACACGCTCAATTTTATACTGGGGGGAATGACTTCAAGTTGGAAGTTTTTGTTCTTACAAACATTTATTTTCCTCCAAATTTATTGTGTTTCTATAATGCTGTGAAAAGTCTTCGTTTCCCTGTTCCCAAGTGTTGAAGTTCAAAAAGCCAGCTCTCAACCACAGACTAATCTTCATCTCTTCAATGTCTTGTATGTTGATTTAGCTTCATATGTAAGTATTTATATTAGTTTTCCTCAGGGACTTATACATCTATATATATATATATATGTATATATATATTCCTACACAGATATATACAAGCTTTTTACCCTCATCTTACCACTTGACAATACAACTTTAAGTATGTTTTACACAGCTGTTCCTTGGTCAAGGTCATTTGCAAGAGCAAGTCGGTTTCTGAAGAAATCTTGTTTGGTGGGTGAAGGATCCATTGAGGGATTCTCATTAGTTTTTTCCCTGTATTCTGATCCACTGGACCTAAAATCTCAGCACACAGATAAAGTACAGGTTGATTTGGTTTTAATTGTTTTCAGATATTTTATCTATCCAAATTGTTTTGCATTTGTAAAACAGTTGCCTCTTAGATCTGGAATAATTTTTACTTCCCCTGAATTTCATGACTCAGGACATGTGTAGCTAAAATTTGCAAAGAACATAAAGAGAAATTCTTTCTATGCTTTATGGAGAGAATTGTGACAACTGTGTATGTTAGTGTAAGATATTATGTGATAACACTGTAAAAGGGAAATAAAGGCTCAGAAAATTTAGTAAATCCTATTTTTGTTTCAACCGAGTAACTACTCCACAAATTACCAAGGCCCTTAAATTAAAATGGATGGAATTCATTGGTCTCAACTGAGGTTATCTAACAAGGGCCATCATTGAATTTGGGCATTACATTACAAACTCTTGCTGTTGCTTGTTTTCATTTTTAAATGAAAAATTTATTGAAGCCAACCACACACATATGCTACATTTGGTAGAATTCAGAAATTAGTACAGTAGTCAGATTGAGGAGATTCTATAATCTCAACCACCACAAAGGAGACCAAGCCCAATCAATAGTCAACAACTCAAATCAGTCCAATGGAGTCCCCAGTCGAGGGTGCCTTCTTCCTTTATCTTGGTTAAGCCAGTTGGGTAATCCATCCCAGCTCTGCACCTTCTCCAGTTTGTTCATGTCAGAAGTCCCTGGAGGGAGGAGGCTTTCTGGAAATAACCTTTGAAAGGCTAGGCTGGGCCCTTTGGCTAGCTTAAACTCAGAGCTAGAATGGGTAAAACTAGCCCACTGACTGAGAACCAGTATCAAAAGACCTCATGCAGGATGTATGGAAGCGATGTTAGACATGAAATTCTTTGTCCAAAGCTCCTATACAACTGAACAAGTTCTCCATATGCTGAGGCAGAATCAGGCATGCTTCCACTATCCACAAAAGAAAGGTAAGTTCTTTCACTATCATTGGTATGCTACAAGTCCTCACTGTTGTTGTTAGATAAGTTAACTATGACTCTTATCAGTTACTGAATTAATTGGGCAGAATTCAAACATCCCTTTACATTATTCAAAGAAAGCAGCTGGATCCACACAAAGACTAAAATCCTGATGTCTAGAAATCTGATGACTGACTAGAGTTTTATTACTCTTCACCCTGATACTTGGCCTCACAGATGAAGCCAGAGCTGCCCACCATGTTTTCTACTTCCAGTCAGGAAGAAGCACCATCCCACTACATCCCAGGGCATGGAGGAAAAACTATTCCTTCTCACCACACCAGTGCATCTGGGTACTCATCAGGTAAGATTATATCTGGCTGGGGTGAAAGTCCTTTTCCTTTTCAGAAGCCCCCTTGAAACAGCCTTCACGTGCCCCCCCCCCCCAAACTCTACACTTTCTCTCAACTCAGAACTCCCACCTACTTCCAGTTCAAATCATCCCTGATTAGTACAGTTGTACCCAAAATGTTAGGAAGATATATTTTTGACCATTTTATTCCTTCCCCATATCTTCTTTTATACAGAAGGCTAGGAATGCTTATAGTTATGGGGGGTGGGAAGTAGGAAGCAAGATTTGAATCTGGCTGGTGTTTCTTCTGAATGTTCCCCCACATGGCAGTTTCTGATCAGAAAGCCATTAGTCAGAACTTAAAATCTTTACCTCTCGTTTCCCCTCTTAGCTACATCTGATCTCTCCAAAACCCAATATGTCACACTTTGATGGTTCCAACATGCAACTGTTTAGTGTTTACCTGGAAATGGGAAAGCTTTGATGTCACCACCAGCCCCAAGGACCACAGAAATCTTCACCAGTTGCGTTCCCATTTCTGAAACAAATGCCAAAATCGCCCTGTCTAGTTTTCAAAGTCCACAAACTCAGCTTAGTATTTTCTTTTTTTAACCGCTCTTCTCACAAACCGCCTTCTCTGTGTCTCCAGGTGTGTGCATTTCTCGATAGTAACTATTAATTAACTAATGGCTAACTTGCTAATCCTTCTCAAAATCCAGCATTCTACGGTAGCCAGAACTATAAGCTTATTTTTACCCTTGTAAAGGTAATTTTAACTGATCTCTTTACATGCTTACATGGTATGTGGTCACTTGGACTCTTCCAAATGTGTGGCTATGAGGCTCTGATGTAATGTGTACCTAAATTACTGGGAAATACCTACAGAATCTAGGAGAAATGGCCAGCATATTTGCTTTTATTCCCTTTATCTATAAAACAGGAATGGCTTTTGAGCTCCTGGGGCCATTCTGGTTGAATGCAGGGCAGATCTGAGCAGACACTGGAGGGTCAGGCAGGCAAACACTTGCTTGCCCAGGGTACAATGGCTGCCAGTACATTGGGACACATAGCCATCCAAGTGTTTGATGGAAAGAGAACAACCTGTTGCTAAGTTCCCTTCCACTCAGTCCACACAAAGAAAATAACAAGCTGGGTACATTATACAAGTACAGATTTGCTACAAATAAGCCTTGAAAGTTTGTCTGGAGCTTGGAAAGGGAGGAGGGGTAGAATCCAGCGCCTTGGAACCCTCTGACCTAAGAAGGGCTGGTTTTCTGATCGGAAAGATTGTTCACTGTGAAAGCTTTAGGAGCACATGGAAAAGTAAGGGAGCAGGGGAACACCATCCTGTCAGCCAAATGAGTCAGCCCTAGTAATCAACAGGGTAACACAATGAGCACTCATTTAATATGTCTTTTGAGTGCTTAATATCCTCTAGGTACTGAACCTTCAGCTAGGTTACCCTTACATCTGAACTGTAAGCCTCTAATGGGCGAGAACTATTTCTTTTACTTCTTTTGTGCTGGACAGAACCTAGTACACTGACTTAGTGATTGATTTCAAATGACCTATTAAGAAAAAATTGTAATGAGGTTTAAGTAATCTAAAATGTTATGCCTTTCATCACCTCCTTCAATTTTAAAGTTATGTAGGGAAATGAGATGGGAAATGAGAGAGAAACCCACAGTGGGTAAGAATAGGAGAAGGACTTGAGATAGGCTTTGAGGAGGCAAAGAAGAAGGTGAGGGTAAAATTATCAATTAAATCTTTAGGAGTCCTGCTTTCAATGACATGATCTTTTCCACTGCCCAGGTTGGGCATATACTAAAACAACTGATAAGTCACCAAAAGAAGAGACTTCACTGACGTTCAATTAAATGGGGGTGCTGTAGAATTAAATGTGTGTGTGTGTGCGTGTGCATGATTAATGGATTTTGATGTGATTGGTGCAGGGAGGAGACACTGAGGTATGTAAGTTATAAAGTGTTAAAGAGGAAGGGAATGGGTAAGGAAGGAGAATTAGTCATTTGGAAGCCATATTCTTTTTCTTCTACTCTCCCAAATTTGCAGATAAAAAGAGCATCTACATTCTACCCCTAAACTGCCTTATATAATCCTCTTCCTCCATGCCACACCCCTAACCAAGAATACTTACTAAAGTAAGTGCAGGATTTATATATAAAGTAGCATTTGCCTCACACTTCAGAATAGTCTAGATATAAGTCTTTGACAGCCTCCATGTACAGCCTTTTAGAATGGAGTTTGCCTTACTCCCTGATCAAAGGCAGGGAAATAAGGATTCAGTGCAGCATTAGCCTATCACATTAGGTCTGTTTCTGGCTTCTAAGGATCTGCATTAAAAAATTTTAAAGTCACTTAACATTTTCAAGCTTTAGATACGTATAGTCTTTATGCTGATCAATTCTGGGCAGCTTTCAGGGACATGTGACCTGGTATCTACCCAGGACAAATGTGCCTGAGATAGAAATAATCAGAGCATCATTCTTTTCCCCAAATCTCTTGGGTGTTTTTCAGGATTTTTTTTTTAATGATGTCAACTTGACTCTCCCTTTTGAATCCTTGTGGGTATGAGCATTCATTCGGCCCTCCCAGCCTCAGAGGGAAGAGAACCCTTTCTCAGGTTTTCTGTTGCATCTGGCTCCATGCCTAGCTTCATCCCGAAGCAGCATTCTGGGTGTGTGGGGCCACCAGCCAAACAAGCCCCTATGGATACAAAAAGTGTGTCAGTGTAGACAGGAATGAGCCTCCAGAGGGCTGTGGGAGAGGCAGGCAGCGAGCCCCAGGTGTGACACAGGTGGCTTTTCTGGCACTAGTCCATTCTGGACCTCTGAGGCCAGGTTCTGGCATGGTTTTGGTACCCAGGATTAACCACTTCTTAAAGTCACAGGGCTTGCTGCCAGCCTGACCTCCCCACACATGGGAGGAGAATAAGCTAAATGTCTCGTTCCGGTTCCTCCCTGTACCTGTCCACATGCCTGACTTCAGAGTGCAAGCTCCTATACAGCAGCTGGGACTGTGTCGTTCGCGATTCCTATACAAGCGTCTCATACAGTACGTGCATGTAAGAAAGAATGCTTAACTACTGAGAAGAATGGTGTGTTCTCATCTGAATTAAGAGTCACTGACCTTTCTGTGCTACACTGGGACCTTCCTGCCCTTCCTCTCCACCTTAGCATAATAGAGCAAACTTCCCCACGGTTCTTCCTTGAGAACACTCAGGAGAAGGTACTCAAGCTGCTTCTCTATCCTGTGCAGAGTCCCAGAGCGCACGCTGTGGCACCGTGCACGCAGGCGATAAGCAAGTATCACCTGGTGGTGCTCACAGTCCAACCCCAGATGTTCAAAGCCAGGAAAGCCTGCCGGAGGGAAGAGCCATCTGTGTGGTACCCCCCTTTACTTCCATTCAGGTAATGCTTCAGATTTTAAATACAAAGGCAGCAGCACGATTGGTGGCAGTATTGTGATTGATGCAGGAGACTGATCTATGAGAAAGGATGAGAAGGCTAAGGGGATCCATTTAACCCTCTAAGAAGAAGGATCCCCCAAAGGTACAAGAAGACAGAAAGCAATCGACCAACATGAATTTGGAGAGTCCACAGCTAGTCCTCAGCATTGTGCCAAGGGAGGTGGGGGGCTACAGAAAGATAAAATCAGGTCTTCCACATGGTGAGTCTTTAAAATTATAGGTCCCAACGCCATATTAATTTCTTGTTCCAGGTGTTAAAAAGATGTGATTACTCAGATTGATCTAAAACAAAGCCAACAAAGCAAATCTCAGCACTAGGAAGAACTCAGGTGCTTATCTTGGGCAATCTCCCACTTAGTGTAGGAATCCCTTCCGTTAGCACCCCTGAGGAGGGCCACCGTCTTCTACTCAGGAGAACCCACACCCTCATGAGGGAGCCAGCTCCGGATTCAGGCACCTCTTACCCATTTCTCCTAGTTCTGCCCCCTGGATACACAGAGGACAAGTCTACTCCCTCTGTCTCAAGTACTGGCAGAGCATTTTCTAACATCTCTCTGAAAAAAGGAAATTTGCGAATCCATGGCTCATTGCTTTCCAACAGACAGTACCCACTCATTATAAATGTCAGTGGGCAAAAAGTGGCTGTTTGTTTTGGGAATACTGTGGTTTTAAAAAAGAGATAGGCTCAAGTAGTGCCTATCTTAGGAGTCCTTAGAAGGATTTAGGGGCCTAAATCCCAAGGTCAGCTGGAGAGTTGTCTCCTTCCGGGTCTCTCTACCCCAGCCAAACATGATAGAAACAGGCACTGGGCCGAGAAAAATCTGTCTATGAACCTAAAGAGAGGGATACAAGTCTTAACTCCTCACCCCTTGCATAAAGGGATCTAGCAACAGGCATGCACCGGACTACCTCAGCAGAAATTAGCTGTGTCTAATTGCAATACTGTTGCTCTCTTCCTCTTTCTCTTTCTTCCAATAATAACAGGCAGGGATCCTCAGTCAGAGATCCACTAATCTCAGTACCACCCTCCCCATAGGAGAAAAATTAGACAAACCATGAAAAAAAGTTCTTACTCCAGGCCTGTCCTCAACTCTTCCATCAAAACCGTTATCTAAATCAGCCAGTAAATTCTACCCTCAAGGATAAAGTGATTTCCCTGTACTTCCTCACTTATCAGCAACTCTCCAAAGGCAGCAATATCCCATCCACTAAATGTTTAAAACTGACTGCAAGAACCACCTCTACCAAGAGAAACTAAGTAAGGGTGAAATCTCTCTAAAGGAGGGGGGGGGGGGTGGCCTGAGGCCCAGTGGAGATAGAGACAGTAGTCTCTCAGGCAGACAATGGCTGGACTGGACAATCCCTCTAAGGTCAAACTCTAAATGCTCAGATCTCTCTTCCTTACATTTCATGCTGGGGTTTGGCCACCTTCTCCCAGTCTGTAAGACAGTGCTGGTAAGTGCTGGCCAAAAAGCCTGGTGGGTGATTTCATACAACAAGGACTTAGAATCTTAGAAGGACCACAGAAGGGAAATGTCTTGTTTTTGCCTCCTATGGAGTATGGAAGCTCCATTAAAGTGATTTTTTAACTAGGGCCCAAACCAAATTCATTCTACCATTTCTGCTAGGGAAAACACTAGCAGAAGTCCCAATAAACATGTACTAGCATCCAGGATAACTATAGACTCCTATAGGCAGAAGTGCTGAGATCCCTTGGAAAACTTTCCACAGGTGGGGAGATTCGCATGGAACCTCCCATTACACCCAACCCCACGCCTCCCAGTCTAAAAGGGATTTGATTGTCACCAGCTCATTACCCAGGGGACCTCCTCTGCTTACTCTCCTCAGACACATGACTTGGGAACAAGGAAGTAGAGCTAAAAGATAGAAGAGGCAGAGGACAGGGCTGAGTTTGCTTTTACTCTAGGAGATTACAATGAGAAACATCCTGACCTGGCAGGAATCATGGCTACTGGCTGCAGGCACTGAGCTTGAAGCAGTTGAACCAGGCTACTTGAAACTTATTACTATTAAAACCTCAAGATTTAGCCCAAAGGGAAAGGAGTTATGATGCTGTCTTGTCTAAGGGCTACTCACTTCTTTTTAAAGAGCTTGCGGAAGGAGCTGCGAAAGCCCCCTTTCTGGTCTTGCCTGGGGTTTTGATCGCTGAAAGAGGTCTGTTCGCTCTCTCTTTCTTCCTTTGGACAGAATCTGGTGGTATCTTCTAAATGCATCTCCTGAAAACACAAAAGAGGGGTGTTTATTTACTCTTTTCCAAAGCTAATATCATCCTGACTGGGACAATTTTTTTACCTTCTGTCACTCTCCTCTCCCACCCCAACACACTAATGGTGAGCACCCTATTCCAACTAAAGCAAACCTAGGCTAATTAAGAAATCAGAAGTTGAGGGGTGCCTGGGTGCCTCAGTTGGTTAAGCGTCTGACTCTTGATTTCTGCTCAGGTCATGATCTCACAGTCGTGAGATTGAGCCCCATCAGGCTCTTCACTAAGCATGGAGCCTGCTAGGGATTCTCTCTCTCCCTCTCCCCCTTCCCGTTTCCTGCTTGCACATGCGTGCCTACTCTCCCTCACTCTAAGTAAATAAATAAACATTAAAAAAAATAAATAAATCAGAAGCTAAACAGAGGACAATTTTCTGCCGAGTGCAGAAATAATTTGTATGTATCAAGGCAAACAGTCTTAGAGTAGGATTATCCTATAACAATAAAGATGAGGACATAAAGGAAGTTAGCAAGTATCTAGACTATGGAGAATAACTTCTTATTCTGGCACCAATACTGTTCTGCTGGAAAACAAGTAGTGGTCCCCCACATCTCTGCATATGTTTCTCTTTCCACAAAATAAGGCAGTTTCTTGATTGTAATGTTAGTTTTAAACTCATGTTCCTGACTCTCCTAGACATAAATGAGGGAAGGAGGCTTTGAGAGGTCAGATCTGTTTAGAAGTAAATGGCAACTATGTATATCTGGGCATGTACGTGCAAGTGTCTGTGTGCATGCCACACATTTCCAACCTGCAAATACACCTTTAATACGGTTTTTATAATTCTTAGTCCGTGGTATTTCGCGTGAGAAGTAAAAATATATAAAAAAGAAGGCTCTATCTCCTGTGAACTTTCTAGTTTCTTTTTAAACGTGAGATGTGCTAGGGGTGCCTCCGTGGCTCAGTCTGTTAAGTGTCTGACTTCAGCTCAGGTCATGATCTCGTGGTTCATGAGTTCAGGCCCTGCGTTGCGCTCTGTGCTGACAGCTCAGAGCCTGGAGCCTGTTTCAGATTCTGTGTCTTCCTCACCCGCTGCCCCTCCCCTGCTCGTGCTCTGTCTCTCCTTCTCTCTCTCTCTCTCAAAAATAAATATTTATAAATAAATAAATAAATAAATAAATAAATAAATAAGATGTGCTAAATAAAAAATGCACTTATATTTATGTTCCATATGAACAAAATATTTACTATGAAGGTGACTGAAACTTAAAAGTAACCAAAAATAGCTGCTTAATTTTGAACGTGAGAACCCAAGAAGTCAAAGCAAACACTACCCGAAACTTTCATAAACTGGATGGGTGACTGCTTGCTGACAGTGAAGTGAAGCGTGGGGATTTTTTTCTTTTTTTTCAGGAAACATGGGTTTGACTTTGAGAACTTAACGTGGGGTTGTAGTAGCAGATCTAGAGATTCTCTGGACTCTACTAAGAGTCATAACAAAACTATGGAGAGCAATATCTTGATGGCTTACTGTGGCATTTTTCAAAGTGTGGTCCTGGAGCAAGAGAATCAACTGGAGCTTCTATTTACAATGTAGGTCCCTGGGGGACCTGGGGGGCTCAGTTGGTTGAGCAGTCAAGCATCAGACTCTTGATTTCTGCTCAGGTCATGATCTCATGGTTCATGAGATCGAGCACCACAGAGGGCTGCACACTGACTGCGGACCCTGCTTGGAAATCTCTCTCTCTCTCTCTCTCTCTCCTCCCTCCCACCTCTCTCTGTCTCTGTCTCTCTCTCTCTGTGTCTCAAAATAAATAAATAAACTTAAAAAATAAAACATAAAATGTAGATCCCTGACCCCCACCCAGACTTTCTGAATCAGAAACTCTGGAGTTAGGTCTAGGTAATCCTTATGCACACTTAGATTTTAAAAATCAGTGGTTTGAGTTATCCTCCTGCCTACCTGTACTTAATGTTTGTATGTCACCCCGGGGAAGCTTGCTAAAATGCAGAATCTGATTCAGTAGGTCTGGGGCAGGGCTCAAATTCTGCAATTACAATTAAGCTCCCAGGTAATGAACTACTAGCCCAAGGATCACACTTTGAAAACTGGGCTTTTAGGGACTATTTAGGAACCACATATATTAAGTCTAAGGAAAATCTCTCTGTGCAATCATGATCTTAATTACATCTTGCATTTATATAGCATCCCAGACTTTACCAAAGCATTCTCACATACTTTTATCTTTCTTGGCCTGACCCTACAACAACCCTGTGAGTTAAGTAAGGTATATATTGGCTTATTTTTACAGATGAGAAAACTGGAGGCACAGAGATGCCAAGTGAATTGTCCAAAAGCACAGAACTATTTGTCAGCAGAGCCGGGACTAGAACCCAGATCTCCTGACACCTAGTCAGGTGCTCTTTGCACTAAATCATGTTGCTTTCTCTCCTGACTCTGAGACACAGGGTTTGGCTGGTTCCGCAGGGCAGGGGTGGAAGATACACAGAGTATATTTAAGGAGATGGAACAGTAAGAGCTTTATACATCTCAGCAGGAAAGAGCTGACACCATTAAAGACACGGCTTTTGAATGGTTCACCTTTTGCAACTAAAACCCCATCTCACTTTCACCTCAAAAACACTCACACTCACATGCACACACATACACATATATACACAAACATAGATGTGCCCTATACACACATGCATGTACATCCCCACCCATACACACGTGCACACACATAGACCCACAGACACACACAGCCTCGGCCCACCTGGACTTTGCATTCTGCCTCTCTCTAGGATTCCTAACGATCCACACCTTCTGGATTTTTAGAAAGAAAAATTTTGTCCAAAAATGGAAATAATCAGGTGAACTTTGTGTGAAAACCTCACATGCTTGGCAAATTTAGTGATAAACGTAAGAGAAAAGGCCTGTTTTAATTGATCTCTGTTTGATATCTCCTAGTGTCATTTTCTGAACTGACTTGACTCATGTCTGACATTGTTAAGGAATGAAACTTGCTGTCTAGTATGTGTGATTAATAGTCCCTGATATATTGTTTAGTATTATCTGGTATGCCTGATAAACAGCCACAAATATTTTACTTACTGTTTGCTTCTCAGGTATATTGTTATCTCTGATTAATGGGGTTTTTTTTTTCCTGTCAATTGTTGAACTCCCATTTTTTCACATATTAAATAGGGGGATAAAAGATACTTCTATGAACATGTGAAAAGCATTCTTTGCAGCTTAGACCATACTACTTAGAAGGTTCTGTATGTAAATCTTTGCCCATCCCAAGTCACTTTGAATTGGCATTATTATTTCCTATCTCCTTCCCTTGTTAATGAACTTTTAAAGTTCAACACATATCCAAGATTGAGTTGTCTAAGAAATTTTGCCTAACAGAATTTTGTAATGCTCAGAGTTGAAAATCAGAGCCCCCACAAAAAAAAAAAAAAAAAAAAAAAAAAACAACTCTGGGAACCCTGGGGGAATCCCAGCAATTTTAGCTGAGCATAGGAAGGTCCCTCTGCAGAAACCAGTCGGACTTGGATTCCTGGAGTCCAGATCAGCTACAAGTTCCAAGGTTCTTCACAACCCAGTCCCTTCCTGTTCCTGTGGCCTGTCACATTTGTTCATATTTCCCTATCTCACTCATCATCTAGGCAGCTTTTAAAACTGAATTCAGACATTCAGTTTATCCAGGAGGCCCTCTCTGACCATCATCACCCCAGGAAGGTTTAAATACCCCTCCCCTGTGTTCCCACAGTTTATTATAATTCTGTGTTTCTGTGTTTCCTCCCTGCAATAAGCCAGTGGTCCTGGAGGTCAGAGACTAGGCACCATTCATTTCTGAACCCTCAGCACTTAGGACAGAGCCCAGTGGGAGGCAGGTGCTCTGTGTCTGCTGAAAAATGAATGAATGAAAGGAGTCAGTGATCCTCACTCTGTCCCCACTCACTTGGAAAGAGGAATAGGTATATAGGGCCCTTATTCCTGGAACACCCGCAGCCTCAGCCTAGGCAAAGGATCTCCAGCGCTTGATACAAATGATACTTAATGCAGGTAAAGTTAGTTCTGGACTATATCATTTTCAAGATGTACCAATACAGAGCTGCCCTGTAAACCCTAACCACCATTTCTAAAGTGATGTTGAAGAGGAAGGATGGTGGCAGAGGTCAAAGCTATCCAGCTACTCTCTGCTTAATCAGAAATTGCGTTATTCTAATCACATGCTGTGAAATTAAGTGTTTGCTCAGGAACTACTAGACCTTTCATGGATAAGTATTTAAACACCTCTTTAAATGTCCCAAGGCTTGCAGACAGCAAGGTTAGACATCAAAATACTGAACAATGATATGGACGCTAAAGAAGGTACTTGTGAGTCAATGTCTCCTTGACTATTTTGTTGTCCCCATCCCAGTGGAGTCTGCAAAGCAGTGTAACACCCTTTCCCAGGCACAAGGTAAGCAAGCAGAAATGAACTTCGCTTTGCCGCTGACTTTGCAGGGAGTCCACTGTGAGATGGAGCCACCTGCCTCTTCCCTAGCTACAAGCAAGTAGCTACTAGCTAGTGCGTGTCGAGGAGTGGAGCAGGCTGGCACACCGTGTTGGGTTTTAAACGCCTCAACAAGAAGGTGCGCCTAGCGGGCAGAGGAAGAAACGAGCCTGGGACTTGCGTGCAGGTCTTTAAAAGTGAAGTCCAACTGTGAAGTGCCACAGCTTAAGGCAGAGGACACCTCTAACTCTTGGAGGGGGCGGGAGAGGGCGGTGTAAGCAGGTCTAACAGTCCGTCTGTCCTGCTGGCTCTTTGCCGTCATACATACACATGCAGAACAAGCCCTCGTGCCCTGGCACTGCAGAACGGGCGCTACCGCTCGCCACCGGGGGCATCTGAGGGGGCAAACCTCCGATCTGGGCTCTCCCTCGACGGCCTCCGCTCCCCCTCTGGCCAGCCCGCTTTCCCCTCCACGCTAGGGGAGCCCAGGCTGCTCCCTGGAGATCTAGGCCCCGGGCTGCCGGCGCTGTGGGTCTGGGTTCGGTTTTACTTTACCCTCCTTACTTCCAAATAGGTCTGCTTTTCGCTTTGGGACCTCTGTTGGGGGAAGAAGGTCCTGGGCGCGCCGCGGGCTGCGGCCGCCGCTGCGGCGGCGGCGGCCTGGCCGTGCGGCTGCGCGGCGCGCTCGGCCTTGAGCGGCGCGCGGCCGCCGCTGCTGCTGCGCGTGCTGTAGAGGCGCGGGGCCACGCCCTCGGCGGGCGGCGCGCGCGGGAACTCCTTGAGCGAGCGGCTCAGCGGCTTGGCCTTGCCGTGCGCCTGCGCCGCCGCCTCCAGCTTGTAGGCGCCGCTGCTGCCCGCCGGCGACGTGGCGCTCTTGGGCAGCGGCTGCAGCGGGTGCTCGGGCCGCTCGGCCTCCATGGCGAAGCTGACGGGCCGGAGGAAGCAGATGTCCAGGCTGGACTCGGAAGAGGCGGGCGAGCAGTTCTCGAAGAGGGCCGGGGCCTGGAACGGCTCCTCGTCGTAGGGCGCGGGCAGCGCGAAGATCTCGCCGCCGTACTCGAACTCCTCGTAGCCCGCGGGCACGAAGCCGCGGGCGTCGGGCAGGAGCTCGGCCGGGGCGCGCAGGGAGCGCTCCACGTTGCCCAGCGGCTCGGCGGGCGAGGGCTCGAAGTCCATCTCGGGGATGGCCTGCAGGGGCCCGGCCAGCGCCTTCACGTCCTGCTCGGCTGCACAGAACTGCGCTGGCGCCAGGAGGCTCTCGGGCCTCTCGTGCTTTCTGCCCTCCATTTCCCACTCGCTGGGCTTCCCGGGCTGCATGCTCTCCATCAAGCTTTGCTGTTGTTGGCTTTTCTTCACTGGGGGCATCAAATGTCTGTAAAAAAGGAAACAGTACAAAAAGAGGTGTGCTTACGGGTGGTTAGTTCAGGCCGCTTCCCAAGCAGCGCAAAGCCGGGAGCAAGACGGGAGCCAGATAGCGCCTAGGTGCAAAACTGCCAGGTCCTCTCCTCTCTGCCCTCCCAGGCGTCTACGTGTGTCACCGACCAAGCTCCGTAGGCGTCTCCAGCCAGGGAGTCCCCACGAGCCCTGGTCCCCCACATGGGAGGGTGAAAATGCTGTCTATAAAGCGGATGCCTGAAGTATCCGTCTGAGCAAGAAGGCTCTGAGCAGAGATGGCTGGTGAGCCAGGGTGGTCATCACTCCACATATGGAAGCTCTTACCCGCCCCCCACGTGTCCAGAGCCCAAGGTGCCTCCTTTCTCTCCTCTCCCTTTTTTGCCCTAGCAATATGATACAAAATAATGGAAAGAACTTTTATTCGACTCCTGGACCTACATGCTTAAGAACAATTATATTCCTCGATGAAATCAGTGTGGTACAAACTTGAAAACTGTTGAATCTGGATGATGGTATGTGGGGTTCCCTGTACACTTTTGTGTATATTTGAAGTTTTCATAAGAAAAAAACCTAAAAAATTCCTTGTGGCTATAGAGCATGCTTTTAAAAGTTGTCTCAAACTTTCACCCACAAAAACATGACCGAAATGAAAAGGCTGTCACTCTGAATATGCCCAATTTCATGGAAGGATATTTTGTTTAATCATGAATAACAAATAATTTACATAGGATATTAGGGTAGCATACACATCAGATTGGATGTGATTTGCCAGTTCTGGAAGGTAACAGCCAGGCAGATGTGAGTGGAGGACTACACACTGACCCAGCCTGATTGTTCTACTCGTTTATTAATCCTACCACAAAAATGCATTAAAAATACAAATGTAAATGCTGAGTATCTTTCTCTGGTGATACTTTGGTGAGTATCTTTCTCAGGTGAAAATGAGGTCTCCCACTTTCAAAGGTGAAAAGAAATGATAAATGAAATGCTGACCTAACCTGAATTGTCTTTTAACTTGGAAAATTGTTGAGTTTTTTACTGGCTGTTTTCCCAACACAGAGTGCAATGGCAGCCATCTTTTCGGGCTAGATATAATCTCTAGGGATTTCATTTTGGGGCTCTATTTGTTTCACTTCAAAGATCATTCTCATAAAAGCTGAAGTGGGGGGCACCTGGGTGGCTAGGTCAGTTATGCATCCGACTCTTGATTTCAGCTCAGGTCATGATCTCATGGTTCGTGAGTTTAAGCCCCGAGTTGGGCTCTGCACTCATAGTGCAGAGCCTGCTTGGGTTTCTCTCTGTCCCTCTCTCTATGCCCCTGCCCCACATGCTCCTGTGTGTGTTCTCTCTCTCTCTCTCTCTCTCTCTCTCTCTCTCTCTCAGTGAGCCCAACACAGGGCTTAAACTCACGAACCTTGAGATCATGACCTGAGTCGAAGTCCAATGCTCAACCGACTGAGCCACCCCAGTGCCCCTGGAATTTTGAGTTTTGGTTCCCCTTATCTTTCCAGAAATCCTGGTTTCAAAAGTAGCCAAGTTGACTTTATCCTAATCCTTTAGAGGTAAAGAGTTCCAGATACATAAATGGCCTATTCCTTAATGTAAAAATCATCAAGAAGTTTGCTCAATAAGAATCCAGCTTAGTGGGGGCACCTAGGTGGCTCAGGCAGTTAAGAGTCTGACTCTTGGTTTCAGCTTAGGTCATGATCTCACGGTGTGTGAGTTCGAGCCCCGCATCAGGCTCCGTGCTGACAGCACAGAGCCTGCTTGGGATTCTCTCTCTCTCTCTCTCCCTCTCTCTGCCCCTTCCCCACTCACTTTCTCTGTCTCTCTCTCAAAAATAAATAAAACTTTAAAAAAAAAAAAGAATCCAGCTTAGTGTGCTAGAGGATTGTATGCAGAGACTTTAAAAAGCTGTCAAATACATCCACTGCACAGAAAAACTTTAAGAGAAGCTGTCACAAGTGGAGAAAAGAGCTTATGAAGTCCTTTTATGAAGAAGCTTCAAGGGGAATCAGGAGGACTAAACTACACTCTCTGTGTATCACCTCAGGCCTATTTCTCTTTTCAGAGCCTGGAGTTCCACTCCCCCCTGACTGGGATTCTCTCCCTCTACTGTACCTTTTGGAGAACGTAAGTAGGTTCCCACCCTTCTGAGGAGCTATAAGATGCCTTCCTGTCTTCTTGCGGCACTCTCTTCCACCCAATCACTGTCCAAACCCAAAGAGACTTATGTTGTAGATGGAGGGTGGTTATGTGTGGTAAATCGTTAGGAGTAGCCGTCAGCCTCTAGGCCTGCCCCTTGACATTAGCCTTCCTCTGGGATCCAAGTTTTGCGTCAGCTGCTTGCCTGCCCACATAGGCCTGATGGGGCAAGAGAGAGGAGAGTCCTGTAGATCATACTCCTGGTTCAGGCTGTCCTGCTACCCCACACAGACCACTTGGCACCCAGGGCCTTGCCATTAGCATTTCCACAGCAACAGGTGCTTACGTGACAGCAGGGCCAGAGCTGGGAGCAGAAGGGTAGGGTTGCAGCATCTCTTCTGAGTGGATACCGCTGTCGCGGACAGCCTCAGGGCCTGCAGTGGGGGAAGCATCTTGTCCAGTGTTTGCACACTGGGAAGCCAGGCCTTTGTACAGCTTCGCCATGGATGACCTATGAGAATAGAAGTAATCATTTTCAGGGTGTACATTGGGAAATTGGCTCTGAACACACAGATTAGGACAAGAAAGATAAGGAGACAACATTTCTTAGATGAAGCTCATCTGTGAAGTTCTCTCTCTCTCTCTCTCTCTCTCTCTGGCCCTCTACAAACAAGGTTGTTTACATAACAGTGTAAGCTAGATGCTGGGCAAGAATAAGGATGCTGATTAATTGCCTGAATTAAGTTTGGGGGAAAGGGGTGGTATAGGAAGATATCCCCCAGACCAGCATCTTTTTCCGGTCTCAAACACCCACAGAAATTATTGTTTTCCTCATTGGTTGGAATGAGGTTGAAGGAAATCCAGGTCACTAGAAAGTTCTGCTATAGATTGCTTCTGTTCTGAAGCCCAGATTCTCCCCAGTCAGCCCTTTTTGTTTCTTATTAGCATTAATTTGTTCAACCACCACCCCTCCCTTATTTGTTTTTGTTTTTATCCATAGCACTTATCACTATCTAACTTACTTATTAACTTGCTGTCCAGCCCTAGAAAGTGAGTTCCATGTGGCAAAGATTTTTGCTTGTTTTGTTCATTGCAGTATATTCAGTGCATAGAGCAATGCCTGATGCATAGTAAGTGCTCAATAAATATTTGTTGAATTAATGAAATAACCCACATTCTGGCCTTAAAACTGCATTTTTTAGTCTGGCAAGCTTAGGGAAACAATTTCAATGGTTAGTAACATGAGATAAGGGGGTCTGCATAAGTATTAGAGTAAAACTGTTTATTTTTCTGAGGTAATTTCCCCCAGGTAATAGGTACCTCCCTCCCTATACCCAGCCTGGCCATCTCATTCTCCACCTCTTCTCTGTTCTCTTCTACCTCCTGTCACTGCATTTCAGCCACTTTCAATACAGTGCGGTTACTTGTGACAGGTACCCACATTGTCTGTATTCTTGTTCTTAGAAACCTTTGATAAACCCTCTAAGCAGCACCATCAGAACCTTACTTCTTGAGCTTTTTCCGTTTCTGAATAAGCAAATCCTCATTGCATTGAAACAGCAGGGTGTAATGCGAGATAAATACTCGAAGGCGCTGAACACACACCAGAAGTAGGTAGTAGTCAGGGTGTTCCTGCTCTGTGAACTTCAGGACATTCTGGATGGAGGAAAAAAGGAAGCAGCACTGCATAATTAGAATGAAACATTTTGTCTCTTGTACCCTTTGCCTCCATCTGTTGTGAGCGTTTGGTAGCCATTTAATCAAAACAACAATACATATGGCCAATCTAATTGGCTGAAAGGTTAATCTTAATCTAATTAATCTGAAAGGTTAAATTTGACGTTCTCTTTGTCCATCCCACCAAGGGAGACTAATAGTCATCACTGTTCCTGTTTTGGCTGGATGTAAACATAGGCTAATTCCATCTGAAAAATTTGAAGGATCTATTCATTAGATTTTTGAGGTAATGGAGCCATTCTAACAATTACTGTCTATAAGCAATGCCTTATAACCCAAATAAGTCAGACTAATGGTGAGAATGTCAGACATCAAGGGGAGGATGTTTATGATCAAACCTGGTCTGGTGGTCCCTACTATATTGCCTACTGTGTGGTAGTGGAACATGCATGTTCGTTGGATCTGGAAAGCTAATGTGTATTGAGTCTTCCTATTGCCAAGTACTAATCCCTTTACATATTCGTTTTCTCATTTAATGTTTACCACAGATAGATTAGATAGGTGCAATCATTATCTCTGTTTAACAAATAAGGAAATCAAGGCACACTGAAGTTAGGTAATCTTCATTAGGCCACACATCTAACAAGTAGCAGAGCCAGAATTTGAACTTGTCAGACAGTAGAATCGGGGCTCTCATTTATCATACTGCTTGCAAGACCTGGGTTTGAGTCCTAGATTTTTTCACCTATAACATGTGTTAACTTGAGCAAGTTACTTAACTTCTTTGGCTCTCTATTTCCTTATCTAAGCAATGGTAATAATACCTCTTTCATGGGATTATTGAAAACATTAAATAAGATAATTTAATTTATTGTGAGAAGATCTTAAAATCTAAAGCCACATATAATTGAAAGTCTTCTTAATAGTGATACTGGGCTACTTCTACCTGAGATAAATCCCAAGCATTTCTAAGATGCTTTCAACTGAATTACTTAGGAAAATCAGTCAGCAATTAAACCAGAATAGGTGGATGTTAGAAATAAGAGGGACTGGTAGGGATGCTGGTGAGCCTTTCTCTCAACTCTACTTCCTCCAGGGTGCTGCAAGCCCTGTGGAAAAATGATGTGCAGAAGTCACCTCATCAATTTCTTCATGCTTTGTCTGTGACATAAGACATAAGCAATATATGGCAGGCTCTTGGACTCAAGCCAAAAGAAAGTAGTCAAAGAGCAGTTAAGTGAACAGGTTACATAGATACTTCTTAGATGCCAGGGATGGGGTAAGAGTTTAGGGGTACATTTAGATGGCTGTCAACAAGATGGAAGGGACTCAGTAGGTACTTAGAGTCTACCAGGAGCTTCTATAGAAAGATCCTGGATCAGCAGAGGTGGTGATTGCTGGTAAATGAAGATAGAACTTCAAAGGCAGACATCATGAACAAAAATTTTTAGACATTGAGATTGTGGTTCGTACTACAAGGTAGGAATGGGATAATCATAGCAATCTAAATCATTTAATTACTCTTTAGAAATACCAATGATTCTTCCTTGACCCTTTACAGTGTTTCTCATTTAGAAGCCAAAAATAATAGTTTAGCTTGAAAATCATCTTGGTGGCTTCCCAGCCACGCCTACCTGCAGATGAATCAGGTATTCAGGGATGCGCTGGACTATGTGAAAAAACAGTGTGTAGATGTCAGATTTAATCTCTTCGTCACCCTGAATGAAAGAAAGGTAGAGTCACTCTTCGGTGTCCCTCCGGCTCTGGCTGCAGAACCCCAAAGTCAGTCCTACCAGAGTAGGCAGAGTTTTTTATTCCCAGAGCATTTTCTTTCTCTAAAGTGTCATGGTCCTTCATTGGATAGGCCACTTGTTCAGAGACATGCTCAAGGAGACAATTCTTCTGTAGCAGGGAGCATATCATATCATTCTTTCAAATCCACCCAACTTTCCAAACAACCCCCTCCCTCCCCACTACTCTTATTAGCACAGTGCTGGACACAAGTGGGCACTCAATAAATTATAACCGAGTTGAATAAATTCATTCAGGTTCTCTTGTAAGTACTCATTACAGTGGCTTAGTAATAGGCCCTAAGGGTGGACTGGAGCCTCATGAGGGTGGAGACAGAGTATAACTAGAAACTGGTCAGCCGGGCTGGCAGAGCAAACATGTTGGACTCTCCCCATGTCCTTTTCTTTCCCTCCCTTTCCCTTCCCTCTCCTCCCCTCCCCTTACTTTCCTTTCCTCAAATATTTGATGGGTGCTAACATGTGGTAGGCATTATACTTATAGGGTATAGGGTTGAGAGTAGTTGGGAGGGGGGGTGGAAGTAGAATGTTAATAAGAAAGAGACCCTCACCTCTCGTGAAACTTGATTAACTCTTAACTTTAGGCTTCTGATAGAGTTTCTTCCTATTGACCTAAAATAACTAGTATTGTTAGATATTTGTATGTGCTTCTTGAGCACCTACTATAGCATTGCAGTAGCAATACTTAAAGCTACATGATTAGAACCACTTTATGATCTTATAAACTGACACAGGATAATTTCAGTTTAATATTCAGATTCAAATTGTACCTGGAAAAAAAAAACCCTCATAGAGCATGCAAGCTGTGGCCTGAGGATCTCTGCTTAGAACACCTGTTTGCTTTGTGTAAACTTCCAGTGCAATAGAACACAGTCAGCGAGGCAGGGCGTGGACCAAAGCACTGGCACTCATCCTCGAGTGGGCTCCTTTAACTCCAGGTAGGGTGTCAGGGACTCTGTTGGAGCCATTCCTCAGCTTGGAAGACAAGCTGAGTGCATGTGTTGTGTTCCCCTAGGTGGATGAGCAACTTCCTACAGATATACCTGTAACCAAAGGGCAGTACACACACAGAGTGACCTTACCTCCTTCAGAACAACAACATGAACCAAAGAGATGCATTCAGGTAGGTCCCTCAGGTAGGCAACATAATAATCCAAGAAATTATTCTTAAAAACAAACACAAAAATGCATGGTAAGACTCTGGACACAGGAATGATAGCAGCTAATATTTTTACAGTCGTGTGTTTCACAAAGGAGTACTTTGCAGAGATTATTTTGATCATTTAATGTGTTCGTTAATATGTTTTGGGGTTTTTTTTAATTCATTTCTTTAAACTTTTTGGTTTTAAGGTAAATATCCCTATGAACTGAAGAACCAAAATTCAATAATCCTGCTTTCATGAGAGAAAAAAACCAATGCAGCGGAGAGGGGTCATGTAAGTTGAAAATTTTTTTGTGTGTATTTATTTATTTATTTTGAGAGAGATAAAGGGCAGAGAGAGAGGGAGAATCCCAAGCAGACTCCACACTGTCAGCACAGAGCCCAATGCAGAACTCGATCCCATAGAACTGCAAGACTGAGAGACCTGAGCTGAAATCAAGAGTCGGACACTTAACCAACTGAGCCACCGAGGCACCTCGAAAAAGTATTTTTAAATTGTTAAATGATTAAAATGCATATTTTGTTTTTAAGTTACTTTTAATTTCAGTCATCTGCATCCAGTGAGGAACGTTGTCCAACCCACCTTCTGGTGTCTAGACCAGTGATTCTCAATTTTTGCCACTAATTGTATATTCCCACCATTTGTTTATTCTTCTATGCAGTATGCCTTCAAGAAAACAATTTTCAGCTTCCAAAGTTATATTCCCACAGATATAACAACTCTCAGCCCAAGGAAGCATACTGAATACAAACAAGTAAAAGTGGTATTAGAGGGATTGCATTATATCCATACAAGTAAATAGTTTGTAAACTATACAAGTAAATAATTTGTGAACTTTGTCTTATTACCTACAGTTGAGAATCACCAATATACAGAATTTGATTGCAGGCTAACTATGGCTTGCAGACCAATTTTAATTAGCCCACACAATATATTTTTTTAATGTTAATTTATTTTTGAGAGAGACAGAGAATGTGAGTGGGTTAGGGACAGAGAGAGAGGGAGACACAGAATCCGAAGCAGGCTCCAGACTCTGAGCTGTCAGCACAGAGCCCGATGTGGGGCTCGAACTCACGAGCTGTGAGATCATGACCCGAGCCAAAGTCGGACGCTCAACCGACTGAGCCACCTAGGCGCCCCTCACAATATTTTTTAAATAAGAAATTTCATACAAAATTCTGGATTTCCAGCGTCTCTTAAAATATCAGATCTGGAAACTCTAGTCCCTTCTTCCTGGATAATAATTGGATAATATTCCTTGTAGAAAAGCATATGTGCTCCACTTAAGCTCACCTCCCAACAGTCCATACTGTATTACACTCCGCTTATTTCCACTGATTGATATCACTACCTGGCCCCGTAGGCATTTGAGTTTGCAACCTCCGGCCTGGGTCATACTTTCTTTGTAGAACATTACAGAGATTTCAAAACTTAGCACTCTTCTCCAAAAAGTGAAAATAAAAAACATTCAAGACAAACCACTGCCTATCACATTTTTAAATACCGCTAAGGAATGAAATTAGGTGAGAAATACAAGCACATATACAAACCCCCCTATACTAATTTTGGATGGATGGATATGTATAGATAGATAGATAGATAGATAGATAGATAGATAGATAGATAGATTGATAGATAGACAGACAAATACACACACACACACTTACGTGCATACTCAATGGGCCGTTCTACATAGTACAGGGGAAAGCGATGGGCTAGAGGTTAGGAGACTTGGGTAACAGATCCATGACTGCCTAGCTAGCCGGGTGATTTCAGCGAAGTCTTTTAATGTCTCTGAACTTTATTTCGTTATCTGTAGAGTGAGGAGGTTAGACTAGATCTCAGCGGGTTTCCTATCTCTGAAAAATCACTGGTTTGAGGTTCTCCATTCAGAGAAGCAGACAAGAGAGACACAGGTGCATGTAATTCTAGTTTATGCAGGATTTTTTTTTTTTTTTACAACTTACCTCATCATTTGTTAATTTAAGGAATAAATCTCCAAGAACTCCTTGGCGTGGCCACTTCAGGACCCTTTCCTGCAGAGCATGGAGCAAATCGAGGTGCTGCTGGACAAGGTACCGTAAAGAACCAGGGAAGAGGCTTGAAACAGAATAGAGATAGGATCACACAAACCAGGTGTAGAGAAGAAAAGAGCCTATAAGATCATATGCAGGAGGTCCCATTTTCCCAGTCATTCAAAATATTCTGAGCTCTGCATTCAGGAATTTTTTTTTAAAGTTTGCCATTGTAGACCTGACAGAAAATATCCTCAGGATGTAAAAAGACCCATTAGCAATGGTTCCTACACAAATCTATATTGTACTAATAAGGAGCATATCACTTGAATGGCTTTTTTTTTTTAAGCTTATTTTTTTTAGTAATCTGTACACCCAATAAGGGGCTCAAACTCACAACCCTGAGATCAAGAGTCACACGCTCTCCCAACAAAGCCATCCCGGCACCCCTTGAATGGCCTTTTTAAAGCCAAACTGTTACTCTCTCATTTATGTGACAGTGGAAATTCTCAGGGAAATCTTTTCCAAAATTTTAAAGTTATTTCCACTTGATGTGCAAAATAGTCTATTCTAATTCGTGTTGTAGACAACAGCACTGAGGTGGCACTTGGTCATTCTTAGCTACTGGGTAAGAGACTGATTTAGGGAAGAAGGAAAACTTGTTTAAAGCTGGCAACTAAACGCTCAGGGGACAGGCATATGAAAGTGTTCATTTCCCTTCCCTTCATTATCCAAGAGGAAAACTGAGCAAGGACAGAGACTTGCCTGGGAAGGCTGTAGACCAGGCCTGGCCTGTTACTCCGAGGAGTTTCACAGAGCCCCTTCCTACTCTCACAGCCCTCTCTCCCATCCCTTAGTGTGCCTCTTTTTTTGTCTGTTTGTTTTTGTTTTTTGGTTGTTTTGTTTTGTTGTTTTTTCAGAGGAAATGAAGGGAGGAGAAGTGTCGGAGAAGGACACAGTGGAGAGGAGAGAGAGAAAGAATCATGGGAGGAAGAAGGGGGTAGATGGAGAAGAGTGGGACAATCAGAGGCCTATGGGAACAAGGATGCAAGCTGCAAGGAAATGGAGTCTTGCTGGGCTACAGCAGGGATCTGAGCCCTAACGTGGTGACTTATGGGAACTGAAAGTAGGTTCCCTTGTGTTTTGAAGACCACACGTTTAACAAAGATGAAGGTGCTGGCCTGCTTGTCACCGAGAGCTGAACTCACGTGGATATTTCTCCAGGGTCCAACGAGAGTAAGTTAGTGGACAGTTGGTGTGCTTTGTCCACCCTGAACAAGCAGACCTTTGTTGAGAACAGTAGAAAGACCATCAGTTTGATAAGAGGTCTTTCAACCCATCTCCAAGGAAAGCAAAGACTCCCCTGGAGCTATAGCTCAGAGAAGACACACAGATTGGAGAGGGTACCCAGCCCCCTGTGAAAAGATACAAGGCCTCCTTCATTCCTGCCTTTTCCCCCTCCACCTCCTGTGCCACTGGTCTCCGCATATGCAAAGCCAGCTGGTCTGTGCTTCCTGAGCTCTTATGGCTGGCAGAGTGGGCTTAGGAGATCTAAGTGATCCCTGTCTGGATCAGAGGGAATTTGGAGGAGTGGCTAGGAAACAGTCTGACTGGGAGGAAACCATAACATTGCTGGAGGAAAGCACAACTGATTGAACTGAACAAGTGAAACACTGTGCCAGCAAAAGGTCTAGATGTGAAAGATTTCTCCCCACCCAAGGCTACCATGGCTTCCGGTGATATTCCTGGTGTGACACTGAAAGCTGTTAGGGCCCCACACCATGGTAAGATCTGACTTGGAGATAGGTTGTCCTTTTAGGTTTTGTAATATCTCTTAGATTACCCCTTTCCTTTTTTTCTCTCTTTACTGCTCTCCTGGCCTTGCCTGGCCTCACCTGAGCTCACCTTCTTTCTCTTTCTTTTGAGACAGCTGCCTTCTGCTACATGGTGATCAGTGTACTTGCAGAGTTGGAGAGCTGGTAACTTGGTTGGAGTCCAAGTACCTCCTGGACTGTCCACTGGGGTAACAGAGATTTCAGGGTGAGGGATGAGGGTCAGAAAAGGCTAATGCCCCCATCAAGTATTATGGAAACACATAAGTTACAGGAAGAGCAATGACTTGTGGTGGGTTCTTCACCAAATATTGGGGAAAAAATGTTCTATTTAATAAGGTTATTATTTGAAATTGGAGACGAGTGTGGAGAAAGTGAGCCAGGAGATGGAGAACAGAGAGAGAAAGAAGGCAAGCAGTATAGACACACACACACATAACCTATTTCACTGTTTTGCCTAAAGCCAGACGTGATTCTCAGAAGCAACTTTTTCATGAAGGTGAAAGTATTAAATGCTCAACTTCTTATCTGTTCCTTACCAGGAGTGAAATTACGGCAACATTAATTTGTTTATTGTTTTTTAAAACCTTCAAGTTATTTCAACTCCCACACTACAGTACTTAAAAACAAGGGAAATAAACTAAAAGCAATGAAAGAAAACCCAGTTATAGTTTCAAATTAATAACTTAGCTCTTGCCAGTTCAATTTTAGGCCAAAATAACTCCTGAGTTTCAGCAGCAGGATGTGACCCAATCTGACCCTCGTGGATAATGAAACATTCGCCACCTGGTGGTGATCTGTAGCACACTGAGTTCTTGGTGGATGTGGCACTGGAGTTTAGCTTATAAGACTAACTTGCAGTCAAGTCAAGCTGACTTTGCCCCTCCCTACAAGTATTCAGACAGACAGGACTATTTGGTCCTGAGCTTATAATTCTATCTATAGAGTGAATCAGACCAGAAAAATCCAAGAACTCCAACTTCTGTGATCCTCCAGCAAATGAACAACAGCCCACATATTCCACTCAGACCTCCGCTGGTAGCTTGTGCCACTGCAGTTTCCAGCCCAGAAGCAGGGCTGGCTTGAAACAGGCTGGGGAGGCTCTTGAAGGCTTTTTTCCCCCCTAGGGAAATCCTAAAGTTGTATCTTAAAGGTTTGAGAAGATGTGGCAACCTCAGTTTTGAGTGTCAGGTTATAGTTACGGTGGGTTTTATTTTCACCCCCAGGTTACTTTTCAGCAGGATCAGAAAGTGCTGAAGCCTTGCAATGTGTGATGGGAGAGATAGGAAATGTTATTAACTTATTTTCATCTTTACATGGGGGAAAATGTCAGTAGAGAAAAGGAATAATCCCATTCTGCTATGTTTTCATTCAGCTGGTCTATTTAAAGCACACACGGAGGCTTCAGAAAAGCTTAGAAAAAAGAAGAAATGTAGTCACTGAAGGAGGATAATGGAAATCTAACCCTAGGGTGGAAAAATGGCAACACTGCAAAGCTCAGAACTAGAATCTTTATATTAGTAAGACTGAGAGTATCAACTTAAAGCTTTTCTCATCTTGATCTATGAAAAGAAAAAAGAGGGTCAGCTTAGTAAATAACTAACATGCATAGCATTGTCATGGATATCAGGAATAACTTATCTTACTTTCATGGAATTTTGTATAATAGTTTTAATTTTTTTTTTAATCTCAGGATTTGGGGGAGATTAGTCCTTCCTCAGCAATGGATCATAGGAGAACATCTTAGACAAGCAGGAAGTGACGGCAAGTCGAAGAGAGCCTCCGTGAGCCAAGCACATTTCTAGCATCCCTACCTGACAAATCAGTTGAGATCTGAAGTAAGAACGTGTGGGCTGTTAGAAGGGAAGCGTAAGTTGTGAGATGGGAAGAAACAGAAAGTCTGCTTCTGGCTGAGAAACTTGATATAGTGCTTGTCAGTCAGGTGACGTCTTTGAAACTACAAGGTCCTTAGAGAAGTGGCATGATGTGGAAAGATCACAGGGACAGGGACACACAAGCCTGAGTTTGAATTCGGGCACTAATTGGCCATGTGGCTTTAAACCCCTCTGGACCTGAGTCTCTTCATCTGTAAGACAGGGTTCACAGGGTTCTTGTGAAGGTTTCATGAAGTTATAACTGAAATGCCTAATTACTGTGATCCAAAATGAACAATTCTCTCTCCTTACCCCATCCCCAAATTTTCAGGGACAAGGAAGAGAAGCTGCTGGCTTAGTATCTCAGATGTGGAAGCAAAACCACACCCAGAGGTAGACTTGCCTTTACATTTGATCCATATGTAAGATTGGAGTCTAGCAGGGGAATTAAGGGGCCAGATGGGGAAGGAACGACCAGCAAGAATCTAGGTGGCCACTGAGAGAAGGTGAAGCCTGGTCCAGGGCCTCCAGTGGTCAGAGCTTTCACCATGTCACATCACCCTTTCTGTCCCTTGTTTTCTATGCTTTGTTTACCTCAGTTTTGCAGTAAAATAATTCTTGAAAATAGTCAAGTCACTTTCGAGTTTGTCAGGGAGTATCCCCTCATCTCGGCCATTTAGCTAGGGGAAGCTTTGTGCTCTGGTGACTAGGTACCTTGTTGGTAGCCACAAAGCCAAGTAAAATGAGGGGATGGAAAAGAGCAGGAAAATTTGACAATTAGGGGCTTCCCTAGATAGATTCACAATATGAACCATCAGTGTCTATTACCTGATAGCGTATTTAAACCGGTAATGCTACGTTTATCTATAATAGGCCATAATCTAGACTTTCCAAGCTTTTGGATTGACCTTTTCCTCAACTAATCTGGATTATTCCATCTTCATCACATTAGTCCTTTCCACCAAACCAGAGTTTCCTCCTTCCTACTTTTCTCAATGGAGAAGAGGCGGAGAAAATAGAAAGATTATGGACAGATACCCGTCAAAAGAGTGTTGTAATCTTGGGGCCAGCATGCTCCAGACCCTGTGGAAGCACTGCCCCACAACACACACACCACACACACACACACCACATACACACACCACTTGTGCACCATTCGGTACTATGGGACCACCTGAACAAATGAGAAAGATCCAAGTCCCAGGGTTAACCAGCCCCATGCCATTTATCTGATGGCCACTTAGTGCTTCAGACCACCCTGCATCCATTCCCTTACACCCCCCGTGAGACCTGTGGTCCCACGAGAACATGCAGATGTCAACAGAGAGCAACATCTCCCTCACTGTAGCATTTATTTTCCCTTTAGGTTCTTTACAGACATGCCAGGGATACTGAAGGCCCCAGAGACTATACTCAGTTTCTTATCTAAATTTGTGACTTGCCAGGGGTTACCTGCTATCACTGCCTACGCTCTTTTCAAAGACTATTCCTGGAATTCCTCACAGGTCCCAGAATTCCCCAAATGGAAACAATAAACAACTTACCTTAAATCTTAAGCAATCTGAAAAAGGAAAGGCAATGAATACATGGGTACCTTCTCTCTTTGGAATTCCTCTTTCCATCTGACCCTTGGAACGTTGCCTTGATCTTCAGGATCAGAGAGATGTTGATGACGTATTTTCTTTCCGATTCAAGCAGTTCTAGAGCCACGGTCTGTCTTTTAGCTTTAAAAATAAATCAAAGAGGGAATTTTTGTCAACCACTCCTTCCCAAAACTCTGTTAAATTATAGAAAGCAATAAAAAGACACTAAACCCAATAAAAAGAGACATCGGCAAATTTTTGGAAGATGGAAAACAGAATGGAAGCATGGTAATTAATTCAGCAGAGTGAGGGCACAAAACCTTGGTGTTCTCATCCGCAGATGGAAAATCTGCTAAGAAGCAGAAAGGCTCAAGAAGTGGAGGCACCAGGCGCCACAGAAAGTGCAATTTAGGAGCAATGCTGAAAACAGGAGACATGGTCTACATAAAGTGCAATTGAACTTCCAGGCTCCGCCCCCCATGCCACATGGCTTCCTCATTTATGCCCCATGCGAAAATGGGAAAAACTAAACTAGAGGGGCCCTTATCTCTGGGGTCTGGACTAAAAACATCAGAGAGGAGAAGGAAGAGTTGAGATGCCAAAAGGAAAACAAGGGAACTCAGAAGGCTTGTGTCCTTCTGGAGGAACAGCGAGACCCCCCCCCCAGCCCCTTCCTCTGGAGGTCTTCCCACAATGCCAGTTCCCACTCCTGCCACTCTTCAGGCAGGAGACTGGAGGATCTACCACTGAAGAAATGGAACTCGTCAAGGAATAAAGACCTACAGACACTGACATAAGGAAGTCACCTATCAAAAAGTTAATTTGCCACCCGATTAGCCTCCAGTGAAGCCCATTTCCTGATAAGCTTGGCCAATATAGAATTTTGCAGTTTCTTTTTATTTAGGGCTGTATGTATATGAAGAAAAAGGTATTTACCCATTAGGAATAAATAGAGACAATGCAGGAAATGGAATGTATAGCATGGTGACTATGGTTAATAATATCATATTGCATAGTTGAAAGGTGCTAAAAGAGTAGACATGAAGTTCTGGCAAGAAAAAAAAAACTGTAGCTATGTATAGTGACAATGTTAACCAGACTTACTGTAGTGATCATTTCACTGTATATACAAATATCAAATCATTATGCTGCACATCTAAAATTAATATAATGTTGCATGTCAATTATATATACCTTAATAAAAGAGACAATGGAGAAACAAAACTTTTTAAAAATCCTACAGTTAATACCTCAAAAAGGTACGAGAAAAACATTCTAATCATTTAATAGTTACATGATGCTAGAGGCGCCTGGGTGGCTCAGTCAGTTAGGTGGCTGACTTTGGCTCAGGTCATGATCTCAAGGTCTGTGAGTTCAAGTTGCACATCGGGCTCTGTGCTGACATCTCAGAGCCTGGAGCCTGCTTCAGATTCTGTGTCTTCCTCTCTCTCTGGCCCTTCCCTGCTTGCACTCTGTCTCTCTCTCTCTCTCTCAAAAATAAATAAACATTAGGGGGAAAATTTTTTTAATAGTTACATGATGCTGGTTTTTTTGTTTGTTTGTTTTTTGTTTTTGTTTTGTTTTAAGAAAAGAGAACACTCCAGAAGAAGGAGGAGGAGAAAAAGAAATTTTTTGGCATTTTTTCAAAGATGAAGAGTGGAAAGTAAAGCCAAGGAGGTTTCCTGCCTTCTTCCTACTCCCCCACCCCCAAAACAAGAAAGACATGTTGAAGAAAAATAGACTAGAAAAAGATGGTAGTGGAGAAAATCCATGAGACCCAACATCAAATTAGTAGAAGTTTCAGAGAAAAGAAAGAAAATGGATGAAAGCATATTATCAAATGAATAATAGAAAAAAAAAAATACCAGGACACTCATTTCTAAAGGAAAGAGCCCATTGTGCTCAGCATAATTGATGAAAAAGACTCTCGCACCGCTGTGACACTTCAGCACACCAGAGGTAAAGAGAAGATCCTAAAAGTTACCAGAGAGAAAAGTCCAGTAACATACAAAGGACTGGGGATCAGAGTGGTACTGGGCTTTCCAACAGTAACATGAGGAATTAGAGGACAATGGAACAATGGCTTCAAAATGATGAGGGAAAAAGATTTTATATTCACCTAAATTATCAACAAAGTATGCAGAAGCTACTGGACAATAGGTTCCATCAAATGAGAAGTAAACCGAGAAACCAAGAAGGACACACAAGATAAAAACAAACAGGAATCTAGCATAGAACTATGAAGGGAATTCCTAGGAAGAGTGGGAAGTCCCAGGAAGGCAGCAGTGCAACAGGCCAGCACGGAGCAGGAGGACAGAGGTCTCTAGGACAAATGCTTCTGGGGAAAAGAAGAAAAATGCAAATGAAAGATTTTCCATTACACTGCTAAGAAAAATTAAAGAAGACCTATGTAAAGAGAGACATATACCACGTTCTTTGATCGGAAGACTCAATACTATCAAGATGTAAATTCTCTGCTAATTGGAATAAAAAGAACATAGAGTCTAGAATTAGACCCACCCAAATGTGATCACTTGACGTTCTCTATGCAATTCAATATGGAAAGGAAGATATTTTCAATAAAAGGTGCTGAAGCAACTGAATAATCACATGAGGAACAAAAAGAACCTGGACTCCCTCACACCATACATCAAAATTTATTCAAGATTAATAGATTGGGGCGCCTGGCTGGCTCAGTTGGTAGAGCATGCAACTCTTGATCTCAAGGTCATGAGTTTGAGCCCCATGTTGGGTGTAGAATTTACTTAACGACAACAACAAAAGATAAGTAATAGATCTAAATGTGAAAGCTAAAACTATAAAGATTTTAGAAGAAAACAAACTAGAATATCTTCACAACTTTGGGATAGGTGAAGATCTCTTGGAAGGACACATAAGTCATGATCTATTTAAAAAGTTTAAAATTGGGGTGCTGGGGTGGCTCAGACAGATAAGCATCAACTTCAGCTCAGGTCATCTCACGGCCCGGGGGTTGGAGCCCCAGGTTGGGCTCTATGCTGACAGCATATGGAGCCTGCTTTGGATTCTGTGTCTCCCTCTCTCTGCCCCTCCCCCACTTGTTCCCTCTCTGTCTCTGTCTCTGTCTGTCTCTCTCTCTTTCAAAAATAAATAAACATTAAAAAAAATTTAAGTTTAAAATTGATAAACCTTATCAAAGTTAAGAGCATCCATTCATCAAAAGAATATTAAGAAAGTGAAAAAGCAAGCCACATACCAGAATTAAATATTCTCTGCACATATATCTAACAAAGAACTCATATCCAAAATATATTAAGAAATCCTAGTAATTGATAATAAGAAGAGGCACTTCATAAGATGTACAAATAACCAATTAGCATGCGAAAAGATTTTCAACATCATAAGTCATCAGGAAAGTGCAAGTTAAAACTACAATATGATACCAGTTACACCCCCATGAGAATGGCTAAAATTTCAAAGACTGACCATACTAAATATTGGGAAGGATGTCAAGCAACCTTGAACAAGAACTCTCAGACGTTAGTGGTAGGAGTATAAAATGTCCCAACCTCTTTGGAAAACTGTTTGATGTTTTCTTTCAAAGTTAAGCATAATCCTATCCCAGAATCTAGAGGTTTCACTTCTAGGTATACATCCAAGAGAAATGAGGGCATACATCCAAAAAAGACTTAGGTGAGAATATTCATACCAGTTTTATTTATAATGGTCCTACACCGGTAACAGTCCAAATGTCCATCAACAGGAAAATAGATAGGCAAATTGTGGTAAATATATTCCATGTGATTGAACTACTGAATGAAAGACACATAGTGTATTGAGAGAAAGGAGTCTGACTCAAAAGAGTATACATTGTATTATTCCCTCCATATGAAGTTCCAGAACAGACAAAACTAATTTATGGTGACTGAAGTCAGAAGAGTGGTTCTTCAGGTGCATGAGAGAGCTCTCTGAGGTAACAGAAATATTATATATCTTGATCCAGAGAGTGATCACAAGGGGATACACATATATACATAAAAAGTCAATAAGCTTAAACTTAGGTTTTGTGAATTTTGCTTTATGTAAATTCACCCTCAGTAAAGTACTGATAAAAAAAAAATAGCAGCATAAACTGGTTTCAAAACACGGAAGCAAGTACCAGAAGAAACTGTGAAAACAATTTAAAGGGGTTGCTGCTTTCTTCATAATAAACCTTTCGGTACTCTTTATTTTTTCATGTGTTTGATAGTAAAAATTAATTTTTGAAAATTACCTTCCACAAAATAGCCAGAGGGAAATGCCATTATGTGCCATATAATAGGTGTTCAGTAGCAACTAGTGATAGAAAGGAGAGGAAGGAAAGAAACGAGGGAGGGAGGGAAGACAGACCTTGATGCAGTATCTGGTATTTTGGCGGCAGACTTCCGATCCAAGATGCACATATGGAAGATTTTGCGTCACTGACAAAAGAGTTCACAAAATTCTGCCCTCTTCTCCACCACCTTTATGCCTTTTTTCTCCCAAAGCACTGCATTTCTAGATGTCATCGATCCCCAGAATCAAGGTGGTGGTCCCAAGCCTGCCATGTGACCTCAGGTGAATCCCTTCCCCTCTACAGGCTTTAGTGTTCATCTGAAAAGAAAACTGGAGACCAGGTGGTCTCATATCTCCACTGAATCTAAATTGCAACAATTGTAGCCTGTAGGCTTCCTGTTCTTCAAACTTTTGGCCTGCATTCCCCTCTAGGGCTTACCAGCTAAAGAGGTTTCGCATAAAACATTTTCCAGAGAACTGTGCCTGGGCTGGCCAGCGTCCTTGAGTTTATCTGGGTGGTCTTTCGTGACATATTCCTCTCCCCATTCTTTACCATCCTTGGGCTGCCTCCACACACCAGATGAGAGATGGCCCTTGGGCTGGATATCAGCCGAAAGGCAAGGCTTAAGGTTTTCTTCCGCTTCAGGAGTTGTTGGGTTCATTCCTGAAAAATAGCACCCGCCATCAATATCTGAGTTAAAAAAAAAAAAAATTGTTGTTAACGGTTAAATAGTATGCCCCTGTTTGGGTATACCTACCCCCTCCACTTGAGGATTAAATACACCAACTAAGGATTAAAGTTTCCACAGTTACAAAGGATCACCTCTGTCTGTTTCTGGCCTATACATCCTTATTCTTTGTATGTAGTTTCTACTAACTAAGGCACTTTAAAAAATAAATTTATAGGGGTGTCTGGGTGGCTCAGTCAGTTAAGCGCTGACTTTGGCTCAGCTCATGATGTCACAGTTCGCGGGTTTGAGCCCTGCATCAGGCTCTGTGCTGAGAGTTCAGAGCCTGAAGCCTGCTTCGGATTTTGTGTTTCCCTTGCTCTCTGCCCCTCCCCCACTAAGGCTCTGCTCTCTCTCAGATAGAGAGAATAAATAAACATTAAAAGAAATTAAAACATTTATATAATAATATATTGATTTGTAATAGTATACGTTGACTCCCTGTATCGCCTTCCTTTTAGGTGAGCACACCAGAGAAAAAAATACAGAAGAAAGATGCCAAACACAATGTTTTTTTGTGGAATTTGTCTTCCTTGGTCCTAATAATGGTAAGGTGCAAAAAGGAAGGAGGAATGGAGGGAGGGAAGATGAAATAATTTATAAAATACTGGTGAATTGTCTATTAAGTAAATAACTTTTAAATTAAATAAACTATAAAATGTGTCCACAGAAAACTTAGGTCATGCTATGTACATCGGTAGGTTTCCCCTGAATGTTATTTCATTGATAATTGAAATGAGCCAGAAAGAACCAAGGATTCTGGCTTTGTCTTAAACATCCCGACCCGTTCTCGCTCCTTGGGTTTAACTGAGTCACTGACCTACTCCACCATTCATCTTAGATTCTTAGTAACCATAGTGCTTTCTCTTTGCCTGAGTTCTTTCATGCCTGCTTTGGGACTGAGGGAGTAGAAACAGGAAAGGTAAAAGCAGGGAAAGGGTATACTTGCTAGAAGAGAAGAGAACTAAAAAACAGAGCCACTTACCAGGACCCATCATCCCCTTCACATTACTGTCTCCTACATGCATGGATCGGGACTCTTGAGCTGCAGAGGAAGGAAAGCTTTCAATCAGTACTCATTCCACTAACATGGGCTGGCACCTTCTATGAGCCAGACATTGGGGACAGACTCAAAGTTGACAGTTTACTGAGAGAGACAGAGAAGTAAAAAAAATAATAATAAAATCTCAATATAGTGGCAAGCACTATTTTCCCATCTGTAAAAAGATATATTAAGTGGCATTTACCTCATAGACTACCGTAAGAATTAAATCAGTTATTATGTGTAACCTATACACAGTAAGAGCTAAATTATTATTTAACTGTGATGGAGAGGATGGTGATGATGGGAAGAGCGGAACAACGCTGCTCATATGTAAGTCAGACCCTGTCACTCCTCTGTTTAGCCCTCCAATGGCTTCCCATAAGCCAGAGGCTGTATAATGACCATTAGGCTCTAAAATATCTGCTCCCTTCCCTGCCTGGTGTTTCCTTCTTTTTTTAAAACCCCATCTCCCCTTGTCTCCCTTGTTCACTCTGCCTTAGCCCCACTGCTCCTGTTCTTCCTTGAAATCTTGGCTGTGTTCCCACCGGGACCTGTTCCCTTTCTTCCCTGTGGTATGCAGGAGCTCACTTCCTCACTTCCTTCAGGTCTTTACCGGGCACCCTCTCTAAAATTACACCTGTGTTTATTTTCCCCCTTATCACTGACAAACTACATATTTTATGTATCTTGTTCATTGTCTGCTTCCTTCAGAGCAAAGGCTCCAGGAGGGCAGGAGTGTTTGTTGTTTTGTTCACTACTATCTCCCACCATCTAAATCAGTGTCTGGGATGATGGATGGATAGGAGGAAAGACGAATGGGTAGTGGAAGAGTCAACACCTTGACTGCAATCTCCTAAGACAGTCATAGCAGCAGCTACGAATCAACTATGTTATATAAACTACCTCTGTTATAACAGTGGGGGAAGGAGGGTTACCATCACGCAGCTAAATGAATTCCATCGAGCACTTCGCAAGTTATCATTTTAAACCTTTTGTCTTGTGAACATGTTCAACTTCCCCACACTTGGCATCGATCTGCCCTCTACTTTCCAAACCTGTCCTGTATTCTTTCCTAATAAGATCATCCTTTTACATCATGTTCTTCATGACATGGAGCAAAGAAAATAGAACCCCTTGTGACGAACCCCCTCATTCCCCAGATGGATCAGGGAGTTTTGCCAAGCTGCACCTACTGGTCTCAGAAGTAACTACTCAAAGAGGTAAAAAAACAAAAACAAAACAAAACAAAACAAAAAAAACTTACAGAAATAAAAGCAAATCCATACTTAGAAGTTATACTGAGTAAAATCCATCTGATTTAGGGGCGCCTGGGTGGCTCAGTTGGTTAAGCCCTGGACTTCGGCTCAGGTCATAATCTCATGGTTTGTGGGTTCGAGCCCTGCATTGGGCTCTGTGCAGACAGCTGAGAGCCTGGAGCCTGCTTCAGAATCTGTGTCTCCCTCTCTCTCTGCCCCTCCCCTCCTCACACTTTGTCTCTCTCTGTCTCTCAAAAAAAAAAATAATAGGGGCGCCTGGGTGGCGCAGTCGGTTAAGCGTCCGACTTCAGCCAGGTCACGATCTCGCGGTCCGTGAGTTCGAGCCCTGCGTCGGGCTCTGGGCTGATGGCTCAGAGCCTGGAGCTTGTTTCCGATTCTGTGTCTCCCTTTCTCTCTGCCCCTCCCCCGTTCATGCTCTGTCTCTCTCTGTCCCAAAAATAAATAAACGTTGAAAAAAAAAATTTTTTTTAAAAAAATAATAATAAATGTTTAAAAAAATTTTTTTAAAAAGCCATCTGATTTAGATTGATTAATGAAAGAAAGAGTGCTTGTGAGTGAGGGGCAGAGAGAGAGGGAGGGAGAGAGAATCCCATGAGGTGCAGAGTGAGGGGAAGAGAGTGCAGAGCCCAGAGCAGGGCTTGTGCTCACTCAAAGCGGAGCTCAAACCCCGAACCCTGAGATCATGACCTGAGGCTAAGTTGGTTGCTTAACTGACTGAGCCACCCAGGCATCCCCTGATTTAGATTTTTAAATTTAATTATGCAGAATATATTTACTGTCTATGAATATATTGTTCCTTCAGCCATAAGGGTAGGAACCACCAGCACTGCCACTGAGGAGCTTACAATTGGTTCAGAAGCCCTTGAGACTCTTGGAGATTTTCTAGATGTGACAAAAAAAACAAAAAAAACAAAAACAAAAACGAGAGATCAAGAGAGAGAGAGACAGAGAGAGAGACAGACGGGACAATTCCTCTAAACGATGTTAATGTCTACATTCACTCTCCTGTGTAGAAGTGCTTTGCTGGACATTGCTGAGCATACAGAAGTGTAGCAAACGTGGAACTGGACATGGTTACAGATAGATGGAACTGAATGGAAAGCCAGTTTCTTTAAGACTTCCCAGGAACAGTTTTCTAGCATCTGTTCTGTCATCCCTCAGATCAGAGATGTGCTAGTGACTGTCAGCCAACAGACAGCACCAGCTCTGGCTATCCAGCGCCCCCCAAAAAGAAAATCTTTCAGTATATGTGCTGCCGAAGCGAGCACAAAAGAAAATCTTTCAAATTGGGCAGATCTCCTGGTCTCTTAGGATGCTCTGGATTCTTCTAAATTCCAGTTATTGGAGGAAAAATTTTGAGCAATACATCATTTTCCTGTAATAAGGATGGAGGACAGGGGCACTGGGTGGCTCAGTCGGTTGAATATCCAACTCTTGGCTTCGACTCAGGCTCATGATCTCACGGCTCATGGGTTCAAGCCCTGTGTTGGACTCTGCACTGACAGTGCGGAGCCTGCTTGAGATTCTATCTCCCTCTCTCTGCCCCTCACCACCCCCCCAAAATAAATACATAAGCATTAAATAAGATAAGGATGGAAGACATAAACCCATGCTCACTATTACTTAAGCTCTAGGAATCCAGGGGAAAGGTTGGCTTTTTCAATATGATTTGCAAAATGTACCTTTTTCATAGGCCTGAGAAGGCAAAAGGTTTGTAAAGTCTTCACTTGGAAGAACAGGTTCAGGGATATTGATTGAACGGAAAGGACTTCCTTGTGCTTGAGCAGGCCCCGCCTGTGAGCCATGTTCCTCTTTTTGAGTTTTCCTGGGGAAGGGAAACAAAGGGTGTTAATACCTGAGGGGTTCAGAAGAGAATCAGTTCAGAATAATCCAAGAAAAATTCCAAATTATTAGGTTGAACCATATAAAATTGCTGTTTTTGTAAATTAAAAACATATATTAGCAATTTTTAGGGTTCAACTTACTTCATCGCCAAAGCTGGGGAAAGATTTTAAATATGTATAAATCACATCCTAACCGTACCACCTATATTTTTATTTTTCTGTTACTGGCTTCCTTGTCATCAGGATCTTGAGAGTTTGCCATGGCGACAGTCTGCTTGGGATGATGTACATTCTCTTAACAAAACAACACAAAAGGTCCCGGGAAGCAGCAGATCTTCAACGAAAAACAATAAGCCAGTCTCCAGGGTCACACAGCTATTATTGGCATATTTCTATTTAAAACGTGATAAGTTAAAAACATGACAATGATTACCGCATATGTTTAATGGTGAGGCTTAATTGATTCAAACTGGTTGAGCTATTAACATACATTAATTTTCAATGGTAGAAGTAAACTAGTAGCATTAGAGAAATTTTAGAAAATGAATAAAAAAAGAAAATCACTGGTGACCCCAGTATCTTAACACACCAATCATTATTTTAAAATTCATCTTTGTTATTTTACATTTTCACAGTTTAAATAAATTCTACATACCATCTTCTATCATTTTCATTCCACTTCCTATTATATTGAGTCCATGTAATCATCACCATCCATCTTTAATATCAACCAACTTCTTCTTTTTAAAAAAATTTTTTATGTTTATTTATTTTTGAGAGAGAACATGTGCAGGGAGGGGCAGAGAAAGAGAGAGGGAAACACAGAATCCAAAGCAGGCTCCAGGCTCTGAGCTGTCAGCACAGACCCTGATGTGGGGCTCGAACCCATGAACCGCAAGATCATGACCTGAAGTCGGACATTTAACTGACTGAGCCACCTAGGCACCCTAATATCAATCAACTTCTATGATTCTATAACCTCCATCACATGCTGACCCACAGATTCCACCAGTATATAGACAGTTAGCTGTATACTGATATCAGGGAAGGTGTTCTGGATGCTACCGGATAAGCCATTGCTTATGGCTTTGCCTTTCACCAATTTTTTGTAAGACACCCACTTGGCTTTAACTTTCCGAGATTCTCTTCGCTTTTCCTGCTGAAGCTGTTCAATTTTCTGTTGCATTTCTTCCTGTTTGGAAGTGATGGCCTGAATCATTGACATGGCATTGCTCAGCTCTTCCTAAAAAATAGGAATTGATACATATTTAATCTAGTAAATGAGATAAAAGGATATAACATGGTATATAATACATATATTTTTTTTTCAACGTTTATTTATTTTTTGGGGGACAGAGAGAGACAGAGCATGAACGGGGGAGGGGCAGAGAAAGAGGGAGACACAGAATCGGAAACAGGCTCCAGGCTCTGAGCCATCAGCCCAGAGCCTGACGCGGGGCTA
Organism: Leopardus geoffroyi; assembly: GCF_018350155.1. Lineage (NCBI taxonomy): Eukaryota > Metazoa > Chordata > Mammalia > Carnivora > Felidae > Leopardus > Leopardus geoffroyi. The sequence goes on from NC_059336.1 coordinate 108,766,853, forward strand.
GAACTCACGGACCGCGAGATCGTGACCTGGCTGAAGTCGGACACTCAACCGACTGCGCCACCCAGGCGCCCCTATAATACATATTTTAATACATATTTGTTGAATGAATGAATGAGAGATGAGCATCTTACTTCTACTGTGGCCTATAATTTTAACACAGAGATACAAGAAAGAAAAGCATGAAATAGATATTTTTTGCCTGATAATTAATGAATAGACCAGGAGGAAAAATTCTTATATTTGCCTGCTACGTGAAAAGATATTTTCTACTTCTGTGACTAAGACCAAGAACTTCTGTTTAGCAGAGAAATAGAAGAGGGGCCTACCTTGAAATAGTTTAACGAATTCTTCATCTCAGTAACTTTTTCTTCCATGGAACATCGGCAACTCTTAACCTTCTCTTCCAAAGCATACTCGCCATGTTGAATTCTGGACAATTCTTGCATTGCTTCTGTGAAACCAGTTTTCAGTTCAGAGGCCAAGGCCTGCAACTAAATGATAATCGCCAAGAGTAAGTTCAGTTTGCTATTAACTATTATAAATAGTACCGCTGAACCCTTGAATTTTCCTTTTTTTTTTTTTTTTTTTTTTAAGAAACCAGGATATAGAAAATCTACAGCCCGGTAAACTAAAGTTTTGACAACTTAAGACAAACTTGGCCCCATTCATTTAGGGAAAAGAGGGTCTTTTATATGCAGCGCATGCTGAAGCTTGATTATGACAAGCAAGCAAGCAATTAATTAAGTTTACAAGTGTCCCTGCCAGCTACTGTTTCTTCTAACACCTTTGCTTAAAGTGAGATTTACTTGAAAAGCAACATATGCATGTGAAACAGAATCTTGATCCAGTAACCCTTTCAATTCCATGAAAGAAGGGATAGGTCATATTACCCCTACTGGTATAAGAAAATGAAGAAATTCAGTCATTTTTTTCCCCTTAAACAATTAAAAATAATAAAAAGAGTAATAACTAAGCATATCTGAGAATTTCTTTGCAGGTGAGGAAGTCATATAGATAGGTAGGTAGATAGTTGAATGATGTCATGGAAAAGGAGATAACAGCATTTGCAGTGGTGGGAAACAGATAAAATGGTAGGAGTTCAGCACGTTGTTGACAGTGATGTTGAATTCTCTCCAAGAGTCAAGCCTGGTCGTGTAGGAGTGTGGTCATTGGATTTCTGTTGTCAACTTCCACACCATGACAAAGGTGTCAATTCTGGAGTCTGATAGGGTACAAATCCTAGCTCTCTCCTATATGAAGTAAGACCTCAGGCAAGTTGGTTAACCTCTTCACAGCAGTTTCCTCATACATAAAATAATTACTATAACACCTATTTCACAGGACTGTGTGGAGAATTAATGAATAAATGTAGATAAGCTTTCTGCTACAGTGCATGCTTGTCCATAGAAGGTGTTCAAGAAATTTTAATTCTTCTCCCCCTTGAAGTGGCAAATCAAAAAGTTAAGCACAAACAGAAATGTGGAGAAAATGGAGCACTTCTATAGTTCAGGTTTTTTTATTGAACAAATGAAAAAAGCATTTCAACAGACAGAAAGTTAAGATAATAATAACAATAAGATAAAAACGTTACTTTCTTGAAATTTATAACCTTACACTCTGCTAAGTAGAGGAACTCTTAGCTCCAGATCTCTCTTTAAAACAGAACTTTTCACAAAATTAACAAAACTCCTTCAAATGTGTATTTCTAAACATTTTCAGAATCTGGTTATCCAAATTATTCCAACTTGCAAAAACACCTCCCACTATAAAGTGATTTGGTCTCCTACACCACATTTTAAAAATATAGGGTTTGTGTTTCACTGTGCCTCGCAAAGGTTTCTTTCAAGGGCTGGGAATAGGGAGGAAGTAGAGGAACCAAAGAGATCATTCTGAGGAAAAAAACAGGATCTGCCACATGTTCAGGGCTGGAAGCCGGAGAAACAACATGAGCGATCTGTATTTCACTCCAATCATTTTTAATTTTAATTAATCTTTGTGATGGATTTTAGTACACATCCTAATCTAGTCATCAGAATGGATTGAATCACCAGCTCAACTACTTTTGATCTGGTAATTCTCATTATGTAAATTCATCTTCTGTGAACAAAATTTAAAAAAATCAACAGTATATAATATCAAAGCAAAATTTATGCAAGTTTTAAAGTTGAAGGAAGGAAACCTGACATTCATTCAGGTGCTCTGAAATTCTCTCAGGTTTCCTCTTTGAAAAGAAAGGGAACCACTATCCGACAGAAATAGGTTTCATTATCACTGCTCCCTTAGGTGGATGTGTAGAGTTTTCCCCAGCAGCAAAATGCAGCAGTAGGATCCTCGGGGGAAAGGACTTTTCCTCACCTGTAGAACCCCAGCTCTCAAAAAAAAAAAAAAAAAAAAAAAAAAAATTAAGTTTTCCCTAACAGCCAGGTTGTATGGGGACTTTGGGAATTTTGAAACCATTTTAGCTATGAGCCCATTTCCTTCCCATATATTACATTGAGCCCCTTGGGTACCTACCACTGAAGTAACACTACTGCTTTATAAACGGCTTCACAACCACTGATCAGACAGGGAGGAAATGCCAAAAGTGAGCACAATCACACACCTGAGACACATGTCACTTTTAAGATGCGTGGGGCTCAATGTCTTTAGCTGCTATGGACTGGTTTTCCAGTACCAACTGGCCATTCCTTTGTGAATGAAAAATACTCCCAGGACATGGACTTAACATCTTTTTTCTGCTGTCTCTTCAACTCTCTTGTTTGACAGCCCGCAGCCCACCCCAAGGATTAGAAATGGGTGTCTACCTTGTTCTCCAGCGAGTTGAACACGTTCCTCATCTCGTTGATTTTTTCATGAAGCTGCTCTAGAGAGGTTATGATCCCTCCATCCTGCCGCTGGAGACGGGCTCCCACTGGAGGCAGGTTCAGGGAAGACTTGTACTTCGAAGCCTAGGGTACCACAGAGGGCATCTTAGGCTCAAAGAAATAGGGGAGAGGAGTCCGAATTCTTCCTATTTCCTGTTCTTAATTTCTGTTTCTCAATTTTCTTTACTTTCTTGGCTTCTTAACTCTTCTCAAGGTGAATTTTAATCAATGTCTTCCAATTTTTTTTCCACCAAAGATCCCTCAGACTAAATTCTCATACATTATGCAAATTGTTCCAACTTGTTTTTTACACAGACTTGTTCTTCATTCTGTCCCATTATCAAGGTCAAAGACTACTATGGGGCAAATTCGGGGGACTGGGCCTGTGCCTTGAGAACCCTGCTGAGTCATAAATGTCAAGATTTGAAAAAACTCCAGAAGGCAGGCGGAATTCCTTCGACACCTGACTAAAGGCTCTGTGAGAAGCAGCACATGCTGGCAAGGATGCCAACATAATTTCTTTGGTTTCCCCCTAAACCAGGGTTTATAGAGAGGAAATGTGGTCTTTCTGCCAGCTTTCATATTCTTAATTTTAGGCCTCTTTATCAATCCCCATAAATGTAATAATTTAAAACACAAAGTGGGCAGCAAGTTGCCTGAATGGTTAAGAGCAAATTTCCCAAATCTACTCCTCTACACTCCCTATAGAAGTTGATCCTTAATGTCATTCTTACTTCCATTCTTCCATTCTTAATGGAAGCTGATGTGAAGTGTGGCATGCT